>NC_089271.1:48020613-48344941 GCF_963930625.1 Muntiacus reevesi
TGAAATAAAAAACAAAAATTGTCTGTTTGTATGTAGGGAAAAGTGGACAGGTACATGCAAAATAATTAAACTAGACCACTATCCATAGAAATCCACCAACCCTAGAAATCAGCTTAAAATAAAGACTCAGACGTAAAAGCTGAAGCCGTTCAATTCCTAGAAGAAAACATACGCAGTAAGCTCCTTGACATCAGTCTGGGTGATATTTTTTTGTCTCTGACTCCATAAACAAAATATGTGGGATTACATCCAATAAAAATATTTCTGCACAGCAAAGCAAACCATAACAAAATGAAAAGGCAACCCACAGAATGGGAGAAAATATTTGCAAATCATATATCTGATATGGGGTTAGTATCCAAAGTATATGAAGAACTCATAGAACTCACGAGTAAAACAAACAAACAAATAAACAGAAACCCGATCTGATTAATAAATAGTCAGAAGTTTTGAATAGACATTTTTCCAAAGAAGACATAGAGCTGGCCAATAGGCACATGAAAAGATGTGCAACATCACCAATCATTGGGGAAATGCAAATACAAATCACCTGATACCTTTAGACTGGCTATTATTAAAAGACAAAAAAAAAAAACAAAAAAAAACTCTGGGAAAAATATAGAGAAAAGGGAACCCTTGTGTACTCCTTTTGGGAATGTACCTTGGAACAGTCACTTTATGGAGGTTTTTCAAAATTTTAAAAATAGAATCACCATATGATCTAGCTATTCACCAGCTATGATCCACCACATCCAGATATTTATCTGAAGAAAGTGAAGACACTAACTTGAAAAGAGATGTACAAAGGATCTTTATTGTAGTTCAGTGTCCATAGTGTCCATCAGTAGATTAATTAATAAAGAAAAAATGGCATATACATAAAATGGAATATTATTCAGACATAAAAGAATAAAATTTGTCATTTTCTGCAAAATGAATGGACTTTGAGAGCATTATGGTCAGAGAAATAAGACTGAGAAAGACAAATACCATATGCTCTCATTTATATGTGGAATCTTAAAGGAGAAAAAAGGTCATAGATGAACCGATTGATGGTGCCAGAGGCAGCGAATGGGAGTGGGCAAAATGTGTGGAGACAGTTAAATGATACAAATTTTAGTTATAAAATAAATCATGGGGAAATAATGTAAAGTGTTGTGACTCTAGTTAATAATCATTGTTGTTCAGTGGTGAGTTGTGTCTGACTCAGCAACCCCATGGACTGCAACACACCAAGCCTCCTAAAGTTGTTAAGAGAGTAAAAGTCCTTATCACAAGAAAAACAATCTTTTAGCTGTGAATGGTGATGGATATTAATTAGATTTGTGACTATTTTGGAATATATGCAAATATGCAGTCATTATGTCATACACCTGAAAATTACATTATATGTCAGTCATACCTCAGCTTTTTTAAAAAAGAAAGAAGTAAAAAGAAATAAGCCAAATTCTCTCTCTCTCTCTTTTCACACACACACATACACACACACACACACACACACACACACACACACACACACACGTTACTGCCTTAGGGCAATTGCAGAAACATGCATTTCTAAGACAAAAATTATGGAATCACAAACTAATACAGGATATTGCAGCAGAAGCAAAATTAGGATTGTATTGAGGAAAAATTTGGAATTTGATAGCTTGTTGTGAAATCATTTTGCAATAAAATGCACAGCTAAATAAATCTCACAAGCCCCCACTTTTAAAACCAAACAACCAACTATTCAAAAATTGGTCCTTAGACATGTTACTATCTATAAATAGAATAAATTATGGTGTTAAAAGATTTTTAATGTTATAAAAGTGAAATTTAGCAGTATAAGATTGAAACTGTTGAAAACTGAACCAACATAACTAATTTGACTAAAGGAAGTAAATTGTCACCTATGCCAATATAAATCAAATATGTTACATGAGTGTCCATCATTCAAGGGGTTTTAATTGATTGTAATTCAGATGTTATTATTGACATTGACAAATGTGAGAAATGGTCAGTTTGATGAATTTATCTTCAAGATTTAGAACAAATTAAACACTATTTATTATAATTTATCAGTTCTATATTTACTGTCCAATGAGTGCCTTTTAATCAAGCTTTAATAATGAGTAATGGAATGATATGTATATGTGTGTGTGTGTGTGTGTGTGTGTGTGTGTATCACTTATATATTTATCTAAACTCATAGAACGTAAGACAGCAAAAGCGAATTATAATGTAAAGTATGGAGTTTGGGTGTGTTGAATGAAAAAAGAAAAAAGGACCACATGAGAGTTGTGACGTAAGTTTTATTTGGGGCAAAATGAAAACTATAGCCCAGCTATCTGAGATAGCATTTCAGATAGCTCTAAGAAACTGCTTCAAAGAGGTAAAGGGGAGGTGAGTATATATGTAAATTTGGTAAAGGGGGGGAGTACATGTAATCATGTACCCAGTTGTGGATGTGACTGGTGATGGAAGTAAAGTCTAATGCTGAAAAGAGCAATATTACATAGGAACCTGGAATGTTAGGTTCATGAATCAAAGCAAATTGGAAGTGATCAAACAGGAGATGGCAAGAAAGAACATTGACATTTTAGGAATCAGTGAGCTAAAATGGACTGGAATGGATGAATTTAACTCAGATGATCATTGTATCTACTACTGAGGGCAAGAATCCCTTAGAAGAAATGGAGTAGCCATCATAGTCAACAAAAGACTCCAAAATACAGTACTTAGGTGCAATTCAAAAATAACAGAATGATCTCTGTTCGTTTTCAAGGCAAACCATTCAGTATTACAGTAATCCAAGTCTGTGCCCTGACTAAGAATGCAGAAGAAGCTGAAGCTGAGTGGTTCTATAAAGATCTACAAGACCTTCTAGAACGAACACCCCCAAAAGATGTCCTTTTCATTATAGGGGACTGGAATGCAAAAGTAGGGAGTCAAGAAATATCTGGAGTAACAGGCAGATTTGACCTTGGAGTACAGAACGAAGCAAGGCAAAGGCTAATAGATTTTTGCCAAGACAGCACACTGGTCACAGCAAACACATTCTTCCAACAACACAAGAGAAGACTCTACATATGGACATCAACAGATGGTCAATACAGAACACAGATTGATTATATTCTTTGCAGCCAAAGATCGAGAAACCCTATACAGTCAGCAAAAACAATACTAGGAGCTAACTGTGGTTCAGATCATGAACTAATTATTGCCAAATTCAGACTTAAAAATGACAAAAATGGGGAAAACCACTAGACCATTCAGGTATGACCTAAATCAAATCACTTATGATTATACAGTGGAAGTTGCAAATAGATGCAATGGATTAGATCTGATAGACAGAGTGCCTGGTGAACTATGGACAGAGGTTCGGGACATTGTACAGGAGGCAGAGATCAAGACCATCCCCAAGAACAAGAAATGCAAAAAGCCAAAATGATTCTCTGAGGAGTTCTTACAAATAGCTGTGAAAAGAAGAGAAGCAAAAGGCAAAGGAGAAAAGGAAAGATATACCCATTTGAATGCAGATTTTCAAAGAATAGCAAGGAGAGTTAAGAAAGCCACCCTCAGTGATCAATGCAAAGAAATAGAGGAAAACAATATAATGGGAAAGACTAGAGATGTCTTCAAGAAAATTAGAGATACCAGGGGAAATTTTCATGCAAAGAGGGGAACAATAAAGAACAAAAATGGCATGGACCTGAGGAGCCAAGATGGTGGAAGAGTAGGACAGGGAGACCACTTTCTCTCCTACAAATTCATTAAAAGAATAACTGAATGCAGAGCAAACTTCACAAAACAACTTCTGATCAGTAGCTGAGGTCATCAGGCGCCCAGAAAAGCAGGCCATTGTCTTCGAAAGGAGTGCTGTATAGTTGGAGAAGTCCTGAGACTACAGGAAGAATAAAACTGAAATCCAGAGGCAGGAGACTTAAGCCCAAAACCTGAGAATACCAGAAAACACCTGACTACATGGAACTTTAAGTAATAAGAAACCGTCCAAAAGCCTCCATACCTACACTGAAACCAACCACCATCCAAGAGCCAACAAGTTTTAGAGCAAGACATACCATGCAAATTCCCCAGCAACGCAGGAACATAGCCCTGAACGTCAACATAGAGACTACCCAAAGTCACACCTAACACATAGACCCATCTCAAAACTCATTACTGGGCACTCTATTGCTCTCCAAAGAGAAGAAATCAAGTTCCATGCTCCAGAACACCGACACAAGCTTCCCTAAACAGGAAACCTTGACAAGTCAATCATCTAACCCCATCCACTGGGTAAAAACTCCACAATAAAAAGGAACCACAGACCTCCAGAATACAGAAAGCCCATTCCAGACACAGCAATCTAAACAAGATGAAAAGGCAGAGAAATACCCAACAGGTAAAGGAACATGAAAAATGCCCACCAAGTCAAACAAAAGAGGAGGAGATAGGGAATCTGCCTGAAAAAGAATTTAGAATAATGATAATAAAAATGATTCAAAATCTTGAAAACAAAATGGAGTTACAGATAAATAGCCTGGAGACAAAGATTGAAAAGATGCAAGAAATGTTTAATAAAGACCTAGAAGAAATAAAAGTCAATTAAAAATGAATACTGCAATGAATGAGATCAAAAACACTTTGGAGGGAACCAAGAGTAGAATAACGGAGACAGAAGATAGGATAAGTGAGGTAGAAGATAGAATGGTGGAAATAAATGAAGCAGAAAGGAAAAAAGAAAAAAGGATCAAAAGAAATGAGGACAACCTCAGGGACCTCTGGGACAATGTCAAACGCCCCAACATTCGAATCATAGGAGTCCCAGAAGAAGAAGACAAAAAGAAAGGCCATGAGAAGATACTCGAGGAGATAATAGCTGAAAACTTCCCTAAAATGGGGAAGGAAATAGCCACCCAAGTCCAAGAAACCCAGAGAGTCCCAAACAGGATAAACCCAAGGTGAAACACACCAAGACACATATTAATCAAATTAGCAAAGATCAAACACAAAGAACAAATACTAAAAGCAGCAAGGGAGAAACAGCAAATAACACACAAAGGGATTCCCATAAGGATAACAGCTGATCTATCAATAGAAACCCTCCAGGCCAGAACGGAATGGCAGGACACACTGAAAGTAATGAAAGAGAATAACCTACAACCTAGATTACTGTACCCAGCAAGGATCTCATTCAGCTATGAAGGAGAATTCAAAAGCTTTACAGACAAGCAAAAGCTGAGAGAATTCAGCACCACCAAACCAGCTCTTCAACAAATGCTAAAGCATCTTCTCTAGACAGGAAATGCAGAAAGGTTGTATAAACGTGAACCCAAAACAGCAAAGTAAATGGCAACGGGACCACACCTATCAATCATTACTTTAAATGTAAATGGGTTGAATGCCCCAACCAAAAGACAAAGATTGGCAGAATGGATACAAAAACAAGATCCCTATATATGCTGTCTACAAGAGACTCACCTCAAAACAAGAGACACATACAGACTAAAAGTGAAGGGCTGGAAAAAAATATTTCACGCAAATGGAGACCAAAAGAAAGCAGGAGTCGCAATACTCATATCAGATAAAATAGACTTTCAAATAAAGGATGTGAAAAGAGACAAAGAAGGACACTACATAATGATCAAAGGATCAATCCAAGAAGAAGATATAACAATTATAAATATATATGCACCCAACATAGGAGCACCGCAATATGTACGGCAAACGCTAATGAGTATGAAAGAGGAAATTAATAGTAACACAATAATAGTGGGAGACTTTAAAACCCCACTCACAACTATGGATAGATCAACTAAACAGAAAATCAACAAGGAAACACAAACCTTAAATGATACAATGGACCAGCTAGACCTAATTGATATCTATAGGACATTTCACCCCAAAACAATCAACTTCACCTTTTTCTCAAGTGCACACGGAAGCTTCTCCAGAATAGATCACATCCTGGGACATAAATCTGGTCTTGGAAAATTCAGAAAAATTGAAATCATTCCAGTCATCTTTTCTGACCACAGTGCAGTAAGATTAGATCTCAATTACAGGGAAAAAACTATTAAAAATTCCAAAATATGGAGGCTAAATAACACGCTTCTGAATAACCAACAAATCATAGAAGAAATCAAAAAAGAAATCAAAATATGTATAGAAACGAATGAAAATGAAAACACAACAACCCAAAACCTATGGGACACTGTAAAAGCAGTGCTAAGGGGAAGGTTCATAGCATTACAGGCTTACATCAAGAAACAAGAAAAAAGCCAAATAAATAACCTAACTCTACACCTAAAGCAATTAGAGAAGGAAGAAATGAAGAACCCCAGGGTTAGCAGAAGGAAAGAAATCTTAAAAATTAGGGCAGAAATAAATGCAAAAGAAACTAAAGAGACCATAGCAAAAACCAACAAAGCTAAAAGCTGGTTTTTTGAAAAAATAAACAAAATTGACAAACCATTAGCAAGATTCATTAAGAAACAAAGAGAGAAGAACCAAATTAACAAAATAAGAAATGAAAAGAGTGAGATCACAACAGACAGCATTGAAATACAAAGGATCATAAGAGACTACTACCAGCAGCTCTATGCCAATAAAATGGATAACTTGGAAGAAATGGACAAATTCTTAGAAAAGTATAACTTTCCAAAACTGAACCAGGAAGAAATAGAAGATCTTAACAGACCCATCACAAGCAAGGAAATCGAAACTGTAATCAAAAATCTTCCAGCAAACAAAAGCCCAGGACCAGACGGCTTCACAGCTGAATTCTACCAAAAATTTAGAGAAGAGCTAAAACCTATCCTACTCAAACTCTTCCAGAAAATTGCAGATGAAGGTAAACTTCCAAACTCATTCTATAAGGCCACCATCACCCTAATTCCAAAACCAGACAAAGATGCAACAAAAAAAGAAAACTACAGGCCAATATCACTGATGAACATAGATGCAAAAATCCTTAACAACATTCTAGCAAACAGAATCCAACAACATATTAAAAAAATCATACACCATGACCAGGTGGGCTTTATCCCAGGAATGCAAGGATTCTTTAATATCCACAAATCAATCAATGTAATACACCACATTAACAATTTGAAAGATAAAAACGATATGATTATCTCAATAGATGCAGAGAAAGCCTTTGACAAAATTTAACACTCATTTATGATTAAAACTCTCCAGAAAGCAGGAATAGAGGGAACATACCTCAACATAATAAAAGCTATATATGACAAACCCACAACAAGCATCACCCTCAATGGTGAAAAATTGAAAGCATTTCCCCTGAAATCAGGAACAAGACAAGGGTACCCACTCTCTCCACTACTACATAGTGTTGGAAGTTTTGGCCACAACAATCAGAGCAGAAAAAGACGTAAAAGGAATCCAGATAGGAAAAGAAGAAGTGAAACTCTCGCTGTTTGCAGATGACATGATCCTCTACATAGAAAACCCTAAAGACTCTTCCAGAAAATTACTAGAGCTAATCAATGAATATAGTAAAGTTGCAGGATATAAAATTAACACACAGAAATCCCTTGCATTCCTATACACTAACAATGAAAAAACAGAAAGAGAAATTAAGGAAACAATACCATTCACCATTGCAACAAAAAGAATAAAATACTTAGGAGTATATCTACCTAAAGAAACAAAAGACCTATACATAGAAAACTATAAAACACTGATGAAAGAAATCAAAGAGGACACAAACAGATGGAGAAACACACCGTGTTCATGGATTGGAAGAATCAATATTGTCAAAATGGCTATTCTACCCAAAGCAATCTACAGATTCAATGCAATCCCTATCAAGCTACCAACGGTATTTTTCACAGAACTAGAACAAACAATTTCACAATTTATATGGAAATACAAAAAACCTCGAATAGCCAAAGTAATCTTGAGAAAGAAGAATGGAACTGGAGGAATCAACCTGCCTGACTTCAGACTCTACTACAAAGCCACAGTCATCAAGACAGTATGGTACTGGCACAAAGACAGAAATATAGACCAATGGAACAGAATAGAAAGCCCAGAGATAAATCCGCAATTGCACTCATCTCACTAGCACATACTAGCACATACATAACACTAGCACAGAGAAGGCAATGGCACCCCACTTCAGTACTCTTGCCTGGAAGATCCCATGGATGGAGGAGCCTGGTAGGCTGCAGTTCATGGGGTCGCTAAGAGTTAGACACGACTGAGCGACTTCACTTTCAGTTTTCCCTTTCATGCACTGGAGAAGAAAATGGCATCCCACTCCAGTGTTCTTGCCCTGGAGAATCCCAGGGTCGGGGGAATCTGGTGGGCTGCCGTCTATGGGGGTTGCACAGTCGAACATGACTGAAGCGACTTAGCAGCAGCAGCACACACTAGCAAAGTAATGCTCAAAATTCTCCAAGACAGGCTTCAACAGTACACGAAGACTGAACTTCCAGATGTTCCAACTGGATTTAGAAAACGCAGAGGAACCAGAGATCAAATTACCAACATCCGTCGGATCATCAAAAAAGCAAGACAATTCCAGAAAAACATCTACTTCTGCTTTACTAACTATGCCAAAGTCTTTGACTGTGTGGATCACAACAAACTATGAAAAATTCTTAAAGAGATGGGAATACCAGACCACCTGACCTGCCTCCTGAGAAATCTGTATACAGGTCAAGAAGCAACAGTTAGAACTGTACATGGAAAAAATGACTGGTTCCATATTGGGAAAAGAATACCTCAAGGCTGTATATTGCCACCCTGCTTATTTAACTTTTATGCAGAGTACATTATGCAAAATACTAGACTGGATGAAGCCGAAGCTGGAATTAAGATTTCCAGGAGAAATATCAATAACCTCAGATATGCAGATGATACCATCCTTATGGCAGAAAGTGAAGAACTGAAGACCCTCTTGATACAATTCAAAGAGGAGAGTGAAAAAAACTGGCTTAAAACTCAACATTCAGAAAACTAACACCGTGGCATCTGGTCCCTTTCATGGCAAATAGATGGGGAAAAAATGGAGAGTGAGAGACTTTATTTTCGGGGGCTCCAAAATCACTGCAGATGGTGACTGCAGCCATGAAATTAAAAGACACTTGCTCCTTGTAAGAAAAGCTATGAACAAACTAGACAGCATATTAAAAAGCAGAGACATTACTTTGCCAACAAAGGTCCATCTAGTAAAAGCTACAGTTTTTCCAGTAGTCATGTATGTATGTGAGGCCAGGGAAGCCTGGCATGCTGCAGTCCATGGGGTCACAAAAAGTCCAACACAACTGTGCAACTGAATGGCACTGAACTGAGAGTAGTAGTATCAAATCTTGTTTTAATCACATAGATTTCCATTTTATTTATCCCATTTTGAATAAGCATCTATAGATTTCTTCATTCATTTGATATAATATCTCTTAAAACATTTTTAATTTGTTGCAAATAATAAATAGACTTTCCTTACAAGTGCTTTATTAATGTTAATTATTCTAATACTCTTACTAGCAACTGTAAAACTCATTGAGGAGAAGCAATGTCCACAATATAAGCTTCCCAAACCAGTTATTCTTGTTTTAATTAATATCAGATTTTTTTCACCTTTAACTTGATTTTTTGTTTTATAGGTACCAATAAAACAGCTGTTTACATTGAGAGGGCTCTAGATTCACTAATTTGTTAGTTTCTCCAATTTTATTTATTTTTTAAATTTTAAATTATTTCAGTTGGAGGCTGATTACTTTACAATATTGTAGGGCTTTTTGCCATACATTGACATGAATCAGCCATAGGTGTACATGTGTTCCCCATCCTGAACCCCCTCCAACCTCCCTCCCCATCCCATCCCTCAGGATCATCCCAGTGCACCAGCCCTGAGCAACCTGTTTCATGTACCGAACCTGGACTGGCAATATGTTTCACATATGATAATATACATGTTTCAATGCTATTCTCTCAAGTCATCCCACCCTCGCCTTCTCCCACAAAGTCCAAAAGACTGTTCTTTATATCTGTGTCTCCTTTGCTGTCTTGCATATAGTGTCATCATTACCATCCTTCTAAATTCCATATATATGCGTTAGTATACTGTATTGGTGTTTTTCATTCTGACTTACTTCACTCTGTATAATAGGCTCCAACTTCATCTACCTCATTAGAACTGATTCAAATGCATTCTTTTAAATAGCTGAGTAATATTCCATTGTGTATATGTACCACAGTTTTCTTATCCATTCGTCTGCTGATAGACATCTAGGTTGCTTCCATGTCCTGGCTATTGTAAACAGTGCTACGATGAACATTGGGGTACATGTGTCTCTTTCAATTCTGCTTTCCTTAGTGTGTATGCCCAGTAGTGGGATTGCTGAGTCATATAGCAATTCTATTTTTAGTTTTCTAAGCAATCTCCACACTGTTCTCCATAGTGGTTGTAACTAGTTTGCATTCCCACCAACAATGTAAGAGGGTTCCCTTTTCTCCTCACCATTTCCAGCATTTATTGTTTGTAGAACTTTTGATAGCAGCCATTCTGACTGGCATGAGATGGTACCTCATTGTGGTTTTGGTTTGCATTTCTCTGATAATGTGTTTCTCCAATTTTAAAAGGGTTCATAATTTGGTCACCAACAAAATATAAGTCAGTAGATATTCAAAGCATTAAGACTCAAGAGACCACCCCCTAAGTCACTGGAGGAGGATGCTACCTAAATTTGGAGAGCTTATTCTAAAAAAATAGTATGGCAAAGGCCAAGTTCTCAAAAATGTGAACAAACAAAAAGCACAAACACAGAGTGACCTAGGAAGATCAGGTAGAACTGTATTAACATCTGAAAGACATAGAGAAATGCAAATTTCCTCTTAGAAGTCCTTTATTTAAATCAGAATTCTGAAGATATTTTTATCAAGTCAGGTTTTTAACCTTTATTGAGTGGCTTACCCAATAAAAGAGCTCCCTCATTTTAGGGCAAGATATCCTTGATTAGATGGCACCACCGACTCAATGGACATGAGTTTGCATAAACCCCAGGAGTTGGTGATGGACAGGGAGGCCTGACGTGCTGTGGTTCATGTGGTCACAAAGAGTCGGACACGACTGAGTGACTGAACTGAACTGAACTGATCCTTTAGCATAATTCCCCCAATTACCTAGGTATGAGTTCTGTACATATTGTATGTGAATCTGGCTAGGGTGTTAGTTGGAAGTTGGCTTTCTGATGCCCCTTGTTTTCGTTTTTGAGAGATTTTTTTTTCCCATTTTAAGTTTTGAATTTGGCAGGGATAAATTTTACTAGTGAGATTTTGTGGTGGTCCTATGTTCTGCTTGCGAGTTTAACTCCTCCAGGAGTCATCCCAGAGTCATTTCAGCTCATCTTACTTGTCTTGAATTCTCCCTCCAGTGGTCTAAGACCATAGTGGATACTCAGATCACTGAATTGCCAGTTCTAATTAATGACCCCTGGATGAGCAAGTGTTTTAATTAATAAGTAAGTTTCCCTATGGGAAGACTTCTTGGTAAGAGGACTCAGCCTCCACCACCCCTGTAAATTTTTCAGTCACCTGAGAAAACCACAACTAGCTGGGAGGAGTCTTGTCTCTGTACTTTAGAGCAAAGCTCTCATGTTGTATCTTCACTTTTTTTTTTTTTTTTCCAACAAATTCTATTAAGGCAGCCGAATTGAGGAAAAGCATCAGATCAGCCTCTTACCTAACTACCCAGCACAGACCACACAGTCTCCTACAATGGAGCAACCAGGAGAGACTCACTTAAATCTGTCTGGACTCCCAGAGGTGGTGGATGGGCAAAAGGGGCCTCTGCTGGTACCAAGGCTCTGGATCTTTGTAGAGTTCAGGTGGAGGAAAAGAATCTGCTCTGGTCCCTTCATCGGTTGCCATAGCTGTTCACTTAAAAAATAGTGACATCCTAAAAGTTGAGAGTTATGTTTTATTTGGTGGAAATTTTTAGGACTTAAGCCCAGGAGGCAACATCTCAAGCAGCCCTCAGAGAATTGCTCTGAGGAGGCAGGAGGAGGAGTCAGGTTATATAGAAGTTTGCAACAAAGGACAGGTAGTCTGAACATCAAAAGTATCTTTGTGAATTAAAGAAAAACAGGTATTAAGGAATTTAGTGCTGTTCCATGTATGGGAAGATGAATGAGTCTGGACTCACTGAAATAATTCCTTTCATATGCATCTCAGCTATCTGGGGCCAGAATCCTGAGCTCTTCAGTGTTCACCACAGGTAGTGCCTGCAACCTTATCACTTCCAGATAGCAGGTCTTTTTCTTCTTTCTGGGTGCCTCCAGGGCTCAGAAATTCATAATTGGAGGGTTGTTGATGACTTTACCTTCCTTGTTTACTGACATTGCAGAAATATTCCACTTCTCAATGCTAAAGGAAACCATCAGGCGTACCTGAACTCACACAGTATGAAGCTAATATCAAGGAACTAATACTACCAATAATGGAGTTTTTCTTTGTTTCTATGGTAAATTGCACTGGGTTTAACTTGTGTATACAGAAAAAGGAACTTGGTCCAAACTTTTAAATACATGATAAATTGAACCCTAAAGTTCTCAAACATAGAATTCTTGATTTCTAGTTTAGTTAGAAATCTTCTTGCAGATATAAAGAAACAAATTAAAGAAAATATCACTCATTATCAGAGAAATGCAAATCAAAACCACAATAAGGTACCATTACACACCAGTCAGAATGGCTGCTATCCAAAAGTCTACAAGAAATAAATGCTGGAGAGGCTGTGGAGAAAAGGGAACCCTCTTACACTGTTGGTGGGAATGCAAACTAGTACAACCACTATGGAGAACAGTGTGGAGATTCCTTAAAAAACTGGAAATAGAACTGCCATATGATGCAGCAATCCCACTGCTGGGCATACACACCAAGGAAACCAGATCTGAAAGAGACATGTGCACCCCAATGTTCATCGCAGTACTGTTTATAATAACCAGGACATGGAAGCAACCTAGATGCCCATCAGCAGACGAATGGATAAGACAGCTGTGGTACATATACACAATGGAATATTACTCAGCCGTTAAAAAGAATTCATTTGAATCAGTTCTAATGAGATGGATAAAACTGGAGCCCATTATACAGAGTAAAGTAAGCCAGAAAGATAAACACCAATACAGTATACTAACACATATATATGGAATTTAGAAAGATGGTAACGATAACCCTATATGCAAGACAGAAAAAGAGACACAGATATATAGAACAGACTTTTAGACTCTGTGGGAGAAAACGAGGGTGGGATGATCTGAGAGATCAGCATCGAAACATGTATATTATCAAGTGTGAAACAGATCGCCAGTACAGGTTGGATGCATGAGACAAGTGCTCAGGGCTGGTGCACTGGGATGACCCAGAGGGATGGGATGGGGAGGGAGATGGAAGGAGGTTCAGGATGGGGAACACATGTAAATCCACAGCTGATTCATGTCAATGTATGGCAAAAACCACTACAATATTGTAAAGTAATTAGCCTCCAACTAATAAAAATAAATGAAAAAAAAGAAAATGTAGCTATACAAATCAATATTTTTATAGGACTTAGGTAGCAGAAAAGTTCTTTGGGAAATTAAAGGCAACTATTTTTGTTTTACGAATCTCTACAAAGCAAAAATATAAGTACAACCCACAAGGACTTGAGAAAGTCTAATTAACTCAATCAAGTAGATTCAAAACCAAAAGAAAAAGAAAGGGAAAGGTCTTTAAAAGTTAAGATTTCTAGATATTATATGTAATTAAAAGTAATAAAATTAATAAGGAGCACATCTTTGTATGAAAGGGAGAAAGATGCAAGGAATGGAAATGCAGTTTAAAGGGAAAAGAAAGTAATTTTGTCCTGGAAAGAAAGCAAAAAAGGGGGTTAAAAGGACAAAATTTGAAGGTAAAAAAGAAAATTATAGAAAGTTTGTTGGAAAAGAAATCCGAAACAAGAGTTTTGTGCATGGTCAGGATTGGGTGAGATTAAAATAAAATTTAATTGCATAAATAAATTTTAAAACTCAAAGGAAGCTATTATAAACCTAGAATTGGTTTTCTCTGTGTGTTGTTTTCCCCTGTAATATTCAGGTGATATAATATAGTAACATTTTCCCTACAATATTCAGGTGATAAGACAGTATTATCAAAGAGACTACAAAATCTTCTTTGGTGGTATCAGCGCTGCTCAAAATTTAATGTATAGGTGTTGACAAAAGTCCTCTTCTCAAGAAAAGACTTCACTTATACTGAAGGATGTAACAAAACTTATTTAGAGATGCCTGTTAATTGTTAACTAATATTCAGAATAGTATGAACTAATGACTGATTGATAATAGTTTATCACCATCTGGTACTGCACATAAAAGTACAAGAGCCAGTGGTGGGTTTCTGATTCAGCTCATCCTCCTTTGTTTCTGTATCTACTACATAAGTAAAAATATCAAAGATAATGCTTAAATACGATTTTTACTTCTTTTTTAGAGCTTGAAAGAGGTAATTAAAACTTAAATCACTTCAGGAGTAGGACAGATAACAAATAATCAAAGCTCCTGATGAATGATAGTAGGGGTCTGTGAACTCTGACTAAAAGTATTTACATAAAAAAACACAAAAAAAGTAAAAGCCTGAGCCAATGTATCTGGGAGCTATTCCTGACCTCAAGTTATAAAAATCTTCTAAATGGGAGAATCATCCTCAGGATGAATATGACCTGCAACTAATGTAATCTCAACAGACCAAAAATACATCTTTGGTTTTCCAATTTGTTCAAAGCCATGAGTGATTAAATTGGGTCTCAAAATACAATAAGAAGAAACAAAGCTGTACAAATATAATAAGAAGCAAAGAAACTACAGCTTCCCTCCAATAGCCAGCCTGGTTGTCATTTCTTATATTGCTCTCCCCATCACCTTAACTAACTTCATATCGTATATATATAAAAAAGCATGCTTCTCTCTGGTCCTTCTCCTCCAAGGGTGTTAATGTCAGTGGGGGATTGAAATAGGGAGGAAGGTGGTAGCTATATCTCTCATAAGCGTATTTCCATAAAAGGCCATAAAGGTAAAGAGAGCTAAATGCAACTTATTATGTAAATAGAATAAATAGGTAAGGAGAGATAAATACAACTTATTATATAAATAGAAGAAATAAGCAATTTTACTGGCTGGATTATATTGACCATATTATCTTTGATACATGGTATAATATAGTTTGATCCAAAACTTACTTAATCTATTAACTCTGAATTTGCTAGTACTCCATTTGTTTCAGTTTCTCAAAAGGAATGGAAAAAAACATATCAATATACATTATATAGAAAATTATTTTATTTTAAAAAATTAATTAATTTGTTTTAATTGGAGGATAATTATTTTTTTCTGTTTTGAAAGAATTATATTTTCTTTTTATTATTATTATTTTTTTTATTAGTTGGAGGCTAATTACTTCACATTTCAGTGGGTTTTGTCATATATTGATATGAATCAGCCATAGAGTTACACATATTCCCCATCCCGATCCCCCCTCCCACCTCCCTCTCCACTCGATACCTCAACATAAAAAGAACAAGGTGAAAGGAAAAATGAAAAAAACAATCCTTTATAGACAGTAATGTTATTATCCTAATTTATATGAAATAAATTGAGATACAAAGAAGCTATAACTAGCCCAAGGTCACATAGATGGTAAATGGTCCAGGTAAGACTCCACCCCAGATAATTTGGCTCCATGGCCACTGGTTGTGTGACATGTGGTCAGGCATTTTTGTGGAGAAAAATTGGGCCCATTCTGTTGACCAGTGCTCACTGCAAGTGCTGCATTTTCAGTACATCTCATCAATTTTGCTCAGCATACTTCTCAGATGTAATAGTTTGACTGGGATTCAGAAAGCTATAGTGGATCAGACCAGCAGCAGACAACCAAATAGTGACCATGACCCTTTATTTTGGTGCAAATCTGGCTTTGAGAAATGCTTTGGAGCTTCTTCTCTGTCCCACTACTGAGATGGTAATTGCTGGTTGTTGTATAAAATCAACATTTCATCACATGTCACAATCTGATTGGGAAATGGTTCATTGTTGTCACATAGAATAAGAGAGTATGACACTTCAAAATGATGATTTTTTTTTATTTTTAGTCAGCTCATGAGGCACTCACTTATCGAGCTTTTTCCCCTTTCGAGTTTGCTTCAAAGGCCAAATGGCCATAGAATGGTTGGTGTTGAGATCTTTGGCAACTTCTTGTGTAGTTGTAAGAGGATCAGCTTTGACGATGCTCTCAGCTGGTCGTTGTCAACTACCAATGACTGGCCACTACCTCCTTTGTAAAACTTCTTGAACCACCACTGCACTGTATGTTCATTAGCAGTTTCTGGGGCAAATGTATTTGGATACTGTGAATTGTCTCACTGCTTTACAACCCATTTTGAACTCTGGTAAGAAAATTGCTTGAATTTATTTTTTGCTTAACATCATTTCCATAGTCTAAAATCCATATAAAATAAACAGCAATATTCATTAGCAAAAAAAATAAAGCAAGAAATGTTCATTAAAGTGATGTATAATATAACCACATTTATTTAAAAATGTATTCCAATATCAAATGGCAAATTTCAACAATGAAAAACTGCAATTATTTTTGCACCAAACTAAGTAGAGTAGAATAAAGAATCAAACAAAATGCAGACAGTCTTAGAGATTCTCTGGAATAAAATTATATGCACCAATCTTAGAATTATAAGGGTCCTAGAAGAAGAGAAAAAGAGAGGACATGAGAAAATATTTGAGGTGATTATAGTTGAAAACTTCCATAATATGTTAAAGGAAACAGAAACCCAAGTCCAGGAAGCTCAGAGAATTACATACAGGATAAACTCAAAGAGAAATTTACCAAGACACATATTAATCAAATTAACAAAAATTAAACACAAAGAACAAATATTAAAAACATCAAAAGAAAAGCAATAAGTAACAAATAAGGGGATTCCCATAAGAGTAACAGCTGATGTTTCAATGGAAACATGGCAGCCCAGAAGGGAGTGGTAGGATATATTTAAAGTGATGAAAGGAAAAGACACTTACAGCCAAGATTAGTCTACTCAGCAACAGTCTCATTCATATTCATCCAATAAATCAAAAATTTTACAGATAAGCAAAAGAAAATTCACCACCATCAAGCCAGCGTTACAAGTGCTGAAGAACTTCTCTATACAGGAAACACAAAAAAAGAAAAGGCCTACAAAAACAAGTCCCCAAAAATAAAGTAAATGGCAGAATTTTGTTGTGATTTATGTCAGAGAGTGTACTGTCGATGTTTTCTTCTAAGAACTTTACACATGAGTAAACTCATGATCTTGGCTTTGGCAGTGGCTAAAAATCAAAAGTAACAAGAAAAAAATTGATAAATTGGATTTGAAATTTAAAACCTTTTGTACATCAAAGGATATTGTCAAGAGAATGAAAAGACAACAGAATGGCAGTAAGCAGTTTCAAACCACATATATATGTGTATATACATTTATATATACATACATACATATATATATAAAGGTCTACTCTCCAAAATATATATTTAAAATTACTTGAAACTCCACAATTAAACCAGAAAAAGTCCAACAAAAATATGGACACAGGACTTGAACAGACATTTGTCCAAAGAAGTTATACAAATGGCCAGTAATCACACAAAAAATGATAAATGCCATTTATCATTCAAGAAATATAAATCTAAGTCACAGTGAGATAACACTTTATACACAGTTGGATGGCTATCATTTTAAAAATTGAAATGAACAAATGCTGGCAGGATGTGGAGAAAATGGCACACTCTTACATTGCTGGTGAAAATGTAAAAGGGGGAAAAAAGTTTGGTGGTCCTTAAAGTTAAAAATAGAATTGCATAATCCAGCAATTTCACTTCTAGGTATACCACTTCTAGGTATACACACAAAATAATTGAAAATAAGTATTCAAATACTTTACATGAATATTCATAGCAGTATTATTCAGAATGGCCCCAAAGTGAAAACAATCCAAATTTCCACCAATGGATGAGTGAAAAATCAAAGTTTTATACTGATATAGCTACAGAATGGAAAGTTATTCAGCTATAAAATGAAATACTGATACATGCTACAACATGGTTGAATGTTGAAAACATTATGCCGAAAGAATCCAGACACAAAAGGCCACATTATAAATGATTCCATTTATGTGAAATATCCAAAATAAGCAATTCCTTAGAGACAGGAAGTAGATTTATGATTTCCTTTGGCTGGGGACACAGAGGAAGGGAGAGTGACTGCTTAATGATTATGGTATTTTTGGGGGGGTTATGAAAAAAGTCTGGAACTAGATAGTGGTGCTAGTTGCACAACATTGTGATTGTACTTAATGTTACTGATCAAGATGGTTAGAATGGGAAATTTTATATCATATGTATTTTACTATAAAAAATTAAGTACAATAGAACACTTCCTTTTTCTGCAATTCATGGTCATATCTCCCTTACTCTTTTCTTCTTAGGAGCCAGAATGCTAGGGCTCACTCAAACTTTTTAAGTTTCTAGCCTCTACTCTGTACTTGCATAGTTCGCCTAACTCACAGAAATTAATCTGCTTTTAATCTCCTGTGCAAATCCTGAACAAAGGTATATAAATATTTTCTGGTACAGCGACTCTTTGCTTCCTACAATTTCAGGAATCCTGATTGCTTTTCCTGTATCTTACTCTACCTTTGTTTGCTATCATCATTTTTTTTGACATCATAGTATTTGCATGGTTTCTCTGTTATCCAATCCCCTGCTAGTTCCTTTTACGGATGTTCATTGAGCTTCTGAGACTGTTCTCCCTGTTTAACTGTATGGCTGTTTACCCACTTATGACAGGCATTTTAGACTATATTAAACCTTATATGGGGGCTTCCCAGGTGGCTCAGTGGTAAATAATCCACCTGCCAATGCAGGAAACACAGGAGATGTGGGTTCAATCCCTGGAATAGGAAGATCACCTACAGAAGGAAATGGCAATCCACTCTAGTATCCTTGCCTGAAAAATCCCATGGACAGAGGAGCCTGGCGGGTTACAGTCCATGGGGTCGCAAACAGTCGGACATGAATGAGATGCATGCATACAAGTCTTATCTGATGAATGTCCAATAATTACTAGGCCCCAAAGCTAACTGAGAATCACACACACCAGAGGAGTGGTGACAGAAATCAACACTGGAGACCAGAAGGAGATACCCTAGAGGAGTGATTAAGCTCTTGGGCTCCAGAATCAGACTCCCTGAATTTGAATCTGGATTCTGGACTTACCTGCTGTGTGACACACACAGGCAAATTTCTTAACCTTTCTGTGCTGTGGTTTTCTTGAGTATAAAATGTGGATGAGAACAACAAATAGTATCCATTTTCATAAACAGTTAGAAGATTAGTATATTGGAGTATATGGTAAATGTTAGCTATTTCTTTTTTTGTTGTCGTTTTCTGTTTCTCTCTTCCTCAGGGCAAGTGGGGGCTTCCCCAGTGACTCAGCTGTAAAGAATCTGTTGTAACACAAGAGACACAGGAGATGTGTGTTCGATCCCTGGGTCAAGAAGATTCCCCTGGAGGAGGACATGGCAACCCAGTCCAGGATTCTTGCCTGCAGAATCCCACGGACTGAGGAGCATGGCAGGCTATGGTGTATAGCGTCGCAAAGAGTCAGACACGACTGAAGTGACTGAGCAAAGCACAGCAAGGCAAGTGACTCTCAACTTTGGTTTTACATTAGAATAATATTAAGTAATTTAAAAAGTCTGGACACACCTCAGATCAAATAAGCCTGAATCTTGAGGTTGTACCTAATCATCAAAATTTTTCAATTAAGAGGTTAGGTAGGGATTAAGAAAGTCAAGAAATTAGGTGAGGGTAAAGAAAAGACAGAAAAAAAATACTTTGTATGTGTTCAAAGTATTTCATATTGCAAGCAATGAAACAATGAATATGACTATCCCTATGTTTCATGCAAGGAAATTCAGACTAGACCAATCAACTTGACATATAGACACATAGTCAATGGAAGTGGGGCTGAATTTAACAGCAACATGTATGAAATATACTTAAGGGTTTACTTGATTAAGTTGAATGTAAATCAATAGTGTAATTTTGCTACCAAAAAGGTGAATGTGATCTTGAGTAACTTCAATAAAACTAGTGGATGTTTCACCCTGCTTGTCAACCACACCTGGAATATTGTGTTCTGTTCTTTAAGATGTCACACTAAGGAAAAACAAAATAGTACAAATAGGACAGAAATACATTTAAAACCACAGCATTAGGAGCAACAGTGAAAGGAACTGTAGTCTGCCAAGACTGCAAAGCAGAAATTTCAGTATGTACACAATTATTGACTTCAGAAATTAGAAGGGCTGCCAGACAAAGGAAAAGAAATAAGATGTACTTTATACTACCTAAATAGCATAACTGGGATACACAGTAGAAAACTACAAAACCTACCTAAGTTTGACCCAAGGAAGATTTTCCCAATAATTAAAGCTGTTTTAAAACACAGCAAATTCCAGGAGGTTATATTACCAAAAATGCCAGAGCAATACAACACCAATTAATAAAGTGGGAAATAAACTGTCAGAATCAACTTTTCCAGGACTCTGGGATCTAGCCAAAAGCTTATGACCCTAAATTTTTGAAAGCTTAATGAAGATAAAAGTGTTTTCATTGCGGTAAGAAAGTCCTACAACTTCAGAGTTGCAGTGTCTATGGAGTTAGCAGACTGCATTCATGGTGCAAGTTGCTAGTGCCAAAGGAAGTAATAAAAACATTTTCTCAAACAATTGTGTTTGTTTTGGCCTGTCTTGTGGAAACCTGAAAAAAACAGTAAAACGGCTTGCCTTTGTTTCATCTCACTCTGAGCATTCCCAAGACTGAGGCACCTTCCCAAGCAGCATTTGTTCAAAACATTTAAAGGGAAAACCATTGGCCATGCAAACTGAGACTAGGGCTAACAGTCAGAAGAAGCAATGAAACTATGAAGGATCTAGAAGGGAAGAGGTTTGGAAAGGACATATATGGTGAAATAAAGGTTTTGAAAAATTCCTCTGTTATACTGAGGAATCATGAAGCCATGCACATGACCACGGCTGGATGCATGTTCAGAAAAGGCCCGAGAAATCCCCATTTTTCACCTCTGGTTAACCTTCATGCTCTAGGCATGCAGGAAGTGAAGCCTAAGGCAGAATTGTAAATGGACAGGGTAAATGTTTAAGGAGTATCCCCAAAACAAACATCCAATCTACAAAGACTGAGAGAGTATTTCCTCCTTTTTCCTTATCTTTTTCCTTTTCTTGTTTTGGCTCCAGATATTTAAGGAAATCCTGTCAAAATACTAACTGACAACCAAGGCAATGAAATACAGACTTCAGTGATCACATATGACTGAGAATATAACGTATATACGAGAATTTAGAAAAAATTAAGAAAGCTAGGGACATGTCTAGGCAAGAGGAACACTGAGAAAAGTACTGAGAATGACTTAATCTTTCACCCCATGCAGATTTTTGGGCTCAGGCCAAGCTTAGCTAGATAGTGAAGGACCATCCAAGCAGAGTCAGTCTGCAAAAATTTGAAAAAAAAAAAAAAGGTTGCTTTATCTTTTACATTTTTGGTGTTTTTTAAATTAGGTTATGTGTTCCAGCTCCTGTCAAATCTGAAAATCTCTCAAAAGATTAACTGACTTAAAGGCAGTGCAACTTCATTGAGCACACAGTAAAAAGAATAATCTTATAAAAGTGTTTGAAAAAGTCTCAAAAAAAACTATCATAGCCTTCCAACAACCAAAAAGTAAATAGAAAATCATGGAAAGGAGGAGAATCTGTTTTCTAAAGTTACCACATTATGCATATTAAATGTCCAACTTCCACAAAATAACAAGGCATACAAAATAAACAGGAGAAGATGGCTCAATCAAAGGAAAAGAACAGGAAACATCCCTAAGGAAGGCCAGCTATTGGATTTACTAGATAAAAACTTTAAAATATCTTTCTTAAATAGCTCAAAGAGCCATGAGAAAACAAAGAACTAAACAAATTAGAAAAATGATGGAAGAAGTAGAACTAGCAACAAAGTGATGCAAATGAAAAAAGAAAAAACCACAGCAGTTGTCAAGTTGAAAAGTACAATAACTGAAATAAAAATTTTACTAGAGAGGTTCAAGAGCAAATTTGGGCAGGCAGAAGAAACAATCAATGAATCAGTAGACAAGTCAATTAAATTTATCAAGTCTGAGGAGGAGAATGAAAAAAAAGATGAAGAAAAGTGAACACAGCCAATGGAATATGTGGGACACCAAGAAAAATGGAAATATAACATTCAGTATGGGAATCTCAAAAAGGAGGAGAGAGAGAAAAGAGTAGAAAAATTATTTCAAGAAATGTTGGCTGAAAACACCCCAAATATGATGAAATACATGACTATACAAATCCAAGAAGCTAAATTATTAGGTTGGTGCCAAGGCAATTGCAGTTCTGCATTGTTGAAATTTGCCATTTGATATTGGAATACATTCTTAAATGCATGTGGTTATGTTATACATCATTTTAATGTGCATTTATGGCTTTATGTTTTTTGATAATGAATTATTACTTGTTGCTTATTTTATATGTATTTTAGACTATGGAAATGATGTTAGACAAAAACAAATTTAAGCAATTTTCTTACTAGTGTTCAAATGGATCATAAAACTCACAGAGAAAATTCACAAACATCAACAAAATATTTGGCCCAGGAGCTGTTAACAAACAGTGGTTCAAGAAGTTTTGCAAAGATGAGAGCCTTGAAGATGAATAGTGTACTGGCTAGCCATTGGAAGTTGACAATGACGAACTGGGAGCATCATTGAAGCTAATCCTCTTACAACTACATGAGAAGTTGCTGAAGAACTCAACGTCAACCATTTTATGGTTGTTTGGAATTTGAAGCAAATTGGAGAGGTGAAAAAGCTGGATACATGGATGTTTCATGAATTGACCAAAAGTCAAAAGAAATAATCATTTTGAAGTGTTGTCTTCTCTTATTCTATGCAATAATAATGAAACATGTCTCAATTGGATTGTGACAAAAACTGGATTTTATACAACAACCAACTCAGTGGTTGGATGGAAAGGAAGCTCCAAAGCACTTCCCAAAGCCAAACTTGCACCAAAAAAAGGGTCATGGTCACTGTTTGGTGAACTGTTGACAGTCTGATCCACTACAGCTCTCTGAATCCCGGCAAATCCATTACCTCTGTGAAGTATGCTCAGCAAATCAATAAAATGCACTGAAAACTGCAATGTCTGTAGCCAGCATTGGTCAACAGAAAGGGTCAAATTCTCCACGACAATGCCCGACTGCATGTTACACAAATAATGCTTCAAAATTTGATATAGACTATGAAATTTGGCCTCATCTGCCACATTCACCTGACCTCTCCCCAACCAACTACCATGTCTTCAATCATCTCAAAAACTTTTTGCAGGGAAAATGCATTCACAACCAGCAGGACACAGAAAATGCTTTCCAAGAGTTCATCAAATCCCAAAGCATGGATTTTTTTTGCTGCAGGAACAAACTTATTTATCATTGGCAAAAATGTGTTGATTGTAATGGTTCCTATTTTTGTTACTAAAGATATGTTTGAGTCTAGTTATAATGATTTAAAATTCAGGGTACAATACTTCTATTACTTTTGCACCAACCCAATAACTCCAAGTAAGATAAAACCAAAGAGACAAACATTGAACCATTAAAATCTAATTACTGAAAGACAAAAAGACAATTTGGAAAGCAGTAAGAAAAAAAGCAAATGACATATATAAGTGTTTCTCCTGCACTGCTGGTGGAAATGCCACTATGGAGAACAATATGGAGTTTCCTTGAAAAACTACGAATAAAACTACCATATGACACAACAGTCCCAATACTGGGCATATACTCTGAGAAAACCACAATTCAAACAGACATATGTACCCCAATGTTCACTGAAGCACTATTTACAATAGCCAGAACATGGAAGAAACCTAGATGTCTATTGACTTATGAATGGATAAAGAAGATGTGGTATGTATATACAATGGAATATTATTCAGCCATAAGAAAGAATGAATTTAAGTCATTTATAGTGAGGTGGATGATCCCACAGCCTGCTACACAGAGTGAAGTAAATCAGAAAGAAAAACAAAACAGATATCATACATTAATGCATATATATGGAATCTAGAAAAATAGTGCTGATGAATCCATTTGCCGGGATACAATGGAGACATAGACCTAGAGAATGAACTTGCGGACACAGTGGGGGAAGGAGAGGGTAGGATGAATGGAGTAAGTAGCATTGACATATATACATTACCATATGTAAAACAGCTAGTGGGAAGCTGCTATATAATACAGGGAGCCTAGCCTGGTGCTCTGTAATGACCCAGATGGGTAAAATTGCTCTCAAGGGGAGAACAGTGAGCAGTCCTGAAGAGAGATCTTAGTTCCCTGTCCAGGAACTAAACCTGGGTAGCCTGGATGAAAAGCAAGAGTCTTAGCCACTGGGTCACCAGGAGCTAAAGGTTAGAAGAAAAGTGGTCTTGGCTCTTGCCCTTGTTTGAAAACAAGAATGCTTCAAAGAGGTAAAAACTGTAAAGCCAAGTACAAAGTTTATTATTAGAGACACAGCACAGCTTTTGGGAGCGCACACAAGAAAACAGTTTTTTCAGCTCAGAAGCAGGGCAGAGATACACATCCAGAGAGAAAGGGTATAGGCATTCTCCCTAATAGGGAGGACAGCAGTAGGTCAGAAACCAGGCATAAATGCACACCCAGACAGGAGTGCAGGGGTTGTGGATGAGGAGGAGCACAGTACATCAGAAACTAGGCAGAGAAACACACCCAGAGAGGAGTGCAGGTGTCCTGAGTGAGGAGGAGCATGGTATGGAGGTGACATAAATCACTAATATAGGACAGTCCTCCTGGGTCTTTGTTTACCTTTGGCCGATTATCTTGTTTCTTTCTTCACACCTGACTGGTCCATGGAACCTACCCAAGACGCATGTGCAACTTTTTGATACAATGGATCTCACTGTGTAGAGGCCTATGAGTGCATGTTCATGCTTACTATGGGGTGGTGCCCCCTCCCTTTTAGACCCTCAAAAAACCTTCTTGTGCGTGTGCAGACAAGGAAGCTTCCTTGATCTCAGGAGTGGACACCTTCTCTCCTTGCTTAGCAGAGCTCAGCTTTTGCCATTAGTTTTGTCTTTGGAGTATCTGGGTGACAACAAAGGCTCAGTTTAAAAAAAAAGGCTCAGTTTTATTCAATTTGACAACCACCAGCAGTCTGGCTCAGAGGCCCACGGTTTCCTACCTCAAGAAGGGAATGAGGAGGGAGGCTCAAGAGGGAGGTGATATATGTATATATATAATTATGGCTAATTCAGATTGTTGTATGGCAAAAAACAACCAACATTATAAAGCAATTATCCTCCAAGTAAAAAGTAAAATTAAATAAATGAATAAAAAGGCACATAAGTTGAAAGTGAGAAGACTGAAAAATATAGTCCATGCAAATAGTAACCACAAGGAAATTGTGATGGCTATATTAATATCAGACAAAAAAATAAGTGAAAAACTGTCTAAAAATTCTAAGTAGTACATCATGTATTGATAAATGGATCAATTTACCAGAAAATATAAAAATTACAATTATATGTGCACCAAATATCAGAAACCCAAATCATGAGGCAAACACTAATCGAATTGAAAAGAAAAATAGAGAGGTCTAAAATAATAGTTGGAGACTTCAATATCGCATTTATAATAATGGATAAGACAACCATGAAGACATTTCTTAAGGAAATAAAGGACTTGAACAACACCAGAAACCAAAAAGAGAGAAGAGTCAAATTACTAAACACTAGGGAAAGACTAGAGATCTCTTCAAGAAAGTTAGAGATATCAAGGGAACATTTCATGTAAAGATGGGCTCAAGAAAGGACAAAAATGGTATGGACTTAACAGAAGCAGAAGATACTAAGAAGAGGTGGCAAGAATACACAGAAGAACTATGCAAGAAAGATCATCATGACCCAGATAAGCATGATGATGTGATCACTCACCTAGAGCCAGATATCCTGGAATGTGAAGTCAAGTGGGCCTTAGGAAGCATCACTAGGAACAGAGCTAGTGGAGGTGATGGGTTTCCAGTTGAACTGTTTCAAATCCTAAAAGATGATGCTGTGAAAGTGCTGCACTCAATATGCCAGCACATTTGGAAAACTCAGCAGTGACCACAGGAATGGAAAAGGTGAGTTTTCATTCCATTCCCAAAGAAAGGCAATTCCAAAGAATGGTCAAACCACCACACAGTTGCACTCATCTCACATGCTAGAAAAGTAACGCTCAAATTTCTCCAAGACAGACTTCAACAGTATGTGAACCATGAACTTTCAGATGCTCAAGCTGGATTTAGAAATGGCAGAGGAACCAGAGATCAAACTTTCAACATTCACTGGATTATCAAAAAAGCAAGAGAGTTCCAGGAAAACATGTGTTTCTGCTTTATTGACTATGTCAAAGCCTTTGACTGTGTGGATCACAAAAAACTGTGGAAAATTCATGAAGAGATACCAGACCACCTGACCTGCCTCTTGATACATCTGTATGCAGTTCACGAAGCAACAGTTATAACTGGACATGAACAACAGACTGTTTACAAATAGGGAAAGGAGTACGTCAAGGCTGTACATTGTCACCGTGCTTATTTAACTTATATGCAGAGTACATCATGTGAAATGCTGGGCTGGATGAAGCACAAACTGGAATCAAGATTGCCAAGAGAAATATCAATAACCTCAGATATGCAGATGACACCACACTTACGGCAGAAAACAAAGAACTACAGAGCCTCCTAATGAAAGTGAAAGAGGAGAATGAAAAAGCTGGCTTAAAACTCAACATTCAGAAAACTAACATCATGGTGTTCAGTAGCATATATTCATGGCAAATAGATGGGGAAACAATAGAAACAGAAAGAGACTTTATTTGGGGGGGCTCCAAAATCACTGCAGATGGTGACTGCAGCCATGAAATGAAAAGACACTTGCTCCTTGGAAGAAAGGTTATGACCAACCTAGACAGCATATTAAAAAGCAGAGACATTACTTTGCCAACAAAGGTCCGTCTAGTCAAAGCTATGGATTTTCCAGTAGTCATGTATGGATGTGAGAGTTGGACTATAAAGAAAGCTGAGCATGGGAGAATTGATGCTTTTGAACTGTGGTGTTGGAGAAGACTCTTGAGAGTCCCTTAGACTGCAAGGAGATCCAAGCAGTCCATCCAGAAGGAAATCAGTCCTGAATATTCATTGGAAGGATTGATGCTAAAGCTGAAACTCCATTACTTTGGCCACCTGATGCAAAGAACTTACTCGTTGGAAAAGACACTGATGCTGGGAATGATTGAAGACAGGAGGAGAAGGGGACTACTGAGGATGAGGTGGTTGGATGGCATCACCAACTCGATGGACATGAGTTTGAGTAAGCTCCAGGAATTGGTGATGGACAGGGAAGCCTAGCATGCTACAGTTCATGGGGTCACAAAGAGTCAGACACGACTCAGTGACTGAACATAACAGGGGCATTACAGTAAATATTATAAAAATTTTTTAAAGCTTATGAAAATGCAATGAAAAAATTGTATACAAATATATTAAATAATATAGATGATTGAATAAATTTCTTAAAACATAGAAACTACCACAATTGACTCAAGAAAAAACAGTCAATATAAATAAGCCTATAACAGGAAATTGAATCATTAGTCAAAAACCTCCCAACAAAAACTGAGCATCACATGGCTTTATATGTGAATTCTACCAAAATTTTAAAGAAAATTAATATCAATTCTTCTCAAATTCTTTCCAAAAAATTGAATAGAAAGGAAGACTTCCTAACTCATTCTATGAAGTCAGTATTCCTCTGATAACAAAGTCAGATAAACACATCAGTAGAAAATAAAAACTATAAACTAATATACTTTATGAATAATAATAGAAGAATCCTAAACAAAATACTAGCAAAGCAAATTTAGCAGCATATCAAAGAAATTGCAGATGAAGACAAAGTGGAGTTTCTCCCCAGAACACAATATTGAATCAAATACAAAATAAGTAAAAATGATCTTATATGCAAGACAGCAAAGGAGACACAGATGTAAAGAACAGAGTTTTAGACTATGTGGGAGAAGGTGAGGTGGGATGATCTGAGAGAATAGCATTGAAACATGTATATTACTATATGTAAAGAGATGACAATTATCCTCCAATTAAAATAAATTAATTAATTTTTAAAAATAAAAAATTAGACAGTAATATGCTGAAAAAAAATGGGTAGGTCGATGTGAAACAAACACAATCATCTCACTTGTTTCAGAAAAAATATTTGACAAAATTTAACACTCTTTCATAATAAAAACACGAAACAGATGATGAATGAAAGGAAACTTACTTAACATGATAAGGAAATTATATAAAAACACACAAGTAACCTCATAGTCAAAAACAAGATAAGAATCCCTAATTCTTCACTTCCACTAAACACAATATTGAAGTTCTAGCTGGATCACTTATGCAATAAAAGTAATAAAAGATATCCAAATTGGAAAGAAAGAAGTAAAAGTATATTCACTTAAGACATGATTTTGCAAAGAGAAAATCACAAAGATTTCACAAAAAGTTTAATACTGCTAATAAGTGAATTCAGAAAATGACACAAGATGTATACAGTAACAATGAAGAATCCAAAAATAAAGTTAAGATACAAGTCCTTTTAGAAACACAGAGAAAATAATAAAATACCTGCGAATAAACTTAACCAAGGAAGTGAAAGACTTGTGCACCTAAACATACAAAACATTGCTGAAAGAAATAAAGAAAACCTATATAAATAGGAAACACTCCATTCTTATGGATAAGAAGGTTTAATATTGTTAAGATGTCAATTATACCCCAAACTATCTGTAGATTAAAATTAATTCCTATTTGAACCAGTTCTAATGAGATGGATAAAACTGGAGCCCATTATACAGAGTGAAGTAAGCCAGAAAGATAAACACCAATATAGTATACTAACACATATATATGGAATTTAGAAAGATAGTAATGATAACCCTATATGCAAGACAGAAAAAGAGACACAGATGTATAGAACAGACTTCTGGACTCTATGGGAGAAGGCGAGGTTGGGATGACCTGAGAGAACAGCATCAAAACATGTATATTATCAAGTGTGAAACAGATCACCAGTACAGGTTGGATGCATGAGACAAGTGCTCAGGGCTGGTGCACTGGGATGAACCAGAGGGATGGGATGGGGAGGGAGGTGGGAGGGGGGTTCAGGATGGGGAACACATGTAGATCCATGGCTGACTCATGTCAATGTATGGCAAAAACCACTACAATATTGTAAAGTAATTAGCCTCCAACTAATAAAATAATTGGAAAAATAAATAAACAAAATTAATTCCTATAAAATTCCCAATGATGCCATCTTTGTGTATATTAAAAAAAACACATCCTAAAATTTATATGGAATCTCAGTCAGTTCAGTTCAGTCACTCAGTCGTGTCCAACTCTTTGCAACCCCACGAATCACAACACACCAGGCCTCCCTGTCCATCACAAACTCCCAGAGTTTACTCAAACTCATGCCCATCAAGTCGGTGATGCCATCCAGCCATCTCATCCTCTGACGTCCCCTTCCCCTCCTGTCCCCAATCCCTCCCACCATCAGGGTCTTTTCCAATGAGTCAACTCTTCGCATGAGGTAGCCAAAGTATTGGAGTTTCAGCTTCAGCATCAGTCCTTCCAATGAACACCCAGGTCTGATCTCCGTTAGGATGGACTGGTTGGATCTCCTTGCAGTCCAAGGGACTCTCAAGAGTCTTCTCCAACACCACAGTTCAAAAGCATCAATTTTTCGGCACGCAGTTTTCTTCACAGTTCAACTCTCACATCCATACATGACCACTGGAAAAACCATAGCCTTGACAAGATGGACCTTTATTGGCAAAATAATGTCTCTGCTTTTTAATATGCTATCTAGGTTGGTCATCACTTTCCTTCCAAGGAGTAAGCGTCTTTTAATTTCATGGTTGCAGTCACCATTCGCAGTGATTTTGGAGCCCCAAAAAATAAAGTATGACACTGTTTCCACTGTCTCCCCATCTATTTCCCATGAGGTGATGGGACCAGATGCCATGATCTTAGTTTTCTGAATGTTAAGCTTTAAGCCAACTTTTTCACTTTCCTCTCACTTTCATCAAGAGACTTTTCAGGATGTAGCAAAAGCAGTGCTAAGAGGGAAGTTTATAGCAATACAATCCTACCTCAGGAAACAAGAAAAACATAGACAACCTAAATTTTCACCTAAAACAACTGGAAAAAGAAGAACAAAAAACCCCAAAAATTAGTAGAAGGAAAGAAATCATAAAGATCCAAGCAGAAATAAATGAAATAAACAATAGTAAAGATTAATAAAACTAAAAGTTGGTTCTTTGAGAAGATAAACAAAATTGACAGAGATTTAGCCAGACTCATCAAGGAAAAAAGAGGGAAGAATCAAATCAACAAAATTAGAAATGAAAAAGGAGAGGCTACAACAGACAATGCAGAAATACAGAGGATTATGAGACTATTTTGAAGAACTATATGGCAATAAAATGGATAATCTGGAAGAAATCAACAGATTCTTAGAAAATTCAATCTTCCAAGACTGAACCAGGAAGAAATGGAAATTATGAACAACTCAATTACAACCACTGAAATCGAAGCTGTGATCAAAAATGTCCCAGAAAACAAAAACCCAGGACAAGATGGTTTCACGGGAGAATGCTACCAACCATTTAGAGAAGAGTTAATGCCTATCCTTCTAAAACTCTTTCCAAAAATTGCAGAGGAAGGAACACTTGCAAACTCATTCTACAAGGCCACCATCACCCTGATACCAAAACCAGACAAAGAAAACACAAAAAAAGAAACTTAGAGACCAATATGACTGATGAACATAGATGCAAATATCCTCAACAAAATTTTAGCAAACAGTATTCAACAATACATCAAAAAGCTCATACACCATGATTAAGCTGGGTTTATTCCAGGAATGCAAAGATTCTTCAATACATGCAAATCAAATAATGTGATACGCCACAAGTTGAAAGATAAAAATCATGTGATCATCTCAATAGATGCAGAAAAAGCCTTTGACAAAATTCAGCACCGATTTATGATTAAAACTCTTCAGAAAATCGGCATGAAGGAACCTACCTCAACATAGTAAAGGCCATATATGATAGTTTAGTTCAGTTCAGGCACTCAGTCGTGTCCGACATTTTTCGACCTCATGAACCACAGCACACCAGGCCTCCCTGTCCATCACCAACTCCCAGAGTTTACCTAAAATCGTGTCCATTGAGTCGGTGATGCCATCCAACCACCTCATCCTCTGTCATTCCCTTCTCTTCCTGCCTTCAATCTTTCCCAACATCAGGGTCTTTTCAAATGACTCAGCTCTTTGCATCAGGTGGCCAAAATATTAGAGTTTCAGCTTCAACATCAGTGCTTCCAATGAACATGCAGGACTGATTTCCTTTAGGATGGACTGGTTGGATCTCCTTGCAGTCCCAAGGGACTCTCAAGAGTCTTCTCCAACACCACAGTTCAAAAGCATCAATTCTCCCATGCTCAGCTTTCTTTGTAGTCCAACTCTCACATCCATACATGACTACTGGAAAAACCATAGCCTTGACTAGATGGACCTTTGTTGACAAAGTAATATCTCTGCTTTTTAATATGCTGTCTATGTTGGTCCTCACTTTCCTTCCCAGGAGTAAGCGTCTTTTAATTTCATGGCTGCATTCACCATCTGCAGTGATTTTGGAGCCCAAAAAATAAAATCAGCCACTGTTGCCCCATCTATTTTCCATGAAGTGATGGGACCAGATGCCATGATCTTAGTTTTCTGAATGTTGAGGTTCAAGCCAACTTTTTCACTTTCCTCTTTCACTTTCATCAAGAGGCTCTTTAGTTCTTCACTTTCTGCCATAAGAGTGGTGTCATCTGCATATCTGAGGTTATTGATATTTCTCCTGGCAATCTTGATTCCAGCTTGTGCTTCATCCAGCCCGGGTTTCTCATGATGTACTCTGCATATAAGTTAAATAAGTATGGTGACAACATACAGATTTGACGTACTCCTTTTCCTATTTGGAACCAGACTGTTGGTCCATGTCCAGTTCTAACTGTTGCTTCCTGACCTGAATACAGGTTTCTCAAGAGGCAGCCTACAGTAAACATTACTCTCAATGGTGAAAAACTGAAGGGATCCCCCCTAAGATCAGGAACAATACAATGGTGTCCACTTTTGCCACTATTATTCAACATAGTTCTGGAAGTCCTAGCTATAGCAATCAAAGAAAAAAAAGAAATAAAAGGAATCCAGATTGCAAAAGCAGTAAAACGCTCACCGTTTGCAGATGACATGATACTGTATATAGAAAACCCTAAAGAGAGTATCAGAAAATTACTAGAGTTAATCAGTGAATTTAAAAAAGTTGCAGGATATAAAATCAATACACATAAATCACTTGCATTTCTATATACCACCAATGAAAAGTCAGAAAGAGAAATTAAGGAATCAATCCCATTCACGATTGCAACATAAAGAATTAAATATCTAGGATAAACTTACCTAAGGGGACAAAAGAACTGTGCACAGAAAATTATAAGACACTGGTGAAAGAAATCAAAGACGACATCAACAGATGGAGAGGTATTCCATGTTCCTGGGTAGGAAGAGTCAATATTGTGAAAATGACTATACTACCAAATGCAATCTACAGATTCAATGTGACCCCTATCAAATTACCAATGTCATTTTTCACAGAACTAGAACAAAAAATTTCACAATTCATATGGAAACACAAAAGAACCTGAATAGTCAAAACAGTCTTGAGATAGAAGAATGGAGCTGGAGGAATCAACCTTCCTGATTTCAGATTATACTACAAAGTTACAGTCATCAAGACAGTATGGTACTGGCACAAAAACAGAAATATAGGCCAATGGAACAAGACAGAAAGACTAGAAATAAACCCGTGCACCTATGGGTACCTTATCTTTGACAAAGGAGGCAAGAATATACAATGGGGCAAAGACAGTCACTTCAAAAAATGGTGCTGGGAAAATTGGACACCTGCATGTAAAAGAATGAAATTGGAACACTTTGCAACAACATACACAAACTCAAAAAGGATTAAAGACCTAACTGTAAGATCAGACACTATAAAAATCTTAGAGGAAAACTTAGGGAGAACACTCGATGACATAAATCAAAGAAAGATCCTCTATGACTCACCTCTTAGAGTAATAGAAATAAAAACAAAAGTAAACAAGTGGGACCTGATTAAATTAAAATCTTTTACATGGAAAAGGAAACTATAAGTAAGGTGAAAAGACAACCCTCACAAAGGGAGAAAATAATAGTAAATGAAACGACTGAAAAATAATTAATTTCCAAATTATACAAGCAGCTCACACAACTCAATGCCAGAAAAACAAACAACCCAATCAAAAAATGGGATAAAGACCTAAACAGACATTTCTCCAAAGAAGATATACAGATGGCTAACAAACACATGAAAATACGTTTAACATCACTCATTATTAGAGAAATACAAGTCAAAACCACAATGAGATATCATCTCACACTGGTCAGAATGGCTATCATCAAAAAGTCTTCAAACAATAAAATGCTGGAGAGGGTGTGGAGAAAAGGAAATCCTCTTGCACTGTTGGTGGGAATGTAAACTGATACAGCTACTATGGAAGACAGTATGGAGATTCCTTAAAAAACTAGGAATAAAACCACCATATATCTCAGCAATCTCACTACTGGGCATATACCCTGAGGAAGCCAAAATTGAAAAGGAAACATGCATCTCATTGTTCATTGCAGCACTGTTTACAATAGCTAGAACACAGAATCAACCTAGATGTCCATCAACAGATGAATGGATAAAGAAATTGTGGTACATATACACAATGGAATATTACTCAGCCACAAAAAGGAACACATTTGAGTCAGTTCTGATGAGACAGATGAATCTAGAACCTATTATAAAGAGTGAAGTGAGTCAGAAAGAGAAAGATAAATATCATATTCTAACACACATATACGGAATCTAGAAAAATGGTACTGAAGAATTTATTTATAGGGCAGCAATAGAGAAACAGACATAGAGAATAGACTTATGGACATTGGGAGAGGGGAGGAGAGGGTGAGATGTATGGAAAGAGTAACATGGAAACTTACATTACCATATGTAAAATAGATAGCCAACAGGAATTTGCTGCATGACTCAGGAAACTCAAACAGGGGCTCTGTATCAAGCTAGAAGGGTAGTATGGGCAGGGCAATGGGAGTAAAAGGGAGGGGATAAATGTGTACCTATGGCTGATTCATGTTGAGGTTTGACAGAAAACAACAAAATTCTGTAAAGCATTTATCCTTCAGTAAAAAATAAAAAATAAAAAATTTTTAAAAATCCATTGAGGGGTAGAGTCATGATATGTGTATTTTTCTGTATGTATCTTATACCTCAGTTTAAATTGTGCCTAAATAAAGATTGTGAGTTACTTGAAATTGGAGTTTTATTAAGTTCTGAGTACATCATGTAAGATGCCAGGGTGGAAGAAACTCAAGCAGGAATCAAGATTTCTGGGAGAAATATTAACCACCTCAGATATGCAGATGGTAACACCCCTATGACAGAAAGTGAAGAGGAACTAAAGAATCTCTTGATAAAGGTGAAAGAGGAGAATGGTAAACCTGGCTTAAAACATTCAAAAAACAAAGATCATGCCATTCAGTCCCATTGCTTCATGGCAAATAGATGGGGGGAAAATGGAAACAGTGACAGACTTCATTTTCTTGGGCTCCAAAATCACTACAGACTGTGACTGCAGCCATGAAATTAAAAGATGCTTGTTCCTTGGAAGAAAAGCTGTGAGGAACCTAGACAGTGTATTAAAAAGCAGAGACAATACTTTGCCAACAAAGGTCTGTATAGTCAAAGATATGGTTTTTCCAGTAGTCATGTATTGAGGGAGTCATTTCCGAGGCAATTTGATATGAAGTCTAGGGGTCCCCATGGAGAGAGGAGTCTGGAATTCTCAAGGAGGAAGAAAGGACAAACTTCCCCCCCCCTCTATATTACTTAGGATTATATAACAATAATGTATCCTAAGAGAATTAAGCCCCAAGAGAATTAAACCTATACTAAATCATCCCTTACCTATGACTTTAAGACAATTGAGAGGATTTTTGGGAATCAGAGGTTACTGTCACATTTGGATTCTGGGTTATGGGGAACTTGCCCAGCCTTTATATAAACTTATAGCTGAAACTCAGCAGGCTCAAACCGAAAAACTGGTTTGGTCTCCAGATACTCAAAAGGCTTTTAAGGTTCTTCAGACTGCTCTCCTGCAAGCTCCCACTCTGAGCTTGCCCATAGGGTCATAATTTAATTTGTTTGTCACTGAAAGAAAAGGTGTGGCCTTGGGAGTTTTGACACAACCCTGAGGGCCTCACCAGCAATGTATTGCTTATCTAAGCAGAGAATTGGATATAGTTTCACTTGGGTGACCCCACTGCCTAAGAGTAATTGGGGCAGTGGCTTTATTAGCACCTGAAGCTTTAAAAATAATTAATGGACGAAAACTTACTGTACTGACTTCCCATGATGTGAATGGAATCTTAAATTCTAAGGTTAATATTTGAATGACAGAGAGTAGGCTTCTTAAATATCAGTCATTGTTGTTACAAGGACCAGTAACTAAGCTTAAAGTTTGTGGAAATTTAAATCCTTCCATGTTCCTTCCTGAGAGGAAAATGAAACACCTGATCATGATTGTTCCCAATCCCTAACTTTAAACTATGCAGCTTGGGAAGATCTAATGGATACCCCATAGGACAATCCTGACATGGAAATATTTACTGATGGCAGTTCTTTTGTTAGGGATGGAAAGTGTAAACCAGGTTACGCCGTGGTGACTGCTGAACAGGTTTCAGAAACAAAATCTCTCTCCCAGGGAACCAGTGCCCAGTTAGCAGAGCTTGTGGCTGTGGCTTATTTGACTTTACATGCTCATGCTGCAATATGGAAAGAAAGACAGCTTAAAACAGCAACAGGAGAGCCTATTAAACATTTCAGAAAGATTGAGAGACTTTTAACTGCTACATATTGTCCTAAAGAATTAGCTGTTATGCATTGCAAAGAACACAACAGGGATGGGAGTAAAGTAGCTGAAAGTAATCAGCTGGCTGACTGTCAAGCCAGAAAGGTGGCACTTTAAGAAACCTCCTCACTACTGACAATTTTGATCTGGACAGGTCCTGTGGAACAGGAAAAACCACAATATACTGAGGAAAAATTAGAAAGATATGAGAAAAGAGGAGCAAAGATTACTGATAAAGGATGGTTACAGTCTGAGAATGGGTGATTCCTAAAAGTGTTCAATGGAAAATTCTTAAGGGTTTACACCAGAGTTTTCATTTGGTTGCAGAGAGTACTTACCAGATGGCTTCTTGTTTGATTGAAGGTAAAAATGTAGTGAAAACTTTAAAGAACATTATCAAAAGGTGTGAGGTTTGTCAGAAAAATAACCCAAAGACTGAAAAGCTAGCAAAATCTGGATTACAACGAAGTGGATAAGAAGGTTATAAAGATTTTAATCCATGAAATTATCCCCAGGTTTGGGCTGCCATGGAGCCTTCAGAGTGACAATGGTTCCGCCTTTAAAGCTGCTGTAACTCAGGGGGTGTCTAAAGCTCTAGGAATAGAGTATCACTTATACTGTTCCTGGAGACCCCAATCCTCAGGAAAGGTCGAAAAAGCTAATGATGTTATCAAAAGACATCTGAGCAAATTAACTCAAGAGACGCTGGACAATTGGATTAAAGACCTACGCATAGATTTAATGAGGGCTCGAACTGCCCCAAAGAAGGAGGGACTGTCCGCCTTCGAATGTATTTATGGAAGGCCTTTCTTACACACAGACATTGTTATAGACCCTGAAGCCTTGGAATTAACTAATTATGTAACTCGGCTCTCAGCTTTTCAACAGGCATTAACAGAAACCGGGAGACGACTCCTGACCCAGACTCCGAGTCAAACAAGCCTCTATTTGAGCCAGGAACCAAGGTCTTCATAAAAACATTGGGATTTGGGGGCCCATCCCTTGAACCCCTCTGGGAAGGCACTTACCAGGTTATTCTTTCTTCTCCCACAGCTGTCAAAGTGCCAGGAATTGATTCGTGGGTACATCACACTCGAGTTAAGAGGTGGCACCCTGACCAGAACTAAGTGATTTCATTTTATGTCTTTACTTTCTATGCTCTGACTTTGTACATTTCAGGTGGGCCTGATAATCTATGTGAGCCTACTCCTGCTGACTCCAAAAGTCCTGAGTCTGCCGTTTGATCCTCAAGACAATTCCTTCCTGTCCTGGGCTCACTCCTATGCAGCATTTCACAATCAGTCTAACTGCTGCCTCTGTGGAGCACTCCCCTCTTCATCAGTGGAAGGCTTCCCGGGGTGGACATCTCCACTTCAAGGAACAGACTTTCTCCAAGTCTGTGAATACCTTCGAAAACAATAATATGTAATGCCTCTTCCTAAACTGATGACATCTAACATCCCTAAAATGGACTGATGCAACACGTTGTACTTTAACTATGGACATAATATGACTTTTAATTTTGATTATACATTGTCTCGGTTCAATGACTATTTTGCTACACATAAGGCAAATAGGTCTAGATCTAATGGGTTTTTACCTGAAGTTTATCAAATATGAGATGAGGTTATATGGTTAACTCCTGAAAAAGGACGTCTAATATCTACTGCCCCTATATGCTGGAAACAAATAGAGCCATCCCCAGAAGTTAGTCAACAACTTAATTATAGTGATTGGGAACACTTGGTATTTTTTGCCTCAGGAAATATGCAATGTAATCATTCCCGTGTTTTCCAACCCCAATTCAGGTCCTCCCTTTGTCTGGCCAGGCACTGATTGGGATTGCATATCTCAGTCACGCTGGCTTGCTCCAAACGAGACTTATTGGATATGTGGCTCTTAGCTATGGGCATGGCTTCCCCGTGGTTGGATAGGGAGAAGCACCCTGGGTCTAGCCTTTACTCACAGCTTTATATTTTCAGAGCTTCCAGAAAAGCCTGCTAATTTACCCCACCTTAAAACTCGGTGGGTAAGGTCTGTATTTCACTGGTATGATTATTTGGTTGCAGTGTTTGTTCCCTCTTTGGGAACTAGAAATGTTATGCTACGAGTGTATGCTTTGACTAATTTTACTCAACAGGCATTACAAGATTCTCAAAGTCTATTTCAGCTCTTAATGCTGAACAAGCACAAATTAGAAAGGTGGTCTTACAAAACAGATTAGCTTTAGATATTCTGACAGCTGCATAAGGATGAACCTGTGCCATTATTCATACCCAGTGTTGTACTTATATACCTGATATGAGCACTAATGTTACTCATTTTACTAAACACATGACCAAGATGATTGGGGCTATGGATACTCCTGAAGCCTCAATTGCCTCACTTTGAGAGACGTTAACTAGTTCCCCATGGTGGAAAACTATCTTAATTACAATAATTCTGATTGTTTTATTTTTGCTGTTTGCTCCCTGCATCTGTAACTGTGTAATTGGATTTGTTTCTAGTCACATGAAGGCTTTTAAGTTACAAATGGTTGTCCAAGCTCCTATGTATGCCACAGTCTCTTCCAAATATTACTTGGGGCCCCTGGATCAGAGACCCTCAATATGAGGGTTAGGAGAATATGTTGCCTTAACAATTTAGGGACCATGCCCCTAAACAGCAGGAAGTAGTTATGCAACAAAAACAATGCCCCTTTCCCTTGGCAACAAAATTCTCCTAAAAGAAAAGGGGGGAATGAGAGAGTCATTTCCTAGGTAGGTTGATAGGAAGTCTAGGGGTCCCCATAGAGAGAGGGGTCTGGAATTCTCGAGGAGGAAGAAAGGACAAACTTTTTTTTCCCCTCTGCATTCCTTAGGATTATATAACAATAATGCATCCTGCTTGAGGACAGTCTCTGGAAAAAAACCTTCTGGCTAATTCTGTTATCTCAAAATGTAAATTATGAGAGTAGGTCTGGTGAGGTTTTTACGACCTCCAGACATTCTTTTGATTCACTGTAATAACTAATTGGAGAGTATATAATTCCAGTGCTAAGACTAACAAGGGGGTGTACTCTTTCTGCCTCCTTCTGATGTCTATGTCAGAAGCTTTCTCTATCCCTTTTATACTTTAAAAACTATTGCACAAAAGCTCTGAGCGATCAAGCCTCAGCTCTGGCCCCGGATTGAAGTCTTCTCCTCCGGAGACCAAGAATCCCGGAGTCTTTTCATGGGTTCAGCAACAACCTTTCAGTATGGATATGAGAGTTAGGCCATAATGAAGGCTGAGCACTGAAGAATTGATGCTTTGGAACTGTGGGACTGGAGAAGACTCTTGACAGTCCCCTGGACAGCAAGGAGATCAAACCAGTCAATCCTAAAGGAAACCCGTCCTGAATATTTATTGGAAGGACTGATGCTGAAGCTCAAGCTCCAATACTCTGGCCACCTGATGGGAAAGGCTGACTCATTGGAAAACAACCTGATGCTGGGAAAGACTGATGCCAGGAGGAGAAAGGGGTGGCAGAGGATGAGATGGTTGGATGGCATCACCAATTCAATGGACATGAGTTTGAGCAAACTCTGGATGATAGTGAAGGACAGGGAAGCCTGGTGTGCTGCAGTGCATGGAGTCACATTACTGAGCAACTGAACAACAACAATAGAAAAAATTGAAGCATCAGGTGGGTGTTTTGAAAATATGATCTTTCATAGCCTAAGGAATCTGACTGTGAATTGTTTCAAGTCACTGACATAGCAAATATGACAGTTTGAAAAATTTAGGGTGAGATCTGCATGTCTTGGGGGCTTCCAAGGTGGTGCTAGTGGTAAAGACCCTGCCTGCCAATGCAGGAGGCATGAGAGATGTGGGTTTGATCCTTGGGTCAGGAAGAGCCCCTGAAGAAGGGTTGGCAACCCACTCCAGTATTCTTACCTGGAGAATCCCATGGACAGAGGGGCCTGGCAGGCTACAGTCCATTGGATCACACAGAGTCAGACACAACTGAATCAACTTAGCCCGCATACTGCATGTCTTTAGGAAAGAAAGGATAGTCGGCCTATTCCACAAGACTTCCCAGACTGACACTGTCTAGGTGAACTCACTGAGATCAAGAGTTTCTCCTCTCCATGTATATCTGAATATTTGATTGAATGAGTTAGTTCTTTAGGTTTCATGGTCCTCAGAAGTCTATCAAGCTGAGAGAAATTAGAGGATAGTGACATATTTACACTAGTACCCCAGTTTTCAAATTTACTACATGAAATATAGCTCACAGGGGGGCATCCTTATTGCCCCTATCCACTTAGTTAACTTTTTCTTAGTCTAAAAGATTCTTGGAGAGTATGAATTCAGAGGTAGGGGAGTGAATTTTATGATTTTAACATCTAACATCACTGGGATCTAATAGCATTAAACGTCAAAACAGAGATTTACAGGTAAAAGCATTTTCTTTGCTAATGGGCACCATCTCTTACCTCAGTTAATCTTTCTTTAATGTTTATTTGATTCACCAAACCATCTGATTGACATGTTATACATTCACTTTATAGAAATATTAAAGACTTCAGTTAATCGAAGCCTTGGAACCCATCCAATCTCATCTATTGTGTTTTGTTATTATAGCTTTATCTCTCAGGATAATTATTTCCTAACCAGGGAATTAGCCAGGTACTCTATGTAAAGAGTTGAGATCTTAGTGGCCAAAGTTGAGTAACATGAATTATCTATCCAACATGACCAGGAGTGTGATGAGTCAAGACCAAGGGAACATTACAAGCCAAACTGGGGATGCTACTTTCCTTCCTCAATAAAAAGAGGTTTTATAGGTGGGGGGGGGGGGGTGAACAACAAATTAACTCCCCAGTTTCTACTGGAAAGCAATATATAAGAATCCAAAAGAGAAAGGAAAAGTACATCTACTGAACTGTCGAAGGTAATAAATGAAGACAACACTAAAACATCCCGCTGATTCCCCTAAATGAGATGAGGGAGAGGTAGAAGACTGAGCGAGCTTACAGAACAACAGAGAACACTAAATTTGATGCCTAACAATATTTCTCCTATGCTCTCCCTCAGGCCCAGCAATGTTCTTCAAGAAAAGCTGAGATAGAGTCTCGACCAGAGGTTGGAAGAGAAAACATTTTACTAAGCAGGGACATGTTTCCATCTTAGAACTAGCCTAAGAATAAGAGGGACAAAGACAAAAATGTAATGACATGGATGACATCATTAAACATGTAGATCTCACATGTAGATCAGTGACAATGAAAGTGTCAGTCACTCAGTCATGTCCAACTATTTTTGACTCCATGGATTGTAGCCTGCCAGGCTCCTCTGTCCATGGGATTCTCCAGGCAAGAATACTGGAGTGGGTTGCCATGTCCTTCTCCAGGAGATTGTCCCATCCCAGGGATAGAACCCATGTCTCGTTTGTCTCCTGCTTTACCAGGTAGGTTCTTTACTATTAGCACCACCTGGGAAGCCAGATTAGAGTGGTTATCCATTCCCTTCTCCAGGGGAACTTCCCAACCCAGGGATCAAACCTGGGTTTTCCACATTACAGGCAGATTATTTACCATCTGAGCCACCAGGAAAGCTCCATGTAGATGAGTAGATCATGGTATACCCAAATTGGTCTCAATTATTTAGGTGAGGTTTGTCGCCTGATACTTCTCCCTAGACCAGTTGGCTGCATTTCTAGGAAGAAGAGAGGAGGGTTCTGAATACTGACTTTCATAATTTCTGAGTTTTCCATACGAGTTGTATACTAATCATTCTGGATGTATGAATACAAGTAATTGACAAAAATTCAGATATTTGAGAATTAAAAATTAAGCAAATAATTCTAACTGTACAAATTCTAAGTGAAATATTAGTGAATCAAATCCAGGAGCATACTTCAAGAATACACCATAGTGAAGTAGAGTTTAGGCCAAAAGCACAAGGATGAGTCAACATACCAATAATGTAAATCAATACATTTAGTATGTAAAAAAATGCCATATGATTATTCTGAGATCCCCAAAATAAACAATATTCAAGTTTTATCCTTGACTTGAAAAAAAATCTGAAATTAAAAAGACAAATTTCTTAACTTGATGAATAGCATTTTAAGAAGTTACCTGAAAGTATATTTAAAGATGATACATCAAATCCATTTCTAGTAAAGTCAGGAACAAGACCAGGTTGTCTCCTATTCTCACTATTATTCAACATTGTTTTGAAAGTTCAAACCCTAACAGTAAAAGTCCAATAAATATATAAAGTGCATTAAAAAACTTAACTGAGGTACACAAAGAAGGCAAATGGAGAAACTTAACACATTCCTCAGGTGAAAACCCAGTCCTGCAAAAATGTCAATTATCTTGATATCAATCTACATATCTAATATAATTCAAGAAAAAATGTAGAATTGCCCAGGAAGATTTAGCAGATGAACTGCTGAGAGGGCACTTCCCTTACCAGATGCTAAAGATAGTATCAAAATAATTACAACAGTCTCCATCTGGGAAGAAAAAAAAAACAGACAAAAATATCACTAAAACACAACAGAAACTGCAGAAACAGATGCACATATATAGGAATTCAATACAAGATGAATATGGGATTTCAAATTAGTGGGGAAAGGATAGGTTTTCCAATAAATGATGTTAGTAAAACTGACTATACATTTAAAACAAATATTAAATCCCTACCTCTCACTATACAAAATAAGAAAATATAGAATAAAAGAAAAATTTAAACATTAAAAAGCCTAAACTAAAATGATTTCTACAATTGGTAGTGGGAAGTGTTTAAAAATTGAAGCAACAACAACAAAAAGAAAGAACTAATATACTTAATTTATGAAGATCTCTATCAGTGCAAGAAAAAATCCCTTAATAGAAAAATGGGCTGAGTATGAACAGCTTATTCATAATATAAACAGTAATACAAATGGACATTAAACATATAGAAAATTCTTAACCTTACACATTATCAAAAACATGGAAAGTGAAACACCAAAGATGTATTTGTTTGCATATAAAATGGTCACTGATGAAAGCAGAGAAACTCTTGAGAAAGAAATTCTACGTTTTTGGTAGGGGTCTAAGTGGATACTGCTTTTCTGAAGGGCAGTATGGTATTATCTATGTATCTTTTAAATGTATGAACATTTTTTACCCAGTCATTCCACATCAAGCAAAATTAAATGTATGATAACCAGAGCAAGACTTATACAGAAAAATCGAGACCATCCTAAAGGCCCATTAACAAGAAATTAATAATGATGAAAAATGAAGTAAAACTCTATTTTCTGACTTGGAAATTTTTATATTCATAACATTTTATCAATATGAAAAAATAATATCCTAATAGGAAAATGGAATGTAAATATGGTGTGTATATATGTATATATATATATATACATATATATATAGTACATATCACATATATTAACTAAAATGTTAACACGTTTCCCCATATTCTTGTTGTCCTTAACCAACAAAGGTCCATATAGTCAAAACTATGGTTTTTCCAGTAGTCCTGTAAAGATTCAACAGTTGCAGCATAAAAATGACTGAGTACCAAAGAACTAACGTTTTCAAAATGTGGTGCTGGAGAAGACTCTTGAGAGTCCCTTGGACCATACGACAAACCAGTCAATCCTAAAGCAAATCAACCCTAAATATTCATTGGAAGGATGTTGCTGAAGCTATATCTCCAATACTTTGGCCACCTGATGGGAAGAGCCAACTCATTGGAAGAGACTCTGATGCTGGAAAAGATTGAAGGCAAAAGGAGAAAGGGGGCAGCAGAGGACGAGATGGTTAGATAGTATCACTGACTCAATGGTCATGAATTTGAGCAAACTCCAGGCAATACTGGAGGACAGAGGAGCTTGGCCATGAGGTTGCAAAGAGTAGGACAGGACTTAGTGACTGAACAGCAACAAAGGATAGGATTTTCTCATTTATTCAATTCTGAAACTGCTTTTGTTTTTATAAGAAATATAAGGCACTTTTAAAATTTAAAACTGAAAATCTGGGAATGAAAGAAAAAAATGTTTCTCACAATAAGCTAAATTTAAGATTTAAAAATTGTATTTATAGTATATCAAAAAGTTTACCTTCATTATATTTTACCTTTTAAATTTATTTTACAAGTATATATTTCTTTCATAATAAAGTGATTATTTTTTAAAGGTTAAAAGGTAAGTGTGAATTTGGAAAATGGGAGATCAGATGAAAGAGACTGTAAATGTTTATAGCAACTTTATTCATGATCATCATACCCAGAAGCAACCAATAAGTCTCCTTCAACAGGTAAATAGGTAAACAAACTCTAGAACACTAATACAATGGAATGTTATTCAGAGACTTAAAAAAAGTGAGGTATCAAGCCAAAAAGAGACATCAATGAATCTTAAATTATTAAATGCAAATTGCTAAGTGAAAGAAGTGACTCTGAAAAGGCTGCATACTGTATGATTACAATTATGTTATATATAGTGATACCAGAAACTATAAAACTCCTAGAGGAAAACATAGGCAGAACACTCTCTGACATAAATCACAGGAAGATCCTCTATGGCCCACCTCCCAGAATATTCGAAATAAAAGCAAAAATAAACAAATGGGACCTAATTAAACTTAAAAACTTTTGCACAACAAAGGAAACTATAAGCAAGGTGAAAAGACAACCTTCAGAATGGGAGAAATTAATAGCAAATGAAGCAACTGACAAAGAATTAATCTCAAAAATATACAAGCAGCTCATACAGCTCAATTCCAGAAAAATAAATGGCCCAATCAAAAAATGGGCCAAAGAACTAAACAGACATTTCTCCAAAGAAGACATACAGATGGCTAACAAACACATGAAAAGATGCTCAACATCACTCATCATCAGAGAAATGCAAATCAAAACGACAATGAGGTACCATCTCACACCAGTCAGAATGGCTGCTATCAAAAAGTTTACAAATAATAAAGGCTGGAGAGGGTACAGAGAAAAGGGAATCCTCTTACACTGTTAGTGGAAATGCAAACTAGTACACCCACTATGGAGAACAGTGTGGAGATTCCTTTAAAACCTGGAAATAGAACTACCAAAAGACCCAGCAATTCCACTGCTGGGCATACACACCAAGGAAACCAGAACTGAAAGAGACACGTGTACCCCAGTGTTCACTGCAGCAGTGTTTACAACAGCTAGGACATGGAAGCAACTGAGATGTCCATCGGTAGATGAATGGATAAGAAAGCTGTGGTACATATACACAATGGAATATTACTCAGCTATTAAAAAGAACACATTTGAGTCAGTTCTAATGAGGTGGATGAAACAGGAGCCTGTTTTACAGAATGAAGTAAGTCAGAAAGTAAAACACCAATACAGTATACTAACGCATATATGTGGAATTTAGAAAGATGGTAATGACAACCCTATATGCAAGACAGCAAAAGATACACAGATATAAAGAGCACACTTTTGGACTCTGGGAGAAGGCGAGGGTGGGATGATTCAAGAGAATAGCATTGAAACAAGTATATTACCATATGTGAAACAGATGAACAGTCCAAGTTTGATACATGAAACAGAGCACTCAAAGCCAGTGCACTGGGACAACCCAGAGGGATGGAATGGGGATGGGACACACATGTACACCCATGGCTGATTCATGTCAATGTATGGCAAAAACCACCACAATATTGTAAAGTAATTAGCCTCCAATTATAATAAATAAATTAATTTTTAAAAAGAGAATAAACAATGGGCCCAGTCAAGGGCAGGACAAGCTAATCTCTTTATAGCCAAAAAGGTTCATAAACCCTAACCTAGTGTCCCATTTATTTCGAGTAACATTTAGTACATAGAGTGTTTTTTTTTTTTTTCATTTATTTTTATTAGTTGGAGGCTAATTACTTTACAATATTGTAGTGGTTTTTGCCATACATTGACATGAATCAGTCATGGATTTACATGTGTTCCCCATCTGGATACCCCCTCCCACCTCCCTCTCCATCCCATCCCTGTGGGTCTTCCCAGTGCACCCGCCCTGAGCACTTGTCTCATGCATCCAACCTGGGCTGGTGATCTGTTTCACTCTCATAGAGTGTTTGAGTTGGGAGAACCCTTCTTTAAAGGCAGGATTTAGAAATATTAGGATTTCAAATATTAGGATAAAAGGTAAAGCTCATATTCAGTGGGGAAAAAAGTTCAATGGCTTCCAGGGACTCAAAGGACTGAATAGATGATGCACAGAGAATTTTTAGGGAAGGAAAACCATTCTACACTTTACTGTAATGGTAAATCTTAATGCATATAAATTTAAAAAATCATTTAGGAGATTGGGGCATGCCAGGATGGAATGTGGAATGTGACAAAACGATATAAACTCTATTAGAAATGTATGAAAAAACCTCACTGAAAGGTATGAGAGAATGGTGTTGTCTCAAGTAACTTTGAAAATAAGTAGCGTCTGTAAGATTAAAGGTAAAATAAGCTATATATAAGCACCTTATTCTAGCTAATAGTTGTTTCCCACTGGAGTAGGGGTTAACAATTTAGATAGTGATGTACATATATACAGGAATTAAACAACTGTGTAAATGTATGGCAGATGGTGGGAGCCAAGTTTCTCACTTTTGGAGTGGAATGTTACAGACAAGTAAGAGGAGGAGACTTGAATGATCCATATGGATTATTAATGTTCCTTTTAATGATGGATTATAATTGAAGATATCAGCAATATCTCATGTTTATCTTAATATAGATACAATTCTTACATATGAAACAAATATTTATAGATACATGTATATATGTGGTTTAGTATACACACGCTTATTTCTTTGCTCAGTCAGCTGAGAGGGCCTCAAAGCAATGAAGTCCTAGTAATAATGAGCACATCCAGCACTAATGTCTTGGCTTTAATATCATTCTCCAATAAATGGAACTATGGTTCCCAGAAGACGTTGAGCCAAGAAATATATAGTTGATCCTGGAGTGTCTTGAATGCCAGAAAGTAAGAAAATGCTCAAAAATAAAATGATGGAAGTATTTCAAAAGACCTTGAGTCAACAAAAGAGCATTCAATGGTCAAAGCTGTAACAATTTTGAGCAACGAGATAAAGTGGTATTGGATTATAATCCAAAGTATAAAATAAATATCCATGAGTCTGTACTGATATAAATACATTAGTTAATAAATAAATGAGGAGAGAGACAAATATCTCATGCAGAATAATTTCTGATAAACTGTGTAGATACTTCACCTTCAGAGAAGTGGAGCACAACTCTCCACTTCGTGTGGGTTGCACGTAATAAATTCCTTCCAAGTGTACAGTACTGAAGGGAGGGGGAAAGTATCTTTGCAGTGGATAGAACTGATACACATTACCTCAAGCTAGGTGATCAGGTCATATCAAAAATTATACATCATAATGATAATATGTATATTTGATATGATGTGATGAAAATGGTACTCTATTGCCATGATTTTCCTCTTCAAAATATTTAACTCTAGATTGATCATGAGGAAAATATTGGACAAATACCAATTGAGGGATACTCCACAAAATGCCTGTCTAGTACTCCTCATTCTATCAAGATCATCAAAAACAAGGAAAGTCTGAGATGTCAGAGGCAAGAGCAGCCTAAGGAAACAATGACTAAATGTAATGTGGTATCCTGGATGGGATAACTAGAGCAGAAAAAAGACATTATATAAAAACTAAGAAAATCTGAATGAAGTATGAACTTGAGTCAATAACAATGCTTCATCAATGTTTCATTAATTGTAACAAATATACCATACTATAAAATGTGAAAAATAGGGGACAGTTAGTCTGGGGTATATAAGAATTTTCTATATTGTCTTCCTAATTTTTCTGTAAATCAAAAACTATTTTTAAATAAAAAGTTTATTTAAAAACCATCTAGGCATAGGAATACATCCAGAAATGGAAGCAAGGGTGTAAGAGAAGCAAGAAGACCATGACAATTTTGCTATAGCCTCTGGTCACATGATATGTGGCTAACCCAAGTTAAGGCTCATGGAGAAGGCAAACATCTACATGGGGAATGCATCAGGAGAATATATCAGTAAAGGCATACGTGGATGGGACTTTGATTTAGCTGGCAAAAGAAGTATTATACACACACACACACACACATATTTGAGATTCAATTTACATCTGTTAAATAAGGAAATTGATGTGCTTCTAGTATAAAGATACTCTTTTCTAGACTCTTCGGAGTCCTAGGGTAAGTTATAAAGAATACAAAGCATAATAACTCAAAATCTTGATGTCGTTCATCTAATGGAATAAAATCCATGGTATCATGTAAAACATATCAGTACAAACGTTTTTTCTGCTCCAAAAGGATCAGTCTAACTAAAGAATTATACATGAAATTACATATACATATATATATATATACACACACACACACATATATATACACACATATATATATATATATATACACACACACAGATACACACACTGCTATCATTATCACATCTTACATACTAGTGTTAATTCCAACTTCCTCATATCACATTAACCACCATGGTGAATGACAAGGGTAGGAGAATATTATCAAGAGAAACAGGAGGACAGAATGCCACTGTAATCTTCATTTTCAAACCAGAATCCTTCAACTTCAGGCATCCACTCCTATTTCCTCCGCCCAAAGCTCTCAGCATGTTCCAACATTCATTTCAAGATTTTATTTGAGTACTTTTCCCATGGTAGCATCATGAAATAAAACAGTTTATCTAAATTTGTTGTCAACAAAGATGTGCTGTCTGATTTGTATTTATTAAAGTAGGAAATTCAGGATAGAATTTTGTAACATGACTTCATTCGAGAACAACTTTGACCTCAGACCTTGCAACTTCAGTGAGAAGCTGAAGAGTCCATTGGGAAAGTATTAGCTTTAGAAGGAATCTTGAAGGTCTTCTAATACATAGTTCTACCTAATGCATAAAACTATTCTTGAACATTTCCAGCAAATGGGCTTCCATTTAAACAGCTCCAGTGAAGAGGGTATCTTCAATTTTTGCTAGAAAGTTCCTAAAAGTAAGCCAAAAATCTGACTTATTGTAAAATCTGAAATGATTTGCCCTCTGGAGCTACCCAAGTAAATGTTACCCCTCTTCTATCTGACAAGGCCTTCAATTACTTAAAGAAAATATCCACAACCCCAGTCTTTAGACTAAAGCACTCTTGACACTTTTAATAATTGTTCTATTTGTAAATGAGTTACCATCTTGGTCACTTTCCATGTTATCTGTGTCCATCTTAATTGTGGCACTCTGAAATGATCCAAATCTCCTAACATGAATGATCAAGTACAGAATAAAACATTATGAAGGACTTCCCTTTGCTGGACACCATGCCTCTATTAATGAAGCCTGAGACTTTAGTACAATTGTGTGCTCAAATGGTGGGCTCATGTTAAACTTACAATAAATTAAAACCACTGAGTCTTCTTCACAAATGCTATTTTTAAGCTATATAATCCTTTTCCTTTATTAACTGAAGTTTTGATACAAGCACAGGTCTTTACATTTTATCCTATTCAATTTAATCCTGCTAAATTTGACTATATTTTTTCTTCAATCTACTAAGGACTTTTGGATCTTGTTAGTGACATCCAGTGCATTTATTCTCCCTTCTAATGCTATACTATTTGCCATGGGATGGGCAAGCTATACTTTCATACCTAGTCATAGAAAAATAACTTCAATGGGACAGAACTGAAGTTAGAAACCTCTTGTTTACATTGACACTTCATTTGACACTTTAAATTTACTAACCCATCTACTGGCCTGTTATTATCTAGCTCATGTTACTACATTTTTACTCTTAAGGGCATTTTGAGAAACTGCCAAATACCATGGTGAGGTACACAATGTTTACTGCCTTCTGAGGTCTCTGGGAGGCAGCTCAACAAAAAGGCAGGCATCCTCCAGAGCAGCTGAAGCACAAGTGGCCCATGTGATTGCCAATTTGGAGGCATACCATATGTATTAGGACACTGGAAAGATGTACTGAAGGATAGTCTCAAATATTAGCCATAACTCAAAAGTCAGAAAGCCAAACCTCCAAACTGCAGTTGTGATGACAGAGTTGATTATCACACATGCATTTTTATGTAACCTGTACCAGGGTGAACAACAACAGAGATGCTTCATTTAAAAACAACTAATGTTGCCACAACAACACCCAGGAGGCAAGTGAGTACATAATTTATAATAAATTCTCTTTTATAAATAGACTAGTATATTTTAATAGGTTCAGGGGAGAGCAAAAGTGTCAACTGGTTCAGTACACACTCTGGAATCTCAGAATTGGGTTCAAATTTTGACTCAATCACTTGATAGCAGTGAGACTCCAGAAAATTAATCTCTTTTAGTTTATTTCCTTATTTGTAAACTGGGGAAGATAATAGTAGTACTACCTTATAGGGTTGCTATGAAAATTGAACATAAGCATGAATATATTAGCTATTATTGTCCTTCTAATCTAATAGAAACAATCTTATGAAATCCATGCTGAAGTTGAGTAATCAAGCACATCAACAATTTTTTTAATAATAAATTACACAACATTTTCCCTGAAATTACCTTAAACTCGCTAATCCTCACATTGGGCTAAGAAGTTCTGAAGCTGAATTTTGGAAGTGTTTAGGGAATCCAAATCTGTGCATAGATATCTCAGTATAGCTGAAGCTATATGAGTCAATATATATCCATCTGATGAATAATGTTTTCTTTGTACATCAGGACAAACAATTCCTTATTTGAGAGTGGCTTACTCAAACTTTGGAGGTGTTGGTTTAGCATTAACTTTTGCCAATGGTAATTAATATCAAAATGTTCAAAGCCTTGGTAAGAAAGTACACCACCTGACAATATTGTTCTTTAAGGTGGCTTCAGTCTGATGTCTGCCAAATCATTTTTCTCCTTTCTATTTTTAGAACATTGTTTTTCCCCTAAGTTTCCTAACAGACTTCTGGGAAGATGGTAGCAATGGAACAGGTCCCCAATTCTTGCCCCCCTCCCACAAATCAATAGAAATTACCACAGGCAACATGGCTGATTCATGTCAACGTATGACAAAAACCACTACAATATTGTAAAGTAATTAGCCTCCAACTAATAAAAATAAATGAAAAAATTAAAAAAAATTGAGCAAAACCTGTACAAACAACAAGGGCATTAGAATTCTCAAGGAAATTTCTTTAAGACATGATGCTGATGGGGCCATATTGAAAGATATCACCCATCTGAAGTTCTGTAATATATTTACAAATCAAGAAAATCATGGCAGAAAACCACTAATACAATCTAGTTTAAAGGAGCAAGGATTGAAGGTGGGGGGCAGGCAGTGAAAAAATTGGAATGGGAATCACTCATCAATTGAGGCAAGCCTGAGTAACTTCCTTTATCTATGTCTCCCAATGCATTCTTTAATAAAATAATGCCAAGTTGGGAATATAAAAATTGCCACATAGTTTTAAGTTTATATTTACTAAATTAAGCTGTATTATGAACATTTTCTATCAGGTCAGTCTTAGTTGTATGGTTAGAATAATAAATTCATTTGAGAATAATGTTAAAATTCTGAATTTGAGGTATTCTTGTGGACATGAAACACAGGCCAAAGGGCTCTCCTAGTACCCTAACCCCAATCCTTGGGCTAAGCTCTGACAGGAATTACTCCTTTTGTTGCTATTTTGACATTGTACATGAAGAGATTTTGGAGCAGGTTGCCTCTTCTCAGAAGGCAAATTCAGCGTCTCTGACCATGGTATATCATTAAACAAGATGGTCTCAACCTGATGTGAGTCCTCATTAATAAACCAGCAGGACTTCTTTCAATGTTGTATATCCATTCCCTGACCCCATCCCCAACTGGCCACACACAAGTGGTGACTATACATGGCATCACACACCTGAAGTAGAGGCCAAAAGAACAAATGAGGAATGCGATCTTAAGGTGAACCTCTCCTGCTGGGATTGCCCCTGAGCCTAGCTCCCTCCCCACTTCATCCTGCTGGATCACCAAGTCAGTACTATAAACTTACACCATTTTGCCATCCAGTGTAAGCTTAGGGAGGGGGTGACAACCACTTAAATAATGAAAGCATAAGATAATTACCCCACTCTTATTGGAGGGACAGACAGCAGGTTAGGATATACCCTTCTTAGTCAATGAAGAATACATGGATAAATTATGAATTAATAGTAAATACAGAAACCACCCCCCCCAAAAAAAAACAGAGCCTATAAAATGAACTTGTAAGATAATAAGAAGAAATTACATCATGTAAGAGATGGAGGAAGAACAGTATAAAAAATTTTTTAAAAGAGGGAGTAGAAAACCCCCCCCCCAAAAAAAAAAAACAGAGCCTATAAAATGAACTTGTAAGATAATAAGAGGAAATTACATCATGTAAGAGATGGAGGAAGAACAGTATAAAAATTTTTTTAAAAGAGGGAGTAGAGCTACAAATAAGAATCAACAAGCTTAATTCATTTTAGTCATTTAGTCATTCATTTAGTCATTTTTAATGCATTTTCCCTGTGCACAAGAGAAATAACTGATGGAGTCAAAAGATACAGTTTTCTTTATACACAGCAGTTAAAAGTAATGCAAATATCACATGACACTTTCAGTGAAAGTTACATTTCCAATTACAAATCAAATTAACAAGCTTAATTCTTATTTGTAGCTCTACTCCCTCTTTTAAAAAAATTTTTATACTGTTCTTCCTCCATCTCTTACATGATGTAATTTCCTCTTATTATCTTACAAGTTCATTTTATAGGCTCTGTTTTTTTTTTTGGGGGGGGGTTTCTGTATTTACTATTAATTCATAATTTATGGAAAGCAAAAATACAACAAAAATAGCATTAGTAAATTAAAGACGTGGACTTTTTCAGGGAGAAAACAAAACGTACTAAAAGGCAGAGAAACATTTGGCAAGAGTAATTCCTTCAATGTCTGAAAGAATTTTACCTGCTAAATTGTCTGAGCCAGGCCTCAGAAAACATCCATCCACTTTTCCCTATGACTATTGATTTATTGCTATTTTCTATGTTACTGGCTTATTTTTGTACTGATATGATTTGATGTACAAAATCACTCATGTCATAAAAATTCTTAAATTCACTGTGGAAGAATTTGTTATTATAATTACCATAAACACACAGCTTCATACAACAGTGAAATAATAAAACACCATTTCCTAAGTTGGTGTTCTAAGCAATATTGATATGCCAAATGTTATTGTGTTTAAAAGGGGAAAAGTAGTTCTTTATTCAAGTAAGTTTAGGCAATGTTGAGTTAAGTAAAAGTTTAAATAGTTTTTACTCTTTTAAACTGAAGAACATACTCCTTTTAAGAAAATAATACTAGTCAAAATTTACTACATAATTACTGTCCAAGAGGGGCTACAGTATATAGCATTTTGCAAACTTATTAGATCATGTCCCAGAGAAATGGCTTTTCAAAAATATAATTTAGAATTGCTGCAGCAAACATAGTCTGGTTAAAATGAGAAATAAGAATGTTACTGCCACTAATTTTTTCTTTAGCAGGAATTATTTAACCCACGCTGTTAGAATCTATGTTATAAATTTTGAAAATAATCTATCATTATAACTTTACCATTGGTATGATTGATTACTAGGAAACACTCAAAAGGATCAACTGAAAACCTTTGATTTAGTAGATTTCAGTAAACTGTCAACTTAAAACTAATCTGTGAAAATACATTCTTCCCTTATATAGAAAAAATGCACAACATGGGTAACACACTAAGAACTCCCAATTGGAGAATTGTTTCCTATATATCTGTATTACTAGGAATAAATTTATTACAAATTATATGGGGCTTAAATAAATAAAACTCTTGAAGGATGTAAAGCTTTTTTTTTAATGAGGCAATATATCATGTTTATGGAAAGCATTGTAATTCTGTACTTCTCACTATCTTATCAATTTAAGACAATCCTAACCAAATTACCAATTTACTGGGGGAGTGGGGTGGTTATCTAGTTCATCTGGTAAAATAAACATGTTGGAATCAGTAGAAAATTATGAAAAATAAAAGAGATCAAAAGGAGGATGTGCCCTAAAGAGATACAAAATTATATTTCTAACTCAATAACTACGGGCTGGTGTACTGGGGCTACAATGTTCAGTGGTATTAAAAAGAATTCAAACAGAATAAAGTGTGTGTGTGTGTGTGTGTGTGTGTGTGTGTGTGTGTGTGACATTTCAAATGGAGGGGGAATGTGGACAATGAAATAAATACTAAGTAACAACTGTCTAAACTTGATGGAAAAATGGTAAAATACCTAAATCTGTACACCAAAATAATTCCAGACAGGGCAAAGGTACTTTTTAAATAAAAAACTAAACCATTAAAATTAGAGAAATACAGGACAAGATTTATATAATCCTAGGGTGGTGCAATCCTTCCAAACATGATCCTATGGACAGAAGGCAAAAAGAAAAAAATTTATTCATTTTTTATTTTTTTAGTCATTTTTAATGCATTTTCCCTGTGCACAAGAGAAATAACTGATGGAGTCAAAAGATACAGTTTTCTTTATACACAGCAGTTAAAAGTAATGCAAACATCACATGACACTTTCAGTGAAAGTTACATTTCCAATTACAAATCAAAATGCGTATTAGGATCTCTTTATGGGAGAAGCTGAGAAGGAAATCTTAAAAAAAGCACTTTCCTGGCATTACTATACTGATCCTTCAGGCTGCACTAAGATTAAGATCATATACAATCAATTTGCAAATGTTGACACATCACACTGTTTTCTGTACAATTAAATGTATACTTAGAGATACCAGGATAAACATTTCTACTATATTTTAACTGAACTTACCTAATCAACATTTTCACTGAGAAGTTTATCAAAGATGCTGTAAGATTCTACAAAATTGTGAGATATACCGAGCTCCAGAAATATTTCTTATATTCTTTCTCATTTTGGTTATACATATCTGCTCAGAGATTCTGCTGCAATTTATCGAGATGTACAGTCCCAATTGTGCTTACTGTACTGTGTATAAATATATCAAAAAAGATCAAATAGTATAAATCTTACAGCATTTTGCTAGCAAAAATACATGCCAAAGTCACAATAAGCAATATTGTACCACAAATTAGAGAGCTTCAATTAATCTGTTTCTGTTTTTAATATTTTCAGTCTACATTAAATTACTATCATAGGCTAATGTTTAAAATGCAAATAAATTGGACATCTGTAGGACAAAACTTGTTCACCCAACTGTAAAGGTTGATATCTGTTTCCAAAAATCACAATAAATGTAGAGTAAAGAAGTGTTTGCATGCAACACCTTTGAGTAAAACAGCATTGATTCTCATCATTCAAAACAGAGGAAGGGAGGGAAGGAAGGAAAGAGGGAGGGAGGAAACAAAGAGGGAGGAAAGGACTCCACCTTAAAATGCATATTAACTTTATAACTAGACAGAGTTGAAAGAATCAAACTGAAAGTAAAGCACAATTTTGTGTGTGTTTAAAGATTTAAGAGCCATTATCAAAAATAAGATACATTTTTTTCAAGGTACAGAAATGTAATTACGATGGCTGGGAGCCCAGCAGCCTCTCAATGGCTGCATTGATGTCGCCTCCTGTTGCTATTAGAGCCTGCAAGTTTGCTTCCCGGTTTAAGAAGCCCATTGCGTTGAGCTGTTCCAGTTGTTGTTGAAATCTGACTTCTGGATTTGGCAGCTGCGGAGGATTTGCACCAGCCAGAGCCTGCACCATTTGCTGAATGAACTGCTGGTTGGGTCCAGATTCCGATATTGGGCTCGTGGTTTCACTGGGTGCAGAGCTAGACACAGTAGGCCCAGGGGGGGCGCCTGTGCCAGTGGAGCCAGGGGGACCTGCAGGGCCAGTGGGTCCTATGGGTCCAATGGGGCCTATGGGAGTAAACGGGACTATGGGGCCAATGGGGCCTAAGGGTGTGACTGGGCCTACAGGGCCTATAGCCGTTCCCAGCACCCCCACCCCCACACCTGGAGTGAAGCTTGGAATGAGGCCAGGAGCTTCAGTGGCTAATGTCTGTAGCCCCTGCTGGATCTGCATTAAAGCCTGCATTGCTCTTGGGTTTGACATGGCCGAAAGCGTGTCTGGATTCTGCATCTGCTGCAGGAAAGCAGGGAGCTGTGGACGCATCTGCTCCTGCAGCTGAGGATTTGTAGTAAACACCGGGCTATTCAGCATCATCTGTGCAGCCAAATCTGGATTCTGGCTCAGAGACTGCATCATGCTTCTCATATATGGTGCAGACAGCATATTCTGGATCAGCTGGGGGTTTTCAGTTATCTGTTGCAGCAAGCTCTGCATTCCTGGGGTGCTGAAGATACTGGCGACATAATTGGCTGCAGCCACTGTGTTTCCGGTAGCACTGCTGGAGCTACTGCCAGATCCACTGCCACTGCTAGTTGTTGTGCTAGTGGTCGCAGAACTCTGGGTAGCCGGTGGTGGCGCCCATGGATTGGGTAGTGGATCACGATTTTCTGTGCGGGAAGGTTGTGTACCTTCCCCAGAGGAGGAACTGCTCCCCACCGAGGCAAATGGATTACCCCCAAACTGCTCTTGTGCGGCATTCAGCATGGGTTCTTGAATGTCAGTGTACATGCGCCGTAAAGCATTGTAGCCACCTGGGATGCTTTCAAGATTGCTGAGAGCCAGGTCTTGATTTCTCATCATTTCCTGCATCATAGCTGGATTCCTGGCGATTTCGAGGGTCTGCCTCATTATATCTGGGTTGTTTAGCAGGTGACTGATTTCTGGGTTTCTTTGAATCAACTGCTGCATCTGTGGATTGGCCATAATGAGCTGCCTCATCAGATCAGGATTTGAAAGCATGCTCTGAACAAAGGGATTTTCCATGATTTGGATCATCATCTCAGGGCTGGATAGAAGCTGCTGCTGCATTTGGTTCTGGAGCTCAGAGAAGTTAGTCGAGCTCAAGCCGAGGCTGCTAAGGCCTGCAAGTCCTCCACGGCTCCCCAACCCAAACGGGTTGCTATTTGTGGAAATAGGTGTGGAGTTACTCCTGGGAGTCGACGCGGTGGTAGTATTAGTTCCCGCGGCATTACTAGGCTGTGTGGACTGGCCCTGAGGTCGGTTCTGGCTTTTGATGACAAGGTGAACAGTCAGTCCATCATGGATGCCATGTTGGATCAAGGTATCTTGATCTTTTAAGATTTTTCCGGCAAAAATCAGCACTAACTGATCCGTTTGGGATTTGAAGCGTTTCGAAATCGCTTCCTTAAACTGCTGGACTGAGCTGTTCTCGGGCACTGCGAACTCCTCTTTCTCTTTGGGGGTCTTCACAGTGACTTTGATGATTTTGGGCTCGGCCTGGGTAGCGGCTGGGCCTTGGGCCGCAGCAGAGCCGCGGGAGGGGCGCGGGGGGCCGCTGCTCTCGCCGTTCTCAGCCATGGCGGCCGCGGTGACGCAGGCAGTCAGGGAAGGCGCCGGCAGGCGAGAGAAAGAGAGGAAAGAAGGAAGGAGGCACTGCCACTGCAGGTTGGGCCGGACCGGGCGGGGAGCGCGGAGCACGGTACCTCTGTGTTGAAGACTGCAGATCCCTGGTCCTCCGGTGAAAAGAAGGCTCCGTGTAGGCCGCGAGCCGCGGTCTTGGCGCTCCGGTCTCTGGGCCGCCGCCGCCGCCGTCGCCGCCGGGCCGCCGTGTGATCCCACCGCGCGCTCTCCCAGCAGCTTCTGCAACTGCTCCGCCCGCTCCTCCCCGCCCCTTCCCCTCCTCCAGCTCCGCTCTCTCCTCCCCGCTCCCCCACCCCCCAACTGAGGCGGCGCCAGGCCCAGAATGATAGATGCAACTTGGTCAAAATTAAAAACTTATGTAGTAAAAAAAGAAAATGAGGGAGAGAAACAGAGAGAGACAGATACAGAGAGAAAGAAACGAAAGGACAACAGCAGACAAGCGAAAAGAGAGGGAAAGACAGAGGAAGGGAAGCCAGCTTCTATAAAGGACATTAAAAGCTAATGAAAAAATATATATATACATATATTCCACTAGGCAGTAAGGTGAACAGGTGAAAGCCTGAATCGAACCGAACCCAATTAAAAGATCAAAAATGAAAAATAAATAACACTGACAAAGCAGAAAGGGAAAGGTGAATACCACCCTTAGAAGGGAAGAGGACTGGACAGGAGCCTGCATTTTACAAAAGAAATGCAAATGGCCAATGGGCATATAAAAAAATGATTAAGCTCACTGGCAGTCAAAGAAATTCAAATGAAAACAATGATATTCTTCTTCTGTCTTATATTGGAAAAGATGAAAAATAATAATAAGCCTTATCTTCAGGAGAGAGAGAGAACTGAGAAAATGTCCTCTTATGTTAATTTTGAAGTGTAGGTTGTTTTAAGGCAATTTTAACATATATGTCAATATTTTAAATATTTCCACCTTTATTTGAAAGTGCCTCATTTAGAGACCTCACCTATGAAAATAATTGGATAAGGATGCAAAAATACATATGTAAAAAAATGTACATGCATTACAGCATTCAAAAAATTATTTTAAAAGATAATCAGTATATCTTTACACAGGATTGGGCAGAGATATTATATTACCATACAAATATGCACTGTTTAAAAAATAGGTGGTTATTTGTTATTTGTATGATACAAAGTGTACATGAAATAAAGAGTTACAGGGAAAGTACATAGTATTTTCACTGACAGCTTTATATTTATATTTCTGTACAGTTAGAATCATTATGTCTCGATACCAAAAAATATAGCAAGTATATTTTTATTTTAAAACTATTTCTAAGCAGTTAGTATGTGTAAACTGTCTTTAAAGATGGTGAATGTGTAAAAAGAACCCTGAAACACTATACACCAGTATGCTAATGGTGGTTATTACTTGGTACTGAAATTATGAATAATTTTTCCTTTTTAAAAATTAAAGTATTAATTTTCTGACGGCTTTTATAAGTATGCTCTGCCTTTGCAATTTTTAAAAGTGAGAAGTTATTTTGGTGGGAAGTTATAAGTAGAAATTGACAGGCAAACAATAGTAGTGGCAGCTATTAACATATTTATCTAACTTAATTACAGATTAAGTAGAAGAAATAAAGATCTAGCACGTGAATAATAGAACAAATAACTTCAAATTTATGTATAAATTTCTAATTCTGGTTTATACCATGCAAAAAAGTACTTTTCCCCGAGGTTTCTGCCAGCATTTAATAGCATTTGAAGCATTAGGCCACAAATACTTTAGTAACCCTCAAGAAAAAAAAAATAGGTATGTGATGTCTGTCAAGAGGGGAATGTATTAATATAGTGTGATTAATATTGGAATACAGAAGATAAAAGGAATGAACTAGATCTAAAAAAATTCATATATGTAGATCTCAAAAACCTAATTAAATAGCACAACACTCTCTCTCTATATATATATATATGAAGCTATTGAAAATATACTAGAATGATTCATACCATTCTATGAACCAATTTCTGATTCATACCATAAATTTGTACCCATGAGGAAGAGGGAATCAAATAGGACACAGAACAGTAATTAAAAGGAAATTTAATTAAATCTCTAAAAATGTATTTCCTCTTTTATATAAAAGCAAATATGGCAAAAAAGCAAGAGTTAATTCTAGGTGATAGGGATTTTTTTTTTATTAAACTGTTGTGTTTTTTAGATTTTTAATTTTCAAAAAAAAAAAGAAAAAAATAAGCAAATATCACAGGTCATCTTCTTTGATCTCAGTAGACTAAAACTAGACATTAATGAAAGTGTGAATGAAAAACTCAACCACTTGAAAATTAAAACAGAATTAAACACTTTTGGGACAAAGTACAAGTGAAAGTTCTTAGAGTGAATCTAGGAAAATAATAGTAATAAAATAATAGTAATGAGAACATAAATGTTCCTAATATGATGAGATTTCCCTATATGTGATCTGAGAATCTCATTAAAAAATACAGATTTCTAGGCCCCACTTCAAACCTACCAAAATATAAATGGCGCTCAGGAATATGCATTCTTATCAAGCTTCAGTTTAATGGTATTTGATTTACTGGGTACTATGTAAATGAGCTCAAAGATACACTCAAAGATCTTAACTACCAAAGAATAGAAAGAAAATAATTAGATATTCAAATAGAGAGAACAACAAAAAAGAAAAGAGAGTAGCAGGGTGATGGTTACAAAGTGATAAAATCAAACATTAATGAATTAATAAACTCAAAAAATAAAATGTGTTAAGAAAATCTAAGAAGTTCTTTGAAGAACAAGTTAAATAGATAAACTACTATAATTAAGTGATTCTCTTAGAAGTCTCTCACCAAAGAATATAGCAAAACATAGGAGCAAAAAATAGGAGCAGAAACATACTCTCTTCTTGAATGCTCTTAAAAGCATATTTCTTTTTTTTTTCCTACTGTAAACTTTTATTAGAGAGCAGAAATAATGATAAATAGCTAAATATCAATCATCCTGAGTTCTTCCATAGAGGGTAGTATCTGAGAAGTTGAAAGACTTAGTCAAAGAGATTCTCCCCATAGGAGATGGAGATGGACCACAGTTTGGGCTCAGTAGATACAGATTTAGTGTTATTTTGGTCATTGTTTTCTCCCTGCACCTCAGATTCATTGAGATATAATTGATATATAACAATATGTAAATTTAAAGTGTACAACTCATTGATTTGATATACGTATATAATGAAAAATGATTACCATTGCAGCATTATCAGATAGATCTCAGGTGGTTGAACGGCTTGAAGTGAGTCTTTGGTTCTCAGATGGAGACTGATATTGGGTTACAGTAGTGAGAGCACAGAATCCCTAGCCACTGGACCAGTCGTCAGTGACAAGGTCCTGGCTCTTTGGAATTGCTAAAAAGAATTTCCACAAGGACAGAAAGTAGTGAAACTAAAGTGCTTAGGTAGACGGAAAAAAGAATACAGTACATGTGTATAGACACACAGGCAGACTCCAAGAGAGAAAGAATTGCAGAGTCTTTCATGATGGTGTGGATAGTTTTTATGGGGCATTTCTTCTGGGTTACCTTTGGCCACTGATTTTGATTTGCCTGGTTCAAAGTCCATATTTGGTATACCTCGGGATCCTCCCATGTGTGCACATGCATTGCTTATACAAGATGGATTCCACCAAAGAAGCCTATAAGTAGCTTGACATCACTCCTCTTTTGAACTCCAAGAAGCTTTTCAGTGAATGTATAGTCAGTGAGATCTCATGACTTGAAGAATGAGAAATATGTGGTCTCTTATCTTCTATCTGGGCAAGGTCCAGCCTCCTCTCTAAATTGTCCTGCTACTGATATTTTGGAGTTTTGGTTCACAGGGAATGAATCTCCAATCACTTTACCCTGGTGTAGGGGCAGCTACTTCTTGCCTCAAATCCCCCTTGAGAGACATAGATGCCATGAAATATTTATTGGGAAGATGAAGAGTGAAAGTCTATCTTCTGTAGCTTCTTCAGACTGGCCAGGGACTCATAGATCCTACCTAGCTGGGGTCACAGAGCTCTCACCCTGTCTCTTTAAATTGGCCCCAAAGTGATTTCTATTGTTATTTCAGCAGGATCTGCTGTGGGGAGTTGCTGGAGTCCCTGCATCACCATTGTCTTGTGATGTCCTAGAGAAAACAAACTAAATAATTAGATTAGAGAAGCTGGGGCTGAAGACTGGTTAAAAACTATTATAACCAGAGGCTCAAGCAAGGGTAGGAATCTGGTTATACAAGGTCAGCATATCTTTGTTAATCTCAGGCTTAAAACTTAGTGTATTTCTCTATTTCTAAAATGTAACGTCTGAACCTATTTGTCTCAGACCTCTTTCTTGGACTGAAAAGTATTAGTTGAAGATTTGCAATAGTATGGAAGACAAGAAAGCACTAGGCAAAATATAACATAAAGCAATATGGCTGAGAAAAGGAAGGTTATAAGAAAATGGAAACCTCCCATAAGAAAGTTTTTAATACCTTATGGGATCCAGGAGAACAAGTTAGAGAACCAGTTTTCAATTTCCTAGCCCATACTGAATTGCGAGGATTGATGGTTAATTGTTGAAGCCAGGTGGTTTGTTGAATTTTCTCAGTGTCCGTCTCTACCTAGAAAGAGGTGTTAAGGTATGTGCAACAAGAAGTGTTGGCAATCGTACATACTCCTCCCTGTTCTGCCAACAGATAATCCAGGGCCAGATGGTTGTCAACTGTCACCTTGACCAGACAATCTACAGACTTCTCTAAATTAGTAAGAATATTAGCAGTATTAGTTATAGCAGTAAGAGTGAGAGATACGTTTTGAAGAACATGTTGGTGGGCAGCTACCCCCTACCATTGTAACAAGATGTACCCAAAGAAATAAACACCTCTGTCTGGGATGCCACCAGGTTAATTGAGTAAACAGTTTTATTGAACTTGCCCAGTGCTTGGATTCATTTAAGGAGTGGATTAAGAAAAAAGTAATCAAGTTTCCCAGCATACACTGTGTGGGAGTGGAGTTATTGCATAGGCAATTATTTGCCATGGTTTCTCATCTATCTGACATATGAACATGTATCCTAGTGGAGCAAAACAGACTAACTCACCCGAGGTTTTAAAATCTAGCCATTCAATGCTATAGTTATGAAAGTGTTCTTCAACCACATACTGAAAACTTTCCACCCATGTCCGTCCTGATAACTGTTCCTTAAATGTGGATCCTTCTTTCATTGGGTAGCAAGTTAGAGTTTGAGCACAAATAGGTAACTATAATTCTTGTTTATGAGGGGCCATTATTACACTCTAGGATGTTTAAATGCCAATTCTTCATCCTTCCAATTTGACTTCATATCCTCCTTCTGTTGCCAAGGAGAGGGTTAGGCAAGAGACATTAGAGTTTTCTTCAGTAGGAAAATGAACAATTCTGACGCTACATTACTGTTCCTGAGCCTTGGGTTCTTGGTAGAAAACCATTTTCCATTAGGAACTTGTTTAAAATTCCTTATGGGATGGAAAATGGGGTCGCTATGAGCCATAATGGTCTTACCTCGGGGTAACAAATCCAGCATTCTGTCAACCAAGTGGTGGAAGCAAGAGTTTGTGCAATGCAAACCAGAGAGTTGTCTACCCATCCTGTGACTAAAGGAAGTCTGCATAGAAAAGCTAAGGCAATTAATAGATTCATAGTAACATCAATCATGTTCATATTTAAATCACCTAGCATGAGCAGAGAAGTTCAGTGAATTCAAAGAGAAAGGGTGAGAGCAAAGAAGACAGTAGTTATCTAAATCTACCAGAGCATGGGCATCGCAGGAGGCACTAGTGGTAAAGAACCAGGCTGCCAACACAGGAGACATAAGAGACGCGGATTTGATCCCTGGGTTGGGAATATTCCCTGGAGGAGGGCATAGCAACCCACTCCAGTATTCTTGACTGGAGAATCTCATTGACAGAGGAGCCTGGTGGGCTACAGTCCATATGGTCGCAGAGTCAGACATGACTGAAGTGAGTTAGTATGCATGCACCAGAGCATGTCAATTATTCTGTAAGTTAATTAAAGTACTTGTAAGCAAAAGGAAAATAGTAGCTATGGGTACTTAGCCTAGGGTCTAAGAAGGTGTTTTTTTTCCCCCCTTTTGTCTTTTTTAATAGGAGCTTCAGGTCTTGTAGTGACTCAGCTGGGAATTTTCAGGCTGTCCTGTGACTTCCGTGTCCTGTAGAGACTCAGAGGAAGGGATGGACTCACAGAAATGGCTGGAATGTGGAACTTCAGGTTCCTGTAACATATCAGTGGAGACAGGTTTAATCCTGGGCAGAAGAACCCAGCTAGTGACTCCTTGGAGTTTAACTTCTATAGGGGTGCTCAACAGGACATAGTAAGGACCTTTCTATTTTGGGAGTAGCTTTCCACCAGGTCTTTAAAAATACCTAGTCTCCAGGGTTTTTAACTGGGACTGTCATCTAGAGCAGGCTGTATTCTCTTGCCATATTCTTGTATAGCTTTCTGGACTTGGCCTAGGTTTAATTTCTACAAAATCCTAACATGTCCAAAAGGTATGGAGATGCTTGTATTTGGGTTGCTTGGGTCTAACATAGCGTGTTTTCTATTTGGAGATAACTGTTTACTTCCAGGGTTTATAATATATCCCAGATATTTAACTCACTGCCTTGAGATTTGTGCCTCTGGCTGAGAGGCTCTGTAACCCTGAGTCCCAAGGAAATTAAGTACTTCAAAGGTATTTTGATCTGAGGTCTCTATGGAGGGACTAAATATTGAAATATCATCTGTAGACTGTAGAATAGCTCTTTCTTTTAGGTGTATTTCACTTTGTTCCTTTCCTAGGGCCTGGGTTAACAAGTGTGGGGCTGTCCCAAAAGATCTGAGGCAATACTGTCCAGGTATATTGTTGCATTTGGCTTAAGTTGGGGTTAGTCCACTTGAAAGCAAACAGACATTGTGATAAGAAATGAAGTTGGATGCAAAAGAAGACACCCTTGAGGTTGAGTAGAGTAAATCATTTAGCATCCTCAGGGATTTGGGTTAATATGCTATAAGGATTGGCCATGAGGGAATGTATAGGGACCACTGCATTCACTGCTCTAAGGTCTTGAACCATCCTAAGTAATCCATTTGGCTTAACAACTGGCAGAATAAGAGAATTGCATGGAGACTGGCAGGGCACTAAGAGGCCATGCCTTAAGAATTTATCTATGAGGGGTTGTAAACCCTTTTTCACTTCCAAATTTATAGGATATTGTCTCCTCTTAGGTTAAGCATTCTTTGGCTAAGACTAATTCTTACAGTTTGGGCATTTATGGCCTTTACAGGGATTTCTTTGTCCCATACTGAAAGGTTCACTGCTTGTAGAATATGGCTAGGAATAAGACCTTGCTTTTCCAGCTGGTCTGTTTTAGTCAGAGTCAAGATGAGGGGCTTGCTTAGAGCCTCCTAACCAGAGTATGGCCCTGAGGGATCTCAGAAGGTCTCTCCCCAGTAGTAGGGTGGGTTACTCAGGTATGGCTAAAAATGCATGTGAAATCAACCTCTGCTCAAATTGGCAAGTGAGAGGGCAAGTAAAATGATGGGTGTGAGGCTTTCCATTGACGCCAGTCACAGTACAGCTTTTGGAGAAGAAAGGTCCAGCGTGAGAAATTAAGTCAGGGTAAGCAGGTTCCGTATCAATTAAAAAATCAATTTTTTCACTTGCTACATCAAAGATTACCCAGAACTCCTTGATGGAAATAGACATCTTGTTACGGGAAGCTGCCAGAATCCCTGGGCAGCCTCAGTAGTCCAGCATGGCCATCTCAGGGGTGAGGGCAAGGCCTCTTGCAACAACCTATTTGTTTGCAGGCTGGGCATAGCCTGGGGAGTTCTTTCTGGCAATCTCAGACCAAGTGGCCTATTCACTTGCATTAGTAGCATTCCCTCTTGTTGGGCTTACCCCCATACAGATAGCCGGATGCTCTTGGCTCCCTCAGGTTATTCTGAGATCACAAAGTATGGCTGACAGCAACAGCTATCAGCTTTTCATTAGTCTTAGCCTATCTTTCCTCACATTGGGTTCTCTCTTCCTGCTGAGCTTGGTCTCAATTATTGAATACCCCAAAGGCGACATTTAGGAATTGGGGCATGGGCGTTTGGGTGCTAAACTATAATTTTTGGAGTTTTTGCCTAATATCAGGGGAAGATTGACTAATAAAGTGCTGTCCCAGTAGGGCACTGACCTTTGGAAGTGAAGAGATCTATGTTACTATATTTCCTAAAGGCCTGCACAAGCCACCCATGAAAAAGGACTGGATTGTCTTTTTCTTCTTGGGTCGTTCCTTTAACCTTTTCATAGTTAACTAACTTTTTCATGCACTTTCTCATTCCTTCTAATACACATATGATCATGTACTTCCTGGCTTCTGTTCCCTCCAGGGAATTATAATTTCAAAGTAATTCCTATTTGGGACTGCATCTCCACCCATAGCATAACATTTGGGTTATCTCTGGCAAGCTTCCCCTGAGCAGATTCTCTGTTTTTCCTCATAGGTGAAATGAGTAGGTAGAACTACTTGAACATCCTTCCAAATTAAATCATAGACCAGAGTTAGGGCCTGAAACCCTTCACAAACTTATTAGAGTCTTCAGAAATTTTCCCCAATATCTGTTTGCTTTGGGCTAAGTTGGTCACAGATATTACTCTGCCAACAATGGTCCATCTAGTCAAAGCTATGTTTTTTCCAGTGGTCATGTATGGATGTGAGTGTTGGACTGTGAAGAAAGCTGAGCACTGAAGAATTGATGCTTTTGAATTGTGGTATTGAAGAAGACTCTTGAGAGTCCCTTGGACTGCAAGGAGATTCAACCAGTCCATCCCAAAGGAGATCAGTCCTGGGTGTTCATTGGAAGGACTGATGTTGAAGCTGAAACTCCAATACTTTGGCCATCTCATGTGAAGAGTTGACTCATTGGAAAAGACCCTGATGCTGGGAGGGATTGGGGGCAGGAGGAGAAGGGGATGACAGAGGATGAGATGGCTGGATCGCATCACTGACTCGATGGACATAAATTTGAGTAAACTCCGGGAGTTGGTGATGGACAGGGAGGCTGGGCGTGGTGCTGCGATTCATGGGGTCGCAAAGAGTCAGACATGACTGAGCGACTGAACTGAACTAAAGTTGGTCAAAGAGAAAGGCTATTGTTGTTCAGTCTCTCAGTTGTTTCTGACTCTTTACACCCCATGTACTGTACATCAGACTCCTCTGTCCATGGGATTTCCCAGGCAAGAATACTGGCGTGGGTTTCCATTTCCTTCTCCAGGAGATCTTCTCAGCCCAGGGGTCAAACCTGAGTCTCCTGCATTGGCAGTCAGATTTGTACCACTGAGTCACCAGGGAAGCCCCTAAAGACAAGGACACATACATTCTAGTTTCTTTTCATCATGCAATTACCTTTTCTTGTTTGTGGAGAGAACACTTAGGATCTACTCTCTTAGTAACTTTCACATATACAATACAGCATTATTAACCATAATCACCATGGTGTAAATTAGATCCATGGAACTTGTAAGTTCATACCCTTTGATCAATATCTCCCCATCTCCCCTCATCTGCCAGCCTCTGGTAACCGTTATTCTAACTCTGTTTCAACACATTTGGCCAAAAGCACATATTCTTGAGTTCTCTTCCTTAACTTAACTATCATGGGGTTTTTTTGGGGGGCATTTTATTCCAAAATCTATTTATTTTAATGTTTTAAATTACAACTAAATAAAATTAACATTTCAGCAGTTAAATGAGCATGCCTCGGTTACTGAGAAGTTCAGCATTAATTAGTTGAAACTTAAGAAAGGAGCAGCAAGATAACATGAACTCTAGAATTCCATAAGTTGCTTTAATTATAAGGGTATATTTGTGAAAATTATGAGGCCATCAGTTCAGTTCAGTCACCCAGTCATGCCCAACTCTTTGCGAACCCATGGAAGAACACCAGGCTTCCCTGTCCATCACCAACTTCCTGAGCTTGCTCAAACTCATGTCCATCGAGTCTGTGATGCCATCCAACCATCTCATCCTCTGTCATCCCCTTCTCCTCCTGCTTTCAATCTTTCCCAGCATTAGGGTCTTTTCCAATGAGTCAGTTCTTTGCATCAGGTGGCCAAAGTATTGGAGCTTGAGCTTCAGCATCAGTCCTTCCAATGAACATTCAGGACTGATTTCCTTTAGGATTGACTGGTTTGAAATTATTGTGCTCCAAGAGACTCTCAAGAGTCTTTTCCAATACCACAGTTTAAAGGCATCTATTCTTCGTTGGTCAGCATCTTTTATTGTCCAGCTCTCACATGCATACATGACTACTGGAAAAACCATAGCTTTGACTAGATGGACTATTGTTGACAAAGAAATGTCTCTGCTTTCTAACATGCTGTCTAGGTTGGTCATTACTTTTCTTCCAAAGAGCAAGTGTCTTTTAATTTCATGGCTGCAATAAACATCTGCCGTGATTTTAGAGCCCCCCAAAATAAAATCTGTCACTGTTTCACCATCTATTTGCCATGAAGTGATGGGACCGGATGCCATGATCTTAGTTTTCTGAATGTTGAGTTTTAAGTCAACTTTTTCACTCTCCTCTTTCGCTTTCGTCAAGAGGCACTTTAGTTCTTCACTTTCTGCCATAAGGGTGGTATCATCTGCATATCTGTGGTTATTGATATTTCTCCAGACAATCTTGATTCCAACTTGTGCCTAATTCAGTCCCACATTTCTCATGATGTACTCTGCATATAAGTTAAATAAGCAGGGTGACAATATACAGCCTTGATGAACTCCTTTCCCAATTGGGAACCAGTCTGTTTTCCATGTCCAGTTCTAACTGTTGCTTCTTGACCGGCATACAGATTTCTCAGGAGGCAGGTCAGGTGGTCTGGTATTCCCACCTCTTGAAGAATTTTCTAGTTTGTTGTGATCCACACAGTCACAGGCTTTGGCATAGTCAATAAAGCAGAAGTAGAGCAATTACCTTCCAATTACAAGTAAATTTTAAAGAAGACTGTGGGCATTTACTTTTAAATAGCCTAAAGTCTTCAGACTGCTATCTGTAGATGACATTTATTGGTGAATTTTAATGTCGCGGTCAAAAATCCATCAGTTACTGAAAATGTTACAGGAAAGAGAAAATTATGACTCCATGTTGGATCTGTTTGTTTTACTTTAATCTTTGTTTTCTGTTGTTTTTGTTCATAAAAGGATATCGTCCATACATAATGGCCTGCCTCTGTTACCCTCTTTCTCTGTTTGAATGTTAAACCAAAATGGCTTTTTTCAGGAACCTGTCAACCTGTGAATGGCTACTGGAAAGGAGAAATTAACACATCCATCCCGGAGAATTGCCATTCCAGGAGATATTTGCAAGATTAATGGCGTTTTTATTTGCTTCCTCACCTTCCCACCACCCACCACTCTGTTCTATAAAAGAACCTGGCATGCAGACTCAGACAAGATGGTTATTTTGAGACATTAGTCTGACATCTTCTGGGTTGGCTGGCCTTTAGAATAAAGTCTTATTTCTTGCTTTAATGCTTCCCTTCTCGGTTAATTGGCCTGTTGTGTGGTGAGCAGAGCAAGCTTGAACTTGGTAACACAACTTTGCAAGTACAAATCAAGGAGAATGCAATGATTATAGGAAAAGATTGTGGCCTGTAGATGGTTGGAGGATAAAACAAAGATACTACAGTTAAGGTGAACTCTTGCAAAAGTATGTCAATTTTTGATGGTTTAGCCAAAACTTGGCCTCCATACTCCGGTATCGTTTATCTCAGAGACAGTTTTAAGTGAAGTAGAAAAGAATAACTTTATTGCTTTGCCAGGCAAATGGAGACAACAATGAACTAATGCTCTCAAAACTGTGTCCCAATCTGGAGGAGGTAGTGAGGAGCGTTATAGTAATGGTTCAAAGAGGAGGGCACAGTCAATTCATAGACATTCTTCTAGTTGGTTGGTTGTGAGGAGCTCTGGAGTCAGCATCATCAACCTAATTCCAACTGGTCTGGAGTCTGTGTGCTTGTGGGCAGCATACTTCATCCATCTGGCAGGGGTTTCAGTACCTGTAAAATATCTCAGGTATACTGTTATGTATATCTCTTTAGGGAAACTAAGACTCTGCCTCAGGACTGCATATCGTTCCTTAACTGCTTCTCCCTTGTCTCTACATCCTCTCCTTTCCCAGATTAGCATCTGTTTGAATCAACACTTTGGAACTCAAGGGAGTTCATGGAGGTGGAATGAAGCCTATTTTCTACAAAAAAGGAAACAGGGGACACAAAAAGGCTTTTGTGATCAGGAGCCCAAAAGGATTCTACTTGATTTCAACGGTAAAAATCAGTTGTGACAGCAGATATAGTAGTGGTAGCAGTATTATCTATGGCAAGGCTTCAAATTGAGTTTGGCTACAAAAATTCTTTTCAAGTAGTAGGAGATTAAAGACAGCAGTTTAAAGAGAATCAATTTCTAGATACTCAATTTCCATATAGTTTCTTTCCTAAAATTGATCTGCCAGAAATGCCCCTATTAAATGCATTTCCTTTTCTGCAATTTACCTGTTCCCACTTTATAAATTAAAGGCATATTCCTATCATGCATCTAAGATTTGACAATATTGAATTACCTCTGGGGATGAAAACCTTGAGTTTATTTACAAAGGGGAAATTTGAAATATATTGGTATCCATGTTGAGAAGGTGAATGATTCTAAACACTCGGTAATAAATTGTTTTGCGAGTCTGTAATTTCCAATTCTTTATCTTGGACAAAGTTGAAGGAAGACTGAACTGAATTGTCAGTTGATAAGTGAGTAAAGTTATTTATGAAGATGAATCATTATGTGATTTTTGGCATATTATCTACCACTCTATGTCTTTTTGGGTTGGAGAATTCAGTCCATTGACACTTAAGGTAACTATTGACACATATGTATTTATTGACATTTCAAACCTTGTTTTCCTGGTTGATTTTTTGTTTCTTCTTTGCTCCTTTATCTCCTTTTTGTGGTTTAATGATTTCCTTTTTGGCTCAGATGGTAAAGTGTCTGCTTGCAGTGTGGGAGACCCGGGTTCGATCCCTGAGGTGGGAAGATCCCCTGGAGAAGGAAATGGCAACCCACTCCAGTACTCTTGCCTGGAAAATTCCATGGATTGAGGAGCCTGGGCTGCAGTCCATGGGGTCGCAAAGAGTTGGACACGACTGAGCAACTTCGCTTTCACTTCTATTTTATGCTTGTGTTCTCTTCTTTGTAGGTTTTGTGAATCTATTGTATGTTTTGTGTTTGCCCTGTTTTTCAAGTATGTTAACACCTTCCTGTATCTGCTTGCTTTCGATTGATAGTCATACAGGTTCAAACACATTCTAAAAAGAAAAAAGAAAAATTCTTTGACTTTTCCTTACCCTTCTTCCCCATATATTATGATTTTGATGTCCCATTTTATGTCTTCATGTTTATCCTCTTTCTTTTCCTTGTGTTCATTATTGTTTTCACAAATAGTTTCTTCTTCTTCTTTTTTTTTTTTAATCTGTATACTGGCTAATTTAAGTGACTTACTTTCCTATTGTGATTTCCTCTTTCTTATATCTTCTTGATTCTTTTCTATTTAGAGATAACCTAGTATTGCTCTTTTCTTTTTGTTTCTGCTTTTCTGAGAAATCCTTTATTTATCTATCTAATCTAAATGACAATCTTTCTGGTTAGAGTATTCTAGGTTGCAGATTTTTCTCTTTTAAGACAAAGGACTAAGGCTTTGAGTATATTTTGACACTCCTTTCTGGTCTGTTGTGTTTCTCTAGAGAAATCAGCTGATAGCCTTATGAAAGTTCCCTTATAATTAACTCTTTGTTTTTCTCTTGCTGCCTTTAGAATCCTCTCCTTATTTTTAACTTTTTCCATTTTTATTATGATGTATTTTGGTGTAGACTCATTTGGTTTCATTTTGTCTGAGGCCTTCTATGCTTCTTGTATCTGGATAACTGTTTCCTTCCTTAAGTTTGAGAAATTTTCAGCCGTAATTTCTTCAAGTACATTTTCAATCCCCTTTTATCTTTATTCTCCTTCTGGAATCCCTATTATACATAAATAGGTCCACTTTATATTATCTCGTATATCTCCTATTGTTGTCATTTTTCATTTGTCTTTCAGTCTGCTGTTTTGACTGAGTAATGTCTATTATTCTATCTTCCAGGTTACTTATTCTTTCTTCTGTATTATTCTTTCTACTATTCATTGCCTTGAGCTAAGCTTTCATCTCAGCAAATACATTTTAAAAATTTTCTTGACTCTTCCTTATAGTTTCTAGTTCATTTTTACAGTAATTTGTATTTCTGTCAATAGCCTTTTTAAAATTCCTTCAGTATTTTCATTTTTAATTACCTCCTTTTAAAAATTGATATGTGTTAGAACCTCTTGATGAGGGTGAAAGAGGAGAGTGAAAAAGCTGACTTAAAACTCAACAATATAAAACTAAGATTATGGCATCCAGTCTCATCACTTCATGGCAAATAGGAGGGGAAAAAGTAGAAGCAGTGACAGATTTTATCTTCTTGGGCAGCAAAGATGGTGACTGCAGCCTTGAAATTAAAAGATGCTTGCTCCCCAAGGAGCCTTCCAAAAGGAAAGCTATGACAAACTTAGACAGTATATTAAAAAGCAGAGACATTACTTTGCCAACAAAGGTCCATATAGTCGAACTATGATTTTTCCAGTTTTCATGTATGCAAGTGAGAGTTGGACTAGAAAAAGAGCTGAGCACCAAAGAACTGATGTTTTTGAACTATTGTGCTGGAGAAGACCCTGGAAAGTCACTTGGATTGCAAGGAGATCAAATCAGTCAATACAAAAGGAAGTCAACCTTGAATATCTGTTGGAAGGACTGATGCTCACACTGAAGCTCCAATACTTTGGCCATGTGATGTAAAGCGTCAATCATTGGAAAAGACCCTGATAACTGGGAAAGATTGAAGGCAAATGGAGAAGGGAGGCAACACAAGATATCATTGTAGAGCATCACCAATTCGACGGACATGAATTTGAGCAAACTCCAGGGGATAGTGAAGGATAGGGAAGCCTGGCACACTGCAGTCAATGAGGTTGCAAAGAACTGGACACAAGTTAGTGGCTGAACAACTACAACATCTGTTAGATTGAAGAGGTCTGTTTTGTTGTTTGTTCCTTCAGGGGAATTCTTTTGGTCTTTTAACTAAGAGTGATTCCTCTACTTTTTTTTATTTTGCTTATATTTCTCCTACTCTGTGAGTTTTGGAGAAACAAACATTGACTGTAGTCTGAAGGGCTATTTGTATGTGTGAGTATCCCTGCATAGCTTGTGTGAGTTTAATATTAATATTTTTTGACATGGGGGCTCTTTTTGGTTTGGATGCTTGCCATCCCTTTCCTCAGCATGTGTTAGCCATTATCCCCTTAATAGTGGGTGTGCAGGTACATGGTCAGAACACATGCTCCCAGGAAGGTACTGGTAGCAGTTGGCTGCTGGTCGAGTGTCCCTAGGTAGAGGTAGCTGGCTGCACATACTCCTGGGCAGGTGGGAGCAGAGGTTGGCACCGGGTCACAGGACCCTTGATTTTGGCCATCTATGCACACTCCTGGGACGGTGAAGACTGTGACCTGTACCTGCTCACAGGACCCTCAGTGGTGGTAGCATTCCTTGTCACCTCTGGAGTCTGAGATGGCAACAGTGGCTCATGCTCTCCCCATAGTTCATGCAGGCAGTGCCCTGCCACAAAAGAAGCTCCTATGATGGTCCTGCCCATCTCCTCATGTGCCCCTCAACAACAGTACCTTGCATCTCTGGTGGACTCAGGATTCTTCCCAGAGCTCTCTCTGAACAGCCAATCCTAGTTCTCTCCCCTCACCTACCATCTGAAGCCCCAGTCTCACTACCCAGCTTGCCCTGCCCCAACAGACCAGCATCTCAGGCTGGGGAGTGCCAGTCAGCACTGAATCCTCTGTTAAGTCTTTCTTTGCTTCACTTTCCGTAAACCTGTTACTGTGCTCTCTTCTGAGGCTACAAAATACACGCCCCCATCCTGACTGACCTCCCCACCAGTGAGGGGACTTCCCTGTGTGTAGACATCTTTCCTCTTTCACAGTTACCTCTCAGGGGCACAGGTGGCATTGCAATTTCTTTTTCTTTCATTTTTCTTTTGTCCTATCCATCTACATGGAGATTTTCTTGCCCTTTCAGAGGTCTGAGGTCTTCTGCCAGTATTCACTAGATGTTCTGTGAGAGTCATTTCACATGTAGATGTATTTCTGATGTATCTGTGGGGAGTAGGTGAGTTTCAAATTCTACTCCTCCACCTTCTTGATCTACGTCAATGATCACTAAATTGTTAATAGTCACTTTTGTAATTAATATAGCTAAGGTCCAAATGCTCAACCCATCATCAAGGCTGATCTGTTTGATAGTAAAAACAATCTCTTTTCAAAAATATCAATTTAGCTGTTAAAATGTTACATCTGCCATATGACCCAGCAATACCACTTCTGGGCATACACACCGAGGAAACCAGATCTGAAAGAGACACATGCACCCCAATGTTCATTGCAGCACTGTTTATAATAGCCAGGACATGGAAGCAACCTAGATGCCCATCAGCAGATGAATGGATAAGGAAGCTGTGGTACATATACACCATGGAATATTACCCAGCCGTTAAAAAGAATTCATTTCAATCAGTTCTAATGAGATGGATGAAACTGGAGCCCATTATACAGAGTGAAGTAAGCCAGAAAGATAAAGAACATTACAGCATACTAACACATATCTATGGAATTTAGAAAGATGGTAACGATAGCCCTATATGCAAAACAGAAAAAGAGACACAGAATTACAGAACAGACTTTTGAACTCTGTGGGAGAAGGTGAGGGGGGATGTTTCAAAAGAACGGCATGTATATTATCTATGGTGAAACAGATCACTAGCCCAGGTGAGATGCATGAGACAAGTGCTCGGGCCTGGTGCACTGGGAGGACCCAGAAGAGTCAGGTGGAGAGGGAGGTGGGAGGGGGGATCGGGATGGGGAATACGTGTAACTCTATGGCTGATTCATGTCAATGTATGACAAAACCCACTGAAATGTTGTGAAGTAATTAGCCTCCAACTAATAAAATAAAATTAAAAAAAAATAAAGCACATTCGAATGGAAAAAAAAAATGTTACATCTGAATGGTAAAATCTCTAAGCCTTACGAAAAAAAATGTTACATCTGAATGGTAAAATCTCTAAGCCTTACGTGTTCTGTTTCTCTGAAGTGCTCAGGACCATCTGGGGATCCATGAACATAATCACAGGTTGCAGCAAGTTGTCTATAGTAATTTCATCTTTATGTATTTTTATTCTAATAATATAGCTTTATAAACTCACATTCTGGACCATCTGGTTGACCACCTCACAAACCAATACTGCCATCAATTTTGAAATCTGTTTTATACATGTTATTTTAATTATATATTCCAGTATATTAATAGTAGAATAAAATTAGAATGGCAGTGAAGTGAATATGTAGATGATGACATATTCTCACCAAGGCAAGACTAAATGGCATCATAGCTGGCTATACAAGTAATAGTGTCGCAATAGCTGGAATAGAAAAATATGGTGGGAAAATATAGCTTCAGTGGTGCAGTGGTACAGGGATTAACATTAAAGTAACATGCCTCATAATAGTAATATATTCATCTTGAAAATAGTAAATTATTTGTAAATAAAAATAACATTGTTATTTTGAATTTTACTAACTGTGTAGGCTTTGTTTAATTGAGAAATATATTTGGTTTATAGTTTTGGAACTAAAAGCATAAAGAGTTTGTGTATAGTTTCATGTTTGTATCCTTAAATACTGTTATACTAAAAATAATTTAAGTCAACTGTGGTGTTATAATATTTTTTTCATTTAATAGGGTCCAGATATTATTTAAGTTTGGGAGACATTGCCCTTGGATGTCTGAAAGTCACATGGAAGTGTTTGAAAAAAAAAAAAGTTTTGACATAATCTAGCTAGGCCTTTGCGTTTCAAACGGGAGCTGTGATACTGACTTAAGTTTTTTAGAAAATATGAGAGTGTGCAATAGAAAAGTCTAGACTTGTGAACAGGATTCTTCAAATATTTCTACCTCATGGACAAACCAAGTGATGTGTATAACTGCAATTGTGTGCTTAAAAGCAGTTTGAAGGTCCACAACATTTCCCACCAAACTCTTCCCTTCATTTAACAATTTACTAAGATCGCTACTATATACTAGGCATTGGCTAACCATGGGAATACAGTGGTGAATAAAAGACTCACACTGCTCTCATGGAATACACATTGCATAAGTACTTACACAAATACACACTTCCAAGTTATAATCAGTATATCAAGATAAGACAAATCAGTGCCTTGCTTCTCTGGCAGGCTCAGAATTCTTCCTGGTCACTAAGTTAGTTGCACAGTTGTGTCCGACTCTTTGTGATCCCATGGACTGTAGCCCACCAGGCTCCTCTGTCCTTGGAATTCTCCACGCAAGAGTACTGCAGTGGTTTGCCATTTCCTTCTCTACCTGGACACTAAGGATATATTTAAAGTGAGATATGAATGACGAGCAAGAGATAGCCAGGTAAAAAAATGAGGAAGAACATTCCAAAAAGAACATACAGTTAATGAAAAGATTCCAAAGCATGTATAAACTGGTATAATTTTAAACGGCAATAAGGTCCTAGGGGAGGGAAGTAGGGAAGACCCAGAAGGATGGGGTGGGGAGGGAGGCGGGAGGGGGGATCGGGATGGGGAACACATGTAAATCCATGGCTAATGCATGTCAATGTATGGCAAAAACCACTACAATATCGTAAAGTAATTAGCCTCCAACTAATAAAAATAAATTAAAAAAAAAAGTAGTGAGTAAAATGTTAAGAAGTTTGGATATTTTTCTAAAGAGGAGCAGAAGCTAGTGATAGGTTTTAAGTATAGGGGTGAGAAAATCCAGTTGGCATTTTTAAATGATCAGTCTGTTGTTGGCAAAATAGAGTGGAGCAAAAATAGGGCTAGGATAGCAAAGATGAAGGCAAAAATTAATGGACAAATATTAATTAAGATGTATCCTTGAGGTATAGCTGACAAGATGTATCTAGTCACAATGAAACAATTGTACTAATCCAAATTGAAAATTATTTTGCAAAACAACTATGTGGTCTCTTAAAAAATGTTAATATTATGAAAGACAATAAAAGTCAGGTGATGCTATTTTATATTAAAGGAAATTAAAGAAACACCACAGCTTGAAACCAGATCTGGGGTTAACACAATAGAGGAAGAGTTATAAATTCAGGCTGCCTTTGAGCAGAGCCACAGAAGACTACACAGGTGGCACATAGGTCTTCTGTGAGTGCACAGATCCCACTTGCTTAAGCAATAATTTCCCTGAAGTAGGGCACCCACTTAGGGAGTGAAGCCTGGTTGAATCCAACATGCAGGGCTTCCACTCCAGCAGCTGGGGCACTGGCTTCACCGTGACAGTGCTGCAATGGCCATGAAGCAGAGAAGTCCAACCACACAACTTACACAGGCATTCGATTCCTCAACACCAACCACATCCCCTATCAAGATGATAATGGTCAGCATATTATGAGTTGTGACTGGCATCCATATCAAAACCAGCCCTCACACCAAAAACATTGGACACACACAGTGTACACAGGAGTATTCCCACATAAAAACATCCCTTCAAGACCACAATGGATAACCATTTCTCCAAAATTCATAGAAACAGAGAAAGTTAAGTAAAATGAAAAGGCAGAGCAATTATTCCCAATTAAAAGAGCAAAAGAAATCCCCTGAAAGGACAAATACTGAAACAGTGCTCACCAGTCCACTGGACCCCAAGTTCAAAAGGTGGTAATAAAAATGCTAAATGAATTAAGAAAGATTATTGATATAAAGGCAGATCACTGTAGCAAGGAACAAGAAACAATAAATAGGAGCCAAACTATACATAATTTAATTTCAGAGGCAAAAATCAATCTAGAAACAATGAATAGCTGACTAAATTACACAAAAGAGAAAATAAGTGATCTAAAATAATAATGAAAATCACAGAATCAAAAGAGCAGACAGAATGACAAGTAAAAAATGAGTGTAAGAAATGGAATCTCTGTGATAATATTAAATATGCATAATAGGGGTTCCAGAAGGAGAAGAGAGAAAGAAGTGAGCTGAAAATGTATTTGAACAAATTATGGTTATGAGATACAAGAGACTCAGAGAGTCCTTCCAAAATTAACCCAAACAGACTCAACCAAGACATATCATAATTAAAATGGAAAAATTTAAAGAAAGGATACGAAACTCAGTAAGAGAGGGAGAAATCAACATGGGGAATAAGAGGGTGTGGAATTTGTCTCTCCTCACAAATACATCAAGAATACATCTATAAGTGGAATAGTTCTCACAGAGCACCTGCTAAATACTAGTGGAAGACTTTGGACATCTAAAAGGACAAGAAAAATTGCCTCACAACCAGGTATGGTAAAAGAAAGAAAAGAAAGGAGAGAGGAATAAAAAAAAGGGACTAGCAAACCTGGAAAGAGCTAAAGGTGAGGAGAGGTTCTTGCACTCAGAAAAACCCGTCTCATGGTGGGGAAATCAACTGGGACAGAAAATGACCTTCAGGGGATTGAAAGGGAACACAGTGGATAGTCCGTTGAAGGCAGGACAAAATAAGAACTGTGCATGTGATCCACTGCAAAGACTGGCACACCCCAGCCAGAGTCATGTGTCTCCTGTTGCAGATGGGACTGGCTGCTGGAAAATGGGATTTGGAGCACAGAACCAGGGTGGAAACAGCTGTTGGCTCCGAAAAGACAACTGGAAGGGATAGAAGTAAGAAGCTCCATAACAGGTAATATTTGCAAATGGAGCCTGGGACACCACAGAAGCAAGTGGTCATTGTTGAATAGTGTGCAATGGGTGGTGCTGCCATTGCAATCCCCTTCTCCACCTGCCCACTTCTGCTTCTGTTGGCACTGAGAGGGGCACCCATCTGAGTAAGCTTGTCCACCCTTCAAGCCAAGGACTCCTCTGCTCACATAAGCTTTGGGGCCCTGAGTATTGCCCATGCCAAAGCCTCCTCAGGAATCTGTCTCAGGCACTCCTGCCTGAGATGGGACTTTGCTAATACTGACAGGGTCTGAGTGCTAAAGTGTGGGATTAAGAGAGTGGATCTGAGAAGAAGACCACTGCTTGATCTGAATATATAACAGAGGGGACCAGAATGAGGGCTCCATGGCCCCAGAGTTCCCCTAGAGGAAGTGGGGTCTGGCTAGGAAATAAGGTGACACTGTTTAGTGGTGTACAAGGGATGGTGCCACTCCCACCCTCACACACCAGCTCTTGCCTCCATAGGCACTGAGAAAAACTACCAGAGGGAGCACCCCTCTGTCTGTCGAAACTGCCTGTTTGCCTCTGCAGCTGCAGGCACTTGGTGGACACCCCAGTTGTGACCACTGTACCCCTACTCAGCCTGAGTGAGTAAATGTGCCTCAGTCAGACCCACTTTGACCCCCTCTGCCCAAAGCAGGGAACAGATGCTAGAGGGTGGCACACATGCAAAGATGGGGTCAAAAATCAAAGTTAAGTCCCTGGGTGGTATAACTGAGGAAGAGGAATAAAAATCTCTTTATATTTCTGCATGAACTGTGGCTTAAATTTCTGTGATCACGACCCCACTACCCCATGGATTGTAGCCCGTCAGGCTTCCCTGTCCATGGGATTCTCCAGGCAAAAATACTGGAGTGGGTAGCTGTTCCCTTCTCTAGGGGATCTTTCCAGCCCAGGGATTGAACCCAGGTCTCCCACATTGAAGGCAGATTTTTTGCCATATGAGCCACCAGGGAAGCCCAAAGGTATGAGGAACCATCATAAAACAGAAATACAGAAACTCAAAAAATAGATAGCAAGGTAACAGGAAGATGTGAAATAGAATCTGAAAAAAAAAATTCTGTGATCAGTTTGCTAAATCCTGTGTCTGTGAATATCTGAATAGATAACAAGTGTTGCCAAATCTGAGACAGGTCTAGCTTTAGTAGCAATGGATGCTGGGGAAGTAGTACACTCAGGAGATGGGCCAGGCCAAAGTCTGAGCTACTGCCCAGTGTCCACAACAGATCCAGAGTCCTAACCAGTGTTGTTATCTTTATCATTTATTATTTTAAAAAGGTTTTCTTAATATATATTTTGTTATTTTTCTACTTTTATTTACTTTTTTATTATCTTCCTGTTTTTGATATCTGCTTTGTAGAAAAATCTCTACAGGCAAGAAGAGTGGAGGCATATATTTAAAGTGATAAAAGGGATAAAACCTACAACCAAGATTACTTTACCCAGCAAGGATCTCATTTAGATTTGATAGAGAAATCAATAGCTTTAAAGACAAGCAAAATCTAAGAGATTCAGGATCACCAAATCAGTTTTACAAAAAATGCTAAGGTAACATTTCTAGGCAAAAAATATAAGAGAAAAAAATCTAAAAAACAACCCCTCCCAAAATTAACAAAATGGTAATAGGAACATACATATTGACAATTAACTTAAATTTAAAAGATATAAATGCTCCAACCAAAACACACAGACTGGCTGAATGGATGCAAAAACAAGGCCCCAATTTCTGCTGTCTACAAGAGACCTACTTCAGAACTAGGGACAAACACAGATTGAAAATGAAAGACTGGAAAAAGACATTCCATGCAAACGAAAATCAAAAGAAGGCTGCAGTAACAAAACACATATCAGACAAAAAAATTTAAGCAATTTTACAAGAGACAATGAAGGACACTACATAATGATAAATGGATCAATCCAAGAATAATATATACTAATTATAAATACTTATGCACCCAACAAAGGAGCACCTTCATACATCAGACAAATGCTAAAAGCCATAAAAGGGGAAAACAACAGTAACACTATAATAATGGGAGACTTTAGCACTCCACTTATACCAATGGATAGATCATTAAGACAGAAAACTAATAAGGAAGCACAAGTCTTAAATAACACAATAGACCAAACAGACAATTGATATTTTTTTCAAGGAACAAAGATATTTATTCACTCCTCTGATATTACTGAAGGCAGGATTTTTTTGCTGCTTTTCTTTGTTTTTAAAATTAATTTATATTCCATCTGAAAGCATCTGAATACACTTTGTTTTCAAGTGCATATGGAATATTCTCGAGGATAGAACACATGTTGGGTCAGAAATCAAGCTTTGGTAAATTTAAGAAAATTTAGAACATATCAAGCATCTTTTATGAGCACAACACTATGATATTAGAAATCAATTAAGGGAAACACAAATGTAAAAAATCACAAACACATGGAGGCTAATCAATATGCTACCAAAAAGTGAAGAGATCACTGAATAAATCAAAGAGGAAATTTTAAAAAATACCTAGAAACAAATGACAATGAAAAATTGATGATCCAAAACCTATGAAATGCAGCAAAAGTAGTTCTAAGAGGGAAATTTATAGCAATGTAATTCTACTTCAGGAAACAAACAAACAAAAAATCTCAATAAACAACCTAACATTAAACCTAAAGCAACTGTGGAAAGAACAACAAAATTCCCAAAATTGAGTAGACAGAAAGAAATCATAAGGATCAGAGAAGAAAATTTTTAAAAAATTATAGTAACGATAACCCTATACGCAAAACAGAAAAAGAGACACAGAAGTACAGAACAGACTTTTGAACTCTGTGGGAGAAGGTGGGGGTGGGATGTTTCGAAAGAACAGCATGTATATTATCTGTGGTGAAACAGACCACCAGCCCAGGTGGGATGCATGAGGCAAGTGCTCGGGCCTGGTGCATTGGGAAGACCCAGAGGAATCGGGTGGAGAAGGAGGGGGGATGGGGGACCGGGATGGGAAATACGTGTAACTCTATGGCTGATTCATATCAATGTATGACAAAACCCACTGAAAAATAAAAAATAAAAAAATTTAAAAAATAAAATAAATAAATAAATAAATAAAATTATAGAAACAAAGGAAATAATAGAAAAGATCAAATAAACTAAAAGTGGATTCTTTGAGAAGATAAAAAAATTAATAAACATTTAGCCAGACTCATCAAGAAAAAAAGAGATAATTCAGCTCAATAAAGTTAGAAATAAAAAAGAATTACAACTGACTCCACAGAAATACGAAGAAGTAAAGGAGACCTACAAGCAACTATATGCCAATAAAATGAACAGCCTGATAGTAACAGACAAATTCTTAGAAAAGTACAACCTTCCAAGATTGAAACAGAAATAAATAGAAAATATTGACAGATCAATCACAGGTATTGAAATTGAAAATATGATAAAAAAAAATCTTCCAACAAACAAGGCAAATGCAAATGTTATTCAACATCTAGACGAAAGCTAACAGCCATCCTTATCAAACTCTTTCAAAAAATTCCAGAGGGAGGAACACCTCCCAAGGTCACTCTACTAGGCCACCTTCACCCTTACACTGAAACCAAAGATATCACACACAAAAATTACAGACAATATCTGATGAACATTGACTCAAAAATCCTTGACATAATACTGGCAAACAAAATTCAATAACACATTATAAGGATCATACACGATGATTAGGTGGGATTTATCCCTGAAATGCAGGATTTTATTTTCAGTGGGTTTTGTCATACATTGACATGAATCAGCCATAGAGTTACACGTATTCCCCATCCCGATCCCCCCTCCCACCTCCCTCTCCACCCGACTCCTCTGGGTCCTCCCAGTGCACCAGGCCCGAGCACTTGTCTCATGCATCCCACCTGGGCTGGTGATCTATTTCACCATAGATAATATACATGCTGTTCTTTTGAAACATCCCACCCTCACCAGGATTTTTTATTATATACAAATCAATCAAAGTGATGTATAATATTAACAATTTGAAGAATAAAAGCCATATGATCATTTCAATACATGCATAAAATTTCTGATAAAATTCAATATCCATTTATAAAAAAAAAAAAGAAAACCTCTCCAGAAAGTGGTCATAGACAGAGCATACCTCCACATAATAAAGGCCATATACGACAAACCCACAACAAATATCATTCTCAATGTGAAGAGCAGAAAGCATTTTCTCAAAGATAAAAAGCAATACAAATGTGTCCACTCTCAACACTGTTATTCAATATAATTTTGTAAGTTCCAGCCATGACAATCAGAGAACCAAAAGCAATTCAAACTGGAAACAAAAAGAGAAGTAAAACTGTCACTATTTTCAGATACGTAGAAAAGCCTAAAGATGCCACCAAAAAACTACTGCGGTTAATCAATGAATGTAACAAAGTTGCAGGATACTTACTTGGGATTGGTCTTGATCACTGCTTCCTGTACAATGTCAAGAACCTCCATCCATATTTCTTCAGGCACTCTGTCTATCATATATAATCCCTTGAATATATTTGTCACTTCCATTGTATAATTGTATGGGATTTGATTTGGGTCATTCCTGAATGGTCTAGTTGTTTTTCCATACTTTCTTCAATATTAGTCTGAATTTGGCAATAAAGAGTTCATGATCTGAGCAACAGTCAGCTCCAGGTCTTGTTTTTGCTGACTGTAAAGTGCTTCTCCATCTTTGGCTTCATGGAATAGAACCAATCTGATTTAGGTATTGAACATCTGGTGACGTTGATGTGTAGAGTCATCTCTTATGTTGTTGGAAGAGGCTATTTGCTATGACCAGTGAGTTCTCTTGCAAAACTCTGTTATCCTTTGTCCTGCTTCATTCTGTACTCCTTGGCCAAACTTGCCTGTTACTCCAGGTATTTCTTGACTTCCTTCTTTTGCATTCCAGTCCCCTATGATGAAAAAGCCACCTTTTTTTTTTTTTTTTTTTTTTTTGTATGTTAGTTCTAGAAGGTCTTGTAAGTCTTCATAGAACTGTTAACGTTCAGCTTCTTCAGTACTACTGCTTGGGACATAGACTTAGATTACCATGATATTGAATGATTTGCCTTGGAAATGAACAGAGATCATTCTGTAATTTTTGAGATTGCACCCAAGTACTGCATTTTGGACTTCTTTGCTGACTGTGAGGGCTATTCTGTTTTTTCTAAGGGCTTCTTGCCTACAGAAGTACATATGATGGTCATGTGAATTAAATTTGCCCACTCCAGTCCATTTTAGTTCACTGATTACCAAAACGTTGATGTTCACTCTTTCCATCTCCTGTTTGACCGCTTTCAATTTACTTTGATTCATGGACCTAACATTCCAGATTCCAATACAATATTGCTCTTTACAGCATTGGACTTTACTTCCATCACCAGTCACATCCATAACTGGGGATTGTTTTCACTTTGTCTCAGCCTCTTCATTCTTTCTGGAGTTATTTCTCCACTTTTCTCCAGTAGCATACTGGACACCTACCGACCTGGGGAATTCATCTTTCAGTGTCATATCTTTTTGCCTTTTCATATTGTTTATAAGGTTCTCAAGGCAAGAATACTGAAGTGGTCTGCCATTCCCTTTCCCAGTGAACCACATTTTGTCAAAATTCTCCACCATGGCCCGTCCATTTTGAGTGGCCCTACATGGCATGACTCATAGTTTCATTAAGTTAGACAAGGCTGTGATCCACGTGATCAGTTTGATTAGTTTTCTGGGATTGTGGTTTTCATTCTGTCTGAAGGATAAAGATAAGAGGCTCATGGAAGCTTCCTGATGGGAGAGACTGACTGTGGGGGAAACTGGGTCTTGTTCTGATGGGCGGGATATTGCTCATCAAATCTTTAATCTAATTTTCTGTTGATGGTTGGGGCTGTGTTCCCTCCTTGTTGTTTGACCAGAGAGCAAATTATGGTGGAGATAATGAACATAATGGCGACCTCCTCCAAAATGTCCACTGCGTGCATTGCCGCACTCAGTGCTCCCAACCATGAAGCAGGCCACTACTGACCCATGCTTCTGCTGGAGACTACTGGACACCCAAAGGCAAGTTTGGGTCAGTCTCTTGTGGGCTCACTGTTCCTTTCTCCTGTGTCTTTGTGGGCATAAGATTTTGTTTGTGCCCTCTGAAAGTCTGTTTCCCCAGTCCTGTGTAAGTTCTGTAATCAAATCCCATTGACCTCCAAAGTCAAATTCCCTGGGGGTTCTTAGTCCCTTGCCAGATCCCCAGGATGGGAGATCTGTTGTGGGTACTAAATCTTTTTTAACAGTGTGAGAATTTGTTTGGTATAATTGTTCATCGGTTTGTGAGTCATCTGCTCGGTGACTCTATCGTGGGGTTAATGGCAACCTCTTCCAAGAGGGCTTATGCCACAGGCTGTGTGACCCAGGTTTACTGCAGCCAGAGCCCCCACCCTGTGGAAGGCCACTGCTGACCCATATCTCTGTAGGAGGCACTTAAACACTCAAAGGCAGGAGGATTAATTAGATAAATCTTAAGGTTTCTACTGCTCTGAAATTATGGTTCAATAGTCCAAAGGAATATAAAACCATTAATATATCATAGTATTTCAAATTGAATATAATTACACAGTTGGAACTTCAAATCTGAATGGGATATTTGGGAATATGCAGTTTTCCGACCCCCTACCTCTATCATTTTAGGGTGTAGTAACTTGTAGGCTCAGCCTCCTATTTTATGATTTTTTTGTTCCTCTAAAGATTCTAGGGGGAAATGATCACACTTTCCCTTTTTGCTTCACCTAGGACAAACTTCAAAGTATGCATAAAGCATCCATAAATTTAAAAAAAAATTTTTTTTTATTAGTTGGAGGCTAATTACTTCACAACATTTCAGTGGGTTTTGTCATACATTGACATGAATCAGCCATAGAGTTGTCTTCAGAAAACACTATTTGTTATTTCAAAATTTGACATGTCAGAAGTCTAGGCACAGAGTGACTTGTCTGGTTTCTCTGCTCCTGGTCTCACAGGCCAAAATCAAGGTATTGGCTAGCTTTGGTTCTTGTTTGGAGGATTAAGAGTAGAATTCCTTTCAATGCATGTTCATTAAGTTGGCCAAATTAAATTCCATATAGTTTCCATTTCCTTGCCTGATGTTGGTTGGACATTGTTCTCAGCCTCTAGAGACCACCTGCATTCTTTGGCTCTTTCTCTATTACTAAAGATGGTACCAGAAATGTGAGTTTTTATCATTCAAATTTCTCCAAACTCTCTTTATATCTCATCTTTCATCTCTCCTTCTTCCCATTTCTTCCAACTCTCTCTGATGGACTCTTTGGCCTTCTTCTTTTAAAGACCCATTGGGGTCACTCAAATAGTCCAAGATAATTTCTATTTTAGAAAGCAACTGATTAGTAACCTTAATTACATCTGCTTTCACAGAAGAACCTACATTAGGGTTTAAATGAATGCTGGGAATGGAAATATTATTTCCTCTTCCTTTTTTATTTTTTTAAATTATAAAAGTATACACACATTTACAGGAGACTTGGAAGATACAGAACAAAGTTACATATAATTTCACTATATATTGCAATTATTTTTAAAATAGGTAAGTTAAGATTTTTAGTTTGTGTTTCAATACCAAACTCTCAAAATTAATAAAATGACTATACAGAAAAATAGGATACAGTAGACCTAAAAAGCACTATGAACAAATTCAACATAATTAAGATTTATACAATTTTTCACACAACAATAGGATACAATTTCCATTCAAGTTCCCATAGACTATAAACTAGGAGACACTGGACCATATCTAAGGACATAAAACAGGGTGCAAAAATTTCATGGTGTATAGGTATTGAAATCATAGAATTTGTTCTCTTTTCACTGTGAAATTATGTTAGAAATCCATATCAAAAGATATTTCAAAATAGCCCACATATTTTCAAGTGCAATGTGACATTTACCAAGAGAGACCTTTGACTTAGTCATAGAAAGCTTCAATAAAGTTAGAAAGTCTGAAAAAGCTCAGAGGGTGATTGCAAAGAAGAAAACATGTGATATATTAATATCAAAATAAGAAATTAATATCAAAAATACTTTAAAAATCTGATGTATTTGGAAATTGAACGTCCACTTTTAAATGATGAGTGTGTATCTAAGAAACCATAATAAGGAAAATTAGAAAATATTTTTAACAAAATAAAAATGAAAAGAAAATTTACCAGAATTTGTTGCATACAGCTGAAGTTACTCAATGCAACTAAATACAATGTGAGATCTTGAATAAGGCACAGAAACAAATAATGAATACTAGCATAACATTTTATAAAATTTGAACAAAATCTGTACTTTAGTTAATAATATCATATCATGTTGATTTCTTTTTTTTTTTTTTTTTTTTACAGCATAGTATTTTTTTATATTCTCAGAATTGGATAGAAGTTTCAAGCCTCATTTAAATTTATTTTTAAATCACTAAGATAACAAATTTTCTAGACTTTTAGCAATAATACTAGCTGCTAAAATGCATGGAGTTGTATCAAAGTTTTAAGTGAGTATAAATTAGAAATCCAGAATTATATCATAATAAGACAAATATGTGGAATCAAAATGTCATAAATTTTTTTCGCTAGGCAAAAATTCTTGATTTTTCTAAAATATATTTATTAGATTATACATACTATATATATTTACACACTGTGTGTGTGTGTGTGTGTGTGTGTGTGTGTGTGTGTGTACATGAGAAGTCGCTTCAGTCATGTCCACATCTTTGCAACCGTATGGACTGTAGCCCACCAGGAACCACTGTCCTTTGTATTTTTCAGGCAAGAATCCTGCAGTGGGTTGCCATGCCCTCTTCCATGGTATCTTCCCAACCCAGGGATCGAATCTGCATCTCCTGTGACTCCTGCATTGCAGGTGGATTCTTAACCACTGAGCCACCAGGGAAGCCTATGTGTGTGTGTGTGTGTGTGTGTGCACGTGCGTGCATGTGCATGTTAGCTGTTCAGTCGTGTCTGACTTTCTGTAACCACATGAACTGTAGGCCACCAGGTTCCCCATCCATGGGATTTTCCAGAAAAGAATACTGGGGTGAATTGCCATTTTCTTCTCATACACACACACACACACACACACAAGCTTTCCTACTATGCTTGATAAAGGCTTGAGAAAGAACAGTGAAAAATGAGACAGAGAAATTGGAAAACACAAGCTAAATGAAATGGGAGCACTGAATATGAAATAGGAAAAGTGTGTGAAGAGATAGCCCAAGGGGACGTGAGGGAAAAGCTCACAACAGGGAATTGCCTTGGAGAGGAAAGCTGGGCAGCCATGGGGGCAGGGCGATACTGCTGAGTCATGTGCAGGGGCAGAGCCTCTCCCTCTCCCCACATAGCTGACCAATAGAGAAAGACTCAAGAGGGTGGCCTTTTGAGTGCCTGATTCACTGAGCAACAGGGAAGGACTCCAGTCAAGGGGGGCCCTTTGAGCACCTGCTATGCCAAGCAAAGGTTCTAATGGTGCATTATCTATTGCACTCATGGCCACCGGCCTCTCTGCACATCTGGCACTGCAAGACTTCTCATGATTTAAGCAGCTGCACCACCTCCATGCCTGGTCTTCACTGGGGCAGAGCTGCCAGAGGCTAGAAAAAACCCTAATAGTGCCATATCTCCTTCACCTGTGACTGTTGGCATCCCTGCACACATGACAGTGCCAAGGTCCCCATGATCAAAGAGTTGGCCACCTTCACACATGGCCTGCACTGGAGCACTCAAATTCTCCAGAGTAGCCTCAGGAGCAAATTCATGTGGATGATCCACATGCAGAGGTGGAGATAAAACTGCAATTGAACACCAGAGGCAGAGTGGCTAAAGAAGAGGATCAAACCTTTCCACCAGCTGTACATGCTGCAGCTTAAATCCACACAATTAACTAAGTAGACTCTGTGTCTATGGAATGTATAAAAGGACAATGAGTGTTCACACAGTAGGAAAAGTCCTAGCTCTGGCAACTATGGATATTGGAGGCAAGAAGGACATTGGAGTAGGACCAGATTAGAGTATGAACTGGTCAGAAAACAATCCAGTGTTTGAGGGCCTCCTAGGGTGGCAGAGGTGAAGCTATCATTCTATATACATTTTCCTCCCTTTTCTTCCTTTTTTCTTTCCCATATTGTTCTCATAGTCTTTCTCTTATTCTTTTAATTTTTATTTTTATAGCGTACTCTCCATTTTAAAACATCTTAGTTTAGAATAAATTCATTTTAATTTTTTCCTGTTTACACCACTATTTAGATATTTGCATTTTTTTCTATGTTTCTGATTTATAGTTTTGCTAATCTAGTATTTAGTATGCATTTTCACTTAGGGGTTGTTGGCTTGAGTGCTCTTTTCTTTTTTTGACTCTTGATTTTATTCTTTCAGTTTTTTTTTTTCATATTCTCTCCTTATAATTCGTTTAATTCATATTTTTAAAAGCTTGCTTTCTTCATTTTTAACCCATCTTATTTTAAGTAGATTTAATTTTTCCATATTTTACAGTACTATTTAATTGTATTGCATTTTCTCACATTTTTGATTTTGTATTTTTGCTAGTCTAGCTTTTAGTATTCATTTTCACTTAAGGTTTTGTTTACTGGCTTGATTGTTCTCTTCTTTTTGACTCTGGTTTCTATCCCTCCCCCCCCCACCCCTGTATTCTCTCTCTTTGTTTCTCTCTTAAGTGTGTGAGTTTCTCTGGTGCTATTGAGTGTTGCTTTCACCATTAGTCTTGGGGCTTTGTGTTCTGTGCTATGAGGCCTGTGAAGTCCTAGTGCTGCAGTAAGGGGTCAGGCCTGTACCCCCAAGGTGGAGATCAGAATCAAGGACTTTGGAGCACTGGAGAACTCCTGGGTCCATAGAACATTAATTGAAAAGAGCTCTCACAAAGGCCTCCATTTCAACACTAAGATCAAGCCCTATCCAAAGACCAGAAAGCTCCAGTACCAGGTGCCTCATGCCAAACCATTAGCAAAACAGGAATATAGACCCCTGCCCATCAGCAGAAAAGCTGCACAAAGCCATACCAAGTGCATAGACACCCCAAAACATACTACTGGAAATAGCACTGCCCTTCAGAGAGAAAAGATCTAGCTTTATCGACAAGAACACAAGCATAAGACATCCCAACCAGGAAACCTACACAAGGCACTGGTCCAATCCCACCCATGGGGAACAGATCCCACAATTAAGAGGAAATGGAAACAGTGACAGACCTTATTTTCTTGGGCTCCAAAATCACTGTGGACAGTGAATGCAGCCATGAAATTAAAAGATGCTTACTCCTTGGAAGGGGGGAGGCTATGACAATCCTAGACAGTGTGCTAAAAAGCAGAGACATCACTTTGCTGACAAAGGTCTGTCTAGTCAAAGCTATGGTTTTTAAAGAAGTCATGTACAGATGTGAGTGTTGGACCATAGAGAAGGCTGAGTGCCAAAGAATTAATGCTTTCAAACTGTGGTGCTGGAGGACTTGTGACAGTCCCTTGGACTGCAAGAAGATACAATCAGTCAATCCTAACGGAAATCCAGCCTGAATATACATTGGAAGGACTGATGCTGAAACTGAAGCTCAAATACTTTGGCCAGCTGATGCAAAGAGCCAACTCATTGGAAAAGACTCTAATGCTATGAAAGATTAAGGTCAGGAGGAGAAGAGCACAACAGAGGATGAGTAGGTCGGATGTCATCATCAACTCAATGGACATGAATCTGAGCAAACTTTGGAGGGAGACTGGAGGACAGGGAAGCCTAGCATGCTGAAGTCCATGGGGTCTCAAATAGTCAGACATGACTGAGCAACTGAACAACAACAATGACCCTTCACTCTGCAGAAGGGAGACCTCAAACACAGTAAATTAAACAAAATGAAAAGACAGAGAACAGAGAAGCATGCATAAGATGAAGAAACACAGTAAAAAAAAAAAAAAAAAAAAAAACCCACAAGATCAAACAAATGATCCAAAATCTTGTAAATAAATGGAGGCACAGATAAATAGACTGGAGGCACAAATTGAGAAGATACAAGAAATGATTGACAAAGACCTAGAAGAATTAAAGAATAGAAAATCATCAATGAAAAACACTATAACTCAGATTAAAAATACACTAGAGTGAACCAATAGCAAACTATCTGAGGCAGAAGAATTGATAAGTAAGCTGGAAGTGAGCTGTTGGAAATAATGCAGAGCAGAATAAAGAAAGAAGAATAAAAAGAAATGAGTTTTGTCTCAAAGATCCAGGGACAACATTAAGTGTACAAATATTAGAATCATAGAAGTCACAAAAGAAGAAGGCAATAAGAAAGGGTATGATTTCAGGGGAAATGCTTTCAACTTTTTCACCATTGAGGATAATGTTTGCTGTGGGTTTGTCATATATAGCTTTTATTATGTTGAGGTATGTTCCTTCTATTTCTGCTTCCTGAGAGTTTTTATCATAAATGGATGTTGAGTTTTGTCAAAGGCTTTTTCTGCATCTATTGAGATAATCATATGGTTTTTATCTTTCAATTTGTTAATGTGGTGTATTACATTGATTGATTTGTGGATATTACAGAATCCTTGCATTCCTGGGATAAAGCCCACTTGGTCATGATGTATGATCTTTTTAATATGTTGTTGGATTCTGTTTGCTAGAATTTTGTTAAGGATTTTTGCATCTATGTTCATCAGTGATATTGGCCTGTAGTTTTCATTTTTTGTGGCATCCTTGTCTGGTTTTGGTATTAGGGTGATGGTGGCTTCATAGAATGAGTTTGGAAGTTTATCTTCTTCTGCAATTTTCTGGAAGAGTTTGAGCATGATAGGTGTTAGCTCTTCTCTAAATTTTTGGTAGAATTCAGCTATGAAGCCATCTGATCCTGGGCTTTTGTTTGATGGAAGATTTCTGATTACAGTTTCAATTTCCGTGCTTGTGATGGGTCTGTTAAGATCTGCTATTTCTTCCTCATTCAGTTTTGGAAAGTTATACTTTTCTAAGAACTTGTCCACTTCTTCCAAGTTGTCCATTTTATTGGCATAGAGCTGCTGGTAGTAGTCTCTTATGATCCTTTGTATTCCAGTGTTGTCTGTTGTGATCTCTCCATTTTCATTTCTAATTTTGTTAATTTGCTTCTTCTCCCTTTGTTTCTTGATGAGTCTGACTAATGGTTTGTCAATTTTGTTTATCTTTTCAAAAAACCAGCTTTTAGTTTTGTTGATCTTTGCTATGGTCTCTTTTGTTTCTTTTGCATTTTTTTCTGCCCTAATTTTTAAGATTTCTTTCCTTCTACTAACCCTGGGGTTCTTCATTTCTTCCTTCTCTAGTTGATTTAGGTGTAGAGTTAGGTTACTTATTTGACTTTTTTCTTGTTTCTTGAGGTAAGCCTGTATTGCTATGAACCTTCCCCTTAGCACTGCTTATACAGTGTCCTATAGGTTTGGGTTGTTGTGTTTTCATTTTCATTCATTTCTATGCATGTTTTGATTTCTTTTTTTATTTCTTCAGTGATTTGTTGGTTATTAAGAAGTGTGTTCTTTAGCCTCCATATGTTTGAATTTTTAATAGTTTTTTTTTTCCTGTAATTGAGATCTAATCTTACTGCATTGTGGTCAGAAAAGATGACTGGAATGATTTCAGCTTTTTTAAAAATTTACTAAGGCAAGATTTACGGCCCACGATGTGATCTATTCTGGAGGAGATTCCGTGTGCATTTCAGAAAAAGGTGAAATTGATTGTTTTGGGGTGAAATGTCCCACAGATATCAATTAGGTGTAGCTGGTCCATTGTGTCATTTAAAGTTTGTGTTTCTTTGTTAATTTTCTGTTTAGTTGATCTATCCATAGGTGTGAGTGGGATATTAAAGTCTCCCACTTTTATTGTGTTATTGTTCATTTTCCCTTTCATAGTCAGAACAGAAACTCTGCAGTTTCAACAGAAACTCTGCAGGCCAGAAGGGAATGGCAGGATAAACTTAAAGTGATGAGAATGAAAAACCTACAACCAAGCTTATCTATCCAGCAAAGATCTCATTCAGATTCGAGAAAGAAATCAAAAGGTTTACAGAGAAGCAAAAGCTAAGAGAACTCAGCACCACCAAACCACCTTTAAAACAAATACTAAAGGATTTTCTCTAGACAGGAAACAAAAGAGAAAGAAAAAGCCTGCAAAGGCAAACCCAATACAACAAAGCAAATTGTAATAGTATCCTACTTATCAATAATTACCTTGTTATAGAAAACTATAAAACACTGATGAAAAAAAATTTTAAATGACACAAATAGATGGAGAAATATACCAAGTTCCTGGGTCGCAAGTATCAATACAAAGAAAATGAGTATACTACTCAAAGCAATCTATAGATTCAACTCAATCCCTATCAAGCTATCAATGGTATTTTTCAGAGAACTAGAACAAATAATTTCACAGTTTGTATGGAAATACAAAAAACCTCAAATAGCCAAAGCAACCTTGAGAAAGAAGAATGGAACTGGAGGAATTAATCTGCCTCACTTCAGACTAAGCTACAGTCATCAAGACAGTATGGTACTGGCGCAAAGACAGAAACATAGCTCAATGGAACAAAATAGAAAACCCAGAGATGAATCCATGCACCTATGGACACGTTATCTTTGACAAAGGAGGCAAAAATATACAATGGAGTAAATACAATCTCTTTAACAAGTGGTATTGGGAAACCTGGTCAACCACCTGTAAAAGACTGAAACTAGAAGACTTTCCAACACCATCCACAAAAATAAACTCAAAATGGATTAAAGATCTAAATGTAAGACCAGAAACTATAAAACTGCTAGAGTAAAGCATAGGCAAAACACTCTCTGGCATAAATCATAGCAAGATCCTCTATGACCCACCTACCTCCCAGAGTAATGGAAATAAAGGCAAAAATAAATAAATAGGACCTACTTAAACTTAAAGTCTTTTGCACAACAAAGGAAGCTATGAGCAAGGTGAAAACATAGTCTTCAGAATGGGAGAAAATAATGGCAAATGAAACAACTGACAAAGAATTAAGCTCAAAAATATACAAGCAGCTCATGCAACTCAATTCCAGAAAAAAACAAATGAGCTAATCAAAAAATGGGCCAAAGAACAAAACTAACATTTCTCCAAAGAAGGCATACATATGGCTAACAAACACATGAAAAAATGCTAAACATCACTCATTATCAGAGAAATGCAAATCAGAACCATAATGAGGCACCATCTCACACTGGTCAGAATTCATGCCATCAAAAAGTCTACAAACAATAAATGGTGGAGAGGGTGCAGAGAAAAGGGAACTCTCTTACACTGTTGGTGGGAATGCAAACTAGTACGGCCTCTATGGAGAACAGTGTGGAGATTCCTTAAAAAACTGGAAATAGAATTGCCATACGACCCAGCAATCCCCCTGCTGGGCATACACACCGTGGAAACCAGAATTGAAAGAGACATGGGTATCCCAATGCTTATTGCAGCACTGTTTACAGTAGCTAGGACATGGAATCAACCTAGATGTCCATCGGCAGAGGAATGGATAAGAAAGGTGTGGTACATATACACAGTGGAATATTGCTCAGCTATTAAAAAGAATGCATTTGAATCAGTTCTAATGAGGTGGATGAAACAGGAGCCTGTTTTACAGAGTGAAGTAAGTCAGAAAGTAAAAAACCAATACAGTATATTAATGCATATGTATGGAATTTAGAAAGATAGTAAAGATGACTCTATATGCAAGACAGAAAAAGAGATACAGATGTAAAGAAGAAACTCTTGAACTCGGTGGGAGAAGGTGAGTGTGGGATGATTTGAGAGAAAAGCATTGAAACATGTATATTACCATATGTGAAATAGATTACCAGTCCATATTAATGCATGACACAGGGCACTCAAAGCCGGTGCACTGAGAAAACACTGAGGGATGGGATGAGGAGGGAGTTGGGAGGGGGTTCAGGATGGGAAACACATGTGCCCCCATGGCTGATTCATGTCAATGCATGGCAAAAACCACTACAATATTGTAAAGTAATCAGCCTCCAATTAAAATTAATTAATTAATTAATTAAAAATGTAATAGTTACCTTAAATGTAAATGGGCTAAGTGCTCCAACCAAAAGACACATGTTGGCTGAATGGATATAAAAACAAGACTCTTACATATGCTGTCTACAAGAGACCAGCCTCAATCCTAGGAACACATACAGATTGAAAATGAAGGGCTGGAAAAAGATGTTCCATGCAAAATGAAATCAAAAGAAAGGAGGATTTGCAATATTCATATCACATAAAATAGACTTTAAAATAAATATCATTACAGAAGACAAAGAAGAACATTACATAACAATCAAAAGATTAATAAAAGAAGAAGACATAGCAATTATAAATATATATGCATCTAACATAGGAGCACCTTAATACATAAGGCAAATGCTAGCAACTATTTAAGTGCCATAATAATAGTAGGAGACTTAAATAACCCACTCACACCAATGGACAGATAAACCTACCTTAAAAGACAAAAGACCTGTATGCAGAAAAATATAAAACACTGAAGAAAGAAATCAAAGACAGCACAAACAGATGGAGAGATATACCATGTTCCTAGATTGGAAGAATCAATATTGTGAAAATGACTACTCTGCAGAAAGCAATCTATAGATTCAATGCAATCCTTATCAAACTATCAATGGTATTTTTCACAGAATTATAACATCACAAATTCTATGCAAACCCCAAAGACCCCAAATAGCCAAAGCAAATTTCAGAAAGAAAAACAGGTCTGAAGGAATCAAGCTGCCTGACTTCAGACCATGCTACAAACTACAGTCGTCAATAGAGTATGGTAAAAAATATAGACCAATGGACCAAGATAGAAAGCCCCAAGACAAGCCCAATGTGCACCTTGTGTTTGACAAAGGAAGCAAGAATAAACAATGCAGAAAACACAGTCTCTTCAATAAATGGTGCTGGGGAAACTGAACAGCTTTGCCTGATAGAATTAAGTTAGAACACTCCCTAACACTATACACAAAAATAAACTCAAAATGGCTTAAAGACCTATATTTGAGACCAGGAACTATGAAACCCTTAGAGGTAAACATAGGCAGAACACTCTGACATAAATCACAGCAACATCCTCTATGATCCAACTTCTACAGTAATGGAAATAAAAACTGTAATAACAACTGGGATCTAAAGGAAGCAACTGACAAAGGTTAGTCTCCAAAATATACAGGCAGCTTATTCAGCTCAATACCAGAAAAACAAACAACCCAGGGGAAAAGTGGGAAGAATACCTGAACAGACATTTCTCCCAAGATGAAATACAGATGGCTAATAAACACATATAAAGATGCTCAGCATCACTCAATAATAGAGAAATGAAAATCAGTGTGAGGTATCACTTCATATTAGTCAGAATGGCCATCATCAAAAAATCTACAAACAATGTACACTGGAGAGAGTGTGGAGAAAAAGGAACCCACTTTCACTGTTGGTTGGGGAGGTGGATAGATACAGCCACTATGGAGGACAGTATGGAGAGTCCTTAAAAAACTAGAAATAGACTACCATATGATCCAGTACCCCAATGTTCATCTCAGCACTATTTATAATAGCTATGACCTGGAAGCAATGTAGATGTCCATTGACAGATGAATGGGTAAATAAAATGTGGTACATATACACAGTGGAATACTACTCAGCCATAAAAAGGAATGCATTTGATTCTGTTCTAATAAGATGGATGAATCTAGAGCCTAGACTTTTTACTCATACAGAGTAAAGTAAGTCATAAAGAGAAAAATAAATTTCATATATTAATTCATTTATATATGTAAAATTAGATAGCCAGTGGAAATTCACTGCATAATGCAGGGAGTTAAAATCCAGTGCTTTGTGACAAACTAGAGGGGTGATATGGAGTGGGAAATGACAGGGATGTTCAACAGGAAGGGGACATATGTATACCTATGACTGATTCATGCTCATATATGGTTGAAACCAACAAAATATTGTAAAGCAATTATTTCTCAATTAAAAACAAATATTTAAAAAAAAATAAAAATAAACCAAAAAAAAAAAAAAAAAAACAGAAATAGAAAAAGTGAAACAAACTAGATACAAGAAAAAGATCATCATATAGCCCAGTTGTTTTTAAACATGAATGTTCATTAGAAAAAAATCTGGAGCTTTGGAGAAAATACAGTAACACTTAGGCATTTGTATTTTTCAAAAAATTCTTAGTTATTTCTGATATCCATCTGGATTTTTTAAAGTGATTACAGGTTTTTCTATTAAAAGGTAGTTTTAGTGATATAAAATTATAATATTTACTGCTGATCAATCCTGATACAGTGGTATTAACTGAATAATAGTTTTATTATCACAATAGTTCAGTTCAGTTCAGTCACTCAGTCGTGTCCGACTCTTTGAGACCCCATGAATCACAGCAAGTCAGGCCTCCCTGACCATCACCAACTCCCGGAGTCTACCCAAACCTATGCCCATTGAGGCGGTGATGCCATCCAGCCATCTCATCCTCTGTCGTCCCCTTTTCCTCCTGCCCCCAATCCATCCCGCATCAGTGTCTTTTCCAATGAGTCAACTCTTTGCATGAGGTGGCCAAAGTACTGGAGTTGCAGCTTCAGCACCAGTCCTTCCAATGAACACCCAGGACTGATCTCCTTTAGGATGGACTGGTTGGATCTCCTTGCCGTCCAAGGGACTCTCAAGAGTCTTCTCCAACACCACAGTTCAAAAGCATCAATTTTTTGGTGCTCAGCTTTCTTCACAGTCCAACTCTCACATCCATACATGACCACTGGAAATATCATAGCCTTGACCAGACGGACCTTTGTTGGCAAAGTAATGTCTTTGCTTTTTGATATGCTGTCTAGGTTGGTCATAAGTTTCCTTCCAAGGAATAAGTGTCTTGTAATTTATTGGCTGCAGTCACCATCTGCAGTGATTTTGAAGCTGAAAAAAATAAATTCTGACACTGTTTCCACTGTCTCCCCATCTATTTCCCATAAGGTGATGGGACCAGATGCCATGGTCTTAGTTTTCTGAATGTTAAGCTTTAACACAACTTTTTCACTCTCCTCTTTCACTTTCATCAAGAGGCTTTTTAGTTCCTCTTCACTCTCTGCCATAAGGGTGGTGTCATCTGCATATCTGAGGTTATTGATATTTTCCTCCGGCAAACTTGATTCCAGCTAGTGCTTTCTCCAGCCCAGCGTTTCTCATGATGTACTCTGCATGTAAGTTAAATAAGCAGGGTGACAATATACACAATAGTAAATGGTGTTTATCAGTTTTCACAATCAATATCCAGACAAAAAAATAAAGCCTAATTACAATTGCAAGCCATAATGGAAACATGATTAACCTAACAATTTAAAATAATGACATACAATTTGGGGGGTTAAGTGGAGTCATGTGGTAAATGAAAGTGATTGCAAGCCATAATGGAAACATGATTAACCTAACAATTTAAAATAATGACATATAATTTGGGGGGTTAAGTGGAGTGATGTGGTAAGTGAAAGTGTATAAATGAACATGTTTTCATCCAACCAGCCAATCTATGTCTTTTGGTTGATAACCCATTTACATTTATGATAATTTTCAATATGTATAATCCTATTCTCATTTTCTTATATTTTTTGGGTTTGTGAAGGTCATTTCCTTCTCTTGCACTTCCTGCCTAGAAAAGTTCCTTTAGCATTTGTTGTAAAGCTGGTTTCATGATGCTGAATTCTCTTAATTTTTGCTTGTCTTGAAAGCTTTAAATTTCTCTATCAACTCCAAATGAGACCCTTGCTAAGTAGAGTATTCTTGGTTATAGCTCTTCCCTTTCACCATTTAAATATATCATGATTTTTCCTTCTTGCTAATAGTTTCTGTTAAGATAGCAGCTGATAACCTTATGGGAGTTCCCTTATGTGTTATTTGTCTTTTTCCCCTTATTGCTTTTAATATTTTATCTTTGTCTTCAATTTTTGTCATTTTGATTACTATGTGTCTCAGGGGGTCCTTCCTTGGGTTTGTCCGGCTTGGGACTCTCTGCGCTTCCTGGACTTGGTTGACTATTTCCTTTCCTATGTTAGGGAAATTTTCAGCTATTATCTTTTCAAGTATTTTCTTAGATCATTTCTGTCTCTCTTCTCTTTCTGGGACTGCTATAATGCAAATATTGGTGTGTTTAATGTTGTCCCAGAGATCTCTTAGGCTGTCTTCATTTTTTTTGTTTCATTCTTTCTTCTATATTCTCTTCTGTGGCAGTGATTTCCACCATTCTTTCAGGCCATTTATCTGTTCTTCTGCCTCAGTTGTTCTGCTATTGTTTCCTTGTTGTGTACTGCTCATCTCCTTTTGTTTGTTCCTTAGGTCTTCGAGGTCTTTAGGTAACATTCCTTAATATCTTCTCCATTCTTTTCCTGAGGTCCTGAATCAACTTCACTAGCATTGTTCTGAATTATTTTTCTGGAAGATTGCCTATCTGTACTTCATTTAGTTGTTTTGGGGAGTTTTATCTTGTCCCTTCTTCTGGGACACAACACTCTGCTTTTTCATCCTGATTAACTTCCTATGATGTGGTTTCTGTTCTAGCCACTGTGATATTGTGGTTCTTCTTGCTTCTTCTGTTTGCTCTCTGTTGGAAGAGGCTAACAGGCTTGTGTAAGCTTCATGGAAGGGACTGGTGGTAGGAAAAATTGGGTCTTGCTTTGGTGGGCAGGGCTGTGCTCAATAAAAAAAATTTAATCCAATTATCTGCTGATATGGGGGGTTGCACTCTCTCTGTGCTAGTTGTTTGGCCTGAGGTGCTCAGCTCTAGGGTTTATGATAGCATTAATGGCAACCTCCAAGAAGGCTTATGCCAAGGAGCACCTTCCTGGACTGCTGCTGCCAGTACTCCCACCCCATGGTGAGCCACTTCTGACCCACGCCTTCAGAGGAGACCCTCCAACACTAGCAGGCAGATTTGGTTCATTCCTCTCTGGGGTCACTGCTCCTTTCCCTTGGATCTTGGTTCATGTAAGATTTTGTTTGTGCCCTCCAAGTGTGGAGTTTCTGTTTTCCACTGTCTTGTGGAAATCGTATAATCAAATCCTACAGGAATTCAAATTCAGATTCCCTGGGAATTCCCACTCCCTTTGCCAGATCCCCAGGCTGGGAAGCCTGAAGTGAGGCTCAGAACCTTCACCACAGTGGGAGAATTTCTTTGGCGTTATTGTTCTCCAGTTTGTGGATTGCCCACTTGGCAGCCATGGGATTTAATTTTTATCATGATTGTTCCCTTCCTACCATTTCATTGCAAATTCTTCTTCATCTTTGGACGTGAGTTCTATTTTTTGTGTGTGTGTGTGAGTTCCAGTGTCTCCCTGTTGATGGTTGTTCAACAGCTAGTTTTGATTTTGGTGCTCTTGTAGGAGATAGGTGCACATTGTTCTATTCCACCATCTTGAACCCATCCATGGGAATGGACACCTTAAGAAATCATCTTTAGAATTATGTTTACCACTATGTCATTTACATTTACCTTATTTGACTGGTTATGTCTCTCTGAAAGATTTAAGTATTTAAGTGCCAGGACTCTGTCTTCGGCTAAATATTGTAGTGGTTAAGTGCACAGGTCCTGGAACCCAACTATTTGGGTAAAAATCCTGTCTTGTTTGGTATCCTAGCACAAATTATTTAATTTTTCTGTGATTCAGTTTGTGCAACTATAAATGGAAATCTGCACAGTAAATACTCCAGAAGTGAACACTTAATAGCACTCTAAGTTTTAGCTATTGTCATTATTACCCTTAGCACAGCACATAGCACAATACGTCTCAAATACACAGTAAATAGTCCAACTCTGCGAGACCATGGACTGTAGCCTACCAGGCTCTTCTGTCCATAGGATTCTCTAGGAAAGAATACTGGAGTAGGTTGTCATTTCCTTCTCCAGCAAATCTTCCCAACCCAGGGATCAAACCTGTGTCTCCTGCACTGCAGGCAGATTTTACTGTCTGAGCCACCAGGGAAGCCCCTTAAGTGCACAAATCCTGGAATCCATCTATTTGGGTAAAAATCATGTCTTATTTTGTATCCTAGCACAAATTAGTTTACTCTTCTGTGATTTGGTTTGTCCAGTTATAAATGGAAATCTGCACAATAAATATTCCAGAAGTGAATACTTCAAAGCAGTTAAGTTTTAGTTATTGCCATCATTACCCTTAGCATAGCACATAACAGTGTTTGCTATATCATAAATACACAGTAAATAGTAGCCGTAATTTTTATTACTGCTACGTACAAATTTTTGTAATGGCACTCATGACTCTTTATTGAACTTGTTTCTCTACTTATTCTCCACCTTCTCCTATACTGTAACTTTCTTAAAGCCCAGTATCATCTAATTTATAATTTTGTTTCCAAGCTAATTTATAGTTTGGATACCAAAGTATCCAGTATGTACTAGGTGCTCTAGGAACATTAGTTAAATAAGTAAATGAATTAATAAATTACTATTCCAATGAACTCACTTTCTGATGCCACTTAACCTTTCTGTTTAGGAATTATACATCAAGTATGTATGTCCTGTTTTGGTTTGACTAGAGAAGTTATGAGGCTTGCTGAAAGGTATACAGATAGTTAGTGTTTGTTTTCTCTGTGGTGTGCCTATTTATCTTTCCATGTATATATTTAATGAATTCAGTTATAATTTAAAGATCAAAATATAGAGTAAAAGTTTTTAGCATTGTGGTTGCCAGGAAGGTCAGAGATTAACTCACTATTGAATTCAATCTAATCTTCTGAGAGATGACATGATTATTTAAACAATTCCATCTCTAATATTGAAGATGGGGCTCTGCAAAAAGCTGAGGTCTCTAAATGAAGGAGGAATTGCCATATTAATGGTCATTTGTTGACTCAGCAGCAGGACTTGTTTATGCAAATCTAATTAGTAAAGAAACTCATACAGGCTTTCAGTAAAGTCATTCCACCTGGATCAGTCATTATATACTTTAAAACTAATACTTCTCTATCTTTCTGGCTCACCTCACTCTGTATAATGGGCTCCAGTTTCATCCATCTCATTAGAACTGATTCAAATGAATTCTTTTTAACGGCTGAGTAATATTCCATGGTGTATATGTACCATCGGGCCTGTTGGGCTGGGAAGATCCAGAGGAATCGGGTGGAGAGGGTGGTGGGATGGGAGACCGGGATGGGGAATTCGTGTAACTCTATGGCTGATTCACATCAATGTATAACAAAACCCACTGAAAAATAAAAAAATTAAAAAAAAAAAAATAAATAAATAAAAAAAAATAAAAAAAAAAAATAAAACTAATACTTCTCTAACCAGAGACACTTATGCTACATTATAGGCATTAAGGTTTATGAATATAGCTCTGTAGAATACAGACCTCAGATTTAATTTTTTTTTAAATGGATGAACTGTTTTAGGAATTGACTCTAATATGTTCATTTAAAATGTGTATGTGTATGTATGTGCCTGTAATAGGAGAAAAACCGGGTCACATGCCAGATCTGAGAAAAAGAGAGTAATTAATTTTGAATTATAATAAAACTAGGAGACATGAAATGAGGGAGTAATTTTTGTTACAATGATATAATTAATTTCCTTGAAATGACATAAACATTTGGCAGCTAAGGACAATAACACCTCACCTGAGGCCCTGTGCGCATCACAGGTAGCAGTACACTGGGGAATGTTATGCCACATTTATGCCCCCCAAACATCCTGAAAGGCATTTTTTTCCTGCCATGGAAGAACACTGGTGACAGGTTGGCATGTTGCATTAAAAGAGGTACAAAATTCAAGTTGTTTTTCTTCACCAATTTGTATAGCTGGCTCTTTCATTCATGCCTATCCATTTCTCTCTACATCCCTCAATGACTCCTACTCCCTAATCTTTTGAAGAATATTCTAGTGTGATTATAGGTCTCAGAAAACTAGTTTTTATACTGTCCTTTGCTTGTCCATGTATGATTACTTCAGTAGCACTTTAAATTTGAGGGTAGCTCAAGTGGACTCAGTCATCCCTTGTTATTTGGGCTTACCTGACAAGATCACTTAAAGTTGCTGGACTAGAGAAATAATAGCCCTTTGCCTCTATGACAGTGGGATTTAAGAAAGTAGGGTTTAGATTGCATTTTTCCTGATGCTAGAGATCCAAGTACTTCAGCAACCTTATCAGTGGCAATGCCCTCCCACCCTTATAATATCACCAATGATGAAAAAGATGTGTACCTAGTCCACTTCCCCCAGGTCTTTTAGGTACCTGATATTTCTTTGTTTCCCTTCAAAGCACTGACATGCAAGAGAGAAACATGCTCAAAACTGTAGTAAAAGAGAATATGGCCTACAATCATTTTGCAGTCACTTGCCCTATTTGTTATAGAGCTGAACTAAGCTTGGGCCCTGTCTGCCTTTAGCTTATTTAGAGGAACCTCTGGAAAGATCCATACATCTGTCTAACATCTCTGTTTCTGATCTATACTTTTATAGTCATGTTCACCACATTTTCCCCAGACTAAATTTCTCTTGAAGAAAAAAGCTGCACCATTTTCTGAGATCACTCTTCCATTTCTGTTACTTTCCTGCAGGTGGGGTGGAGGTAGCAATTCTATCCTTGTTTCAAAACTTCTTTTGTAATAACCCCTCTGCCTAGATTCAACAACTCTCCCCACTCCTCAGTTTCAGTGCCCTGACTGGACTCCCTTAATTAATTTCAACTTTCAGAATCTCTCCTGCAAAGCTTTAGGAATCCACCGGCCTTGGTTGACAAGTCAAAATTTCTCTTTAGATGTTATGACTCAGATTAACAATTCTAGCTAAACTAGAACCCATTCCACCACTCTGTTCTCTCATATAACTTTATAATTTCTTGTTAGCACTATGCATCATGACTGTTGATTTTATTCACTTATTTATTTTTGCTTGTATTGTTTATCCACTGGAATAAAAGTCCCACTTTCATGGAATTTTCTACTGCATTCTCCACTAGATGACTAATGTCTAGAAGAGAGTTTAAGACATAGTAAATATACAGCAAATATTTGTTGAGTGCAGGAATAAATTAAACTGCAGATGGTCTCATTCCTGGGTCACTGATAATAGGTGCTGAAAATGTTTTCCCCCCACCTTTGTCCAACCCCATATTCATTGACCTTGATGTCAGCTTTGTATTCCCTGCTAGCATTTTCTTAAGTCTTGTAGGTCATTATGCTCTTCAGTGTCTTCCTATATTTTATGTTTTAAAATCATTTCTCTCAGCTAACTTTGAGGAATAAATTGTAGAGGGTAGAGAAAAAGAAAGTCTTAAGTTGGTTAAAATGTTGTAACATCTTATGGAAAAATCCAAATGAACTTTTTGACCAGCCCAATATTAGGTAGAAGGACTGATAGAGAAAAGCATTTTCCCTGTGGGGAAACAAGAGAGTGTACAAAAAGGAACATGAATTTAAGAGTCAGAATCCCAAGTTCAAATTCTAGCTTAATCAGATTATTTAGTAGCTTTGTGGCTGTTGGCTAGTTTTGTAAGTCCTCTGTGTCTTATCTACAATTTGCAGTCAATAAAAGCATCTGCCTCTGTTACCATGTCTAAGTTTGTCTACTCATCACACAACAGTCCAATAAATCAGGAGATGTGGTGTTGGGGCAAGGAATAATGATGTCATTCAGAAAATCAGGAGTCCAAGAAGATGACAGAGAAATGTCTTAGAGAATCATCTTCCCAAGGTCTGGATACTTATTTCTTTTATAGAACAAAGATGAGAGTTATGTGGAAGGAAAGCCAAAAGGTGATTTTTTTTTTTTTTTTTAGTTACTAAGTCTTCCAACTCTTTTGTGACCCCATGGACTGCAGCTTGCCAGGTGCCTCTGTCCATGAGATTTCCCAGGCAAGAGTATTGGAATGGGTTGCCATTTCCTTCTCCAGGGGATCTTCCCAACCCAGAAATTGCACCCACATCTCCTGCTTGGCAGGCAGATTCTTTACCACAGAGCCACCTACATTGTTGCAAATATTTCATTTTTGGCCACACTCCAGAAGATATGTTAATTTGTTCTTTCCTACAGCCATTTACAGGAGAACAGGGTCAATATGTTTCCTATAAACTGAACAAAGGTATTTTAGTTTTACATTTAGGAATAGGGGACAAGGTTCTTGGAGATGGGCAATTACATTTACTTTAAGCTATAGGCAGATACTTTTATGATTAACTTGTAGTAAAAGAAACAGAAAACAAAGGTTAAATGATCTAATATGGAATCATATTTGTTATTCCTTGCTCTACCTCATATGATTGTTGTGAGGATTAAATGACTTAATACATATGATAATAAAGTCAATTCTCTCCCTGCTTATGTGTATCTTATCTCCTAATTTTCCTTTCTTACCTAGCTTTCCATAAAGAAAACCAATATTTTTCCACAGATGAAATACGTGATAGTTTGCTGATCTGACATTGCCCCCCACTCCCATCTCATACCTCCATTCTAGTAAAAACTAAAATCTGAACAAATAGAAACCATACATATAATCTAGACTGTCCAGTCTGGAAAGAATTGAGAAAATTCTCCTAGAACCTGCTTCTTAAACATTATATACAAAGATCTGCTTAGCAAACACTGCACCTTTTTCACAATTTTTATGGTCTTCCTCTGGAAAAGAAATTCACAAAAGTGATACTTAAACTACAGTGTTGATTGAAAAAAATGCAAAAGTTAAGAGTTATGTTTTATTTGGTAGAGTTTCTGAGGACTTCAAGACTGGAAGATAGTTTCTCAGATAGCTCTGAGAGACTGCTCTAAAAAGTTAAGGAGGTGCCAAGATATATAGGAGTATTGCAATAGGAACTGATAGTAGGAACATCAAAAGGTTGCTTTTATTAAAGACAACCATATATTGCAAGTTAATGAAGTTAGTTTTTTTCCTTGTATGGGGAATGTGAAAGTCTGGGCTCATTAAAATTATTCCTTTGACAGATACTTTAGCTATCTAGGACCAGTATCCTGTACTTTCCCATCCTGAGTCCCCTCAGAGTGCACTGTTGTGGTGGTTATAGAGGGTAAGAGCTTGGCAGTGGGCAACCCATTTGTCTCCATCCTGAGTTCCCTCAGGACTACCATCAGTGGTGGCTGTAATCGCTTGATGACTAAAAAACCCTTTGTTTACTAATAGAGCAGGCAACGTTTCTCATTTGCAATAGGCATTCACCTAAACGAACCGTCTTTATGAAATTATCCTGAATGATAGTATCAATCTAATATTACTGAAATATTAACAATAGGTATCACGTACTGGTCACACAGTATGTAAAAATTACTTGGATAACTATTTTGTATATATTACCTCATGTAATCCTCACAACACTTTGATGTAGGTGCCTTTATTATTCTTATTTTATAGTTCAGGAAACAAAAGCTCAGATGAGTTAAGCAACTTGTTCAAAGTTCTTATAGGTGAAAATTAAATGAGTTAGGATTTCCTAAAACAAAGGAAGTTTGCACTAGAGCTTGAGCTTGTACTCTTAACCATAACATTTCTTAGCCAACATGCCAGGCTTTTGCCTAAAACTTTTGACTAACCTAGCCTTTTTATCTGTGTGTTTTCATATTATTTCCAGTGAAATGTATCTTCCCATACTCCTCACTTTACACACTGAATTCTCATCAAGTTGCCCTCTCCCCAGTATATTAACTAGTTTATACTTTTTCTTTTGTTCAGGAGTTCCATATTTCTAAAAACACCATTTTCTAGGCTATTCTAATGGTTCTCAAATTTCATTGTGCAGTAGAAACTCCTGGGTTGGTTGGTTAAATACAGATTGCACCCTTCTGATTCTGTCTTCATTTTGGCCACATCCTTCACAGATCTTCCCTTTTATAACTTATAACTTTCAAAATATCTGGAAATAATACAACAAACAGACATTGTGAAAAGTAGAAGCAAGTGGACAGTCCAGAGACTTCAGAACTTGAGGAATAACAAGGTGACAATTTCCATGGGGTTTCCAGTTGCCTATCATACATTCCAAACATGGCCCTGCAGAAGTCTCTGATCCCAAATAACCAATAGATACAGATGAAAACAAACAACAGCAAAAAAAAAAAAAGGAAAAAAAAGATCCTATTTCCCTGAGAAAATTATGGCTTAACAGGATAGAAAATGTTTTTGACAATACCTACCCTATTCCATCCAAATACTGGTGATAAACCCTCCCCACTACCCCCCACCATCACACTCTCTTAGTGAATTCAGGATCTTTGAGTGAGGGGTTGATTTCCCTCCCTTCCTCATGGAACCAAATGATATTGCTCTGATTCTCCCTTCAGGAACAGACAAGAAGTTGATATTCTATCCCTAGCCTTATATATGCAGTCATCACTCTGATTCCTCAGCTGGGTGGTATCTGCAGGCCAAGCATAGAGCTGACCTTCCATTCCCACTCAAGCAGAAGCAGACGGGGCTTCAAATCCCTTGCAAGTTTAAAGTCAGCAGATATGAGCAGAGATCTGATTTTAGATCCTCCCTTGATGGAATCAGGTGGTGCTTTGATTCTTTGGCCAGGGTAGCATTAGCATAGTTCAGAAGTGAACTGATTCTCCAGCCTCCATTAATCTTCAATGAGACTGAGCCTGGTGGTCTGAGTCAGGTCTAGTCAGCTTTCCACTTTCCCCTCAACCCTGGTGTTAGCAGGAGATGAACTTCCATACCCACTTGGCAACTATAAGACTGAACCAGGTAGTTTGATACAGGACTAGTCAGAAATTGCCTTCCCATCCCAAGTACAAAATGCAGTGGGATCAGGTTGAAACTTGAGCCTTCACTCTCATATGGCTTCAGTGAAGGAGGTTGTATGAAATGGTAAGATTTGTATTTCACTTTTTCCTTGCCCTATGTTACCATGCTGAGTGGAGAACTGTGAATAACCCCCACCTGCTTCAAAGAGGTAAAACCAGACAGAATGAGGTGGTGGGAGATGAGGTTAGTTTGCTTTCCACTTTTTTTATCCTCACCATCCTCAGTTTCAGGTGAGCCAGAATGGACATGAACTCCCACTCTCACTGTGTAACAAGAAGGTTGTTAAGTTATCCCTGTTATTTAGATCTATCTGATGTCAACAGGAGACAAAAGAGGAGTCCAAAAGAAAGCTGTTCACACACCCAAGTGGAGGTTTAAAAAGTGACAGTAGTTGATGATCCATTTTTATTAAGATAGTGTAAGAAGGGCTAAGTACAGAGATAAATTTCCACTCCCTTTTTAGCAATGAGGCAGTATGGGGCAGTGCTCTACTTTTAAGGATTGGAATCAGTGGTACCCAGAGGAGAGATGGGTACCACTCTCACCCTTATACTATGCCTGACAAGGGGACTGCCTACATGAAGAAGAGAAGGAGGAGGATATGGAGATGAGGAAGAAGAAAAAAGAATAAGTAGAAGTTGCTCTTTTTTCAACAAAAGGGATCTTTAGTCTCATAATATTTAAAGTATCCAGGATACAATAGGAATACTTTATCATACCCAGAACCAGAAAAATTACAACTTTCATGAGAAAAGGCAATCAACAAGTGCCAATAACGAGATTAACCTGATAAAGAAATTACCTGAAAAGAATATTAGTCCTGACAAAAATGTCTCAAAGTCAGTTATGAATTTCCTGGAAACAAACTAAGAATAGAAAAACTCAGCAAAGCTGTATAAGAAAGAACAAAGGAAAATTATAAAACAGAAAAATAAGGCAGCTGAAACAAAAAGTTCACTAGATGGCTCCAGTAGTACAGTGGCACTGGAAAGAACACTTGAGAGTCCCTTGGACTGCAAGGTGATCAAGCCAGTCAACCCTAAAAGAAATCAACCCTGTATATTCATTGGAAGGACTGATACTGAAGCCGAAGCTCCAACACTTTGGCCAGCTGATGCAAATAACTGACTCACTGGAAAAGATCCTGATGCTGGGAAAGATTGAGGGCAGGGGGAGAAGAGAACAACAGAGGATGAGATGGTTGGATGGCCTCATCAACTCAATGGACATGAATTTGAGCAAACCTGAGATAGTGAAGGACAGGGAAGCCTGGCGTGCTGCAGTTCATGGGGCCACTAAGAGTCAGACACGACCGAGTGACTGAACAACAACAAAGTACAGTGGAGGAGCACACCAATAGAATTTACTCCATCAAAAGACAGGGAGAAAATTGACTGAAAAAAGAGAAAAGAGACTTAAAGTTGAATGAGATAACAAGAACACAGTTAACATTCATAACCTCTGGATCACAGAAGGAAAGGAGAAAGACAGTAGAATGGAAAAAGTATTCTACAAATAATGGATGCTAACTTTCAATATTCAGCAAGATATAAAACCTGACGATTTAAGAAGCTAAGTAAATCCCACAGAAGATAAATCCAAATAAATTCAATCCAAGACAATCTTCATCAAATTATGAAATCTAAAGAAAAAAGACTTGAAACAGCCAGAGAAACCTATAAAGGAATATCAATTTGAGTGACAGTGAATTTATCTTGAAACAATGGAGGCCAGATTGCAATGATACACATTCAGGGGCTGAAAGAAAAGAGCTGTCAATCGTTATTTCTATATCTTACAAAAGTATCCTTCAGGAATAAAGAAGTGATAAAGTATTCTCAGATGAAGGAAAATAATAACATTTGCTACTAGCACACATATTTAGAAAGTAAGTGATAACAGAAGAAGATTGGCACCTTCAAAAAGGAAAGATGAAAAACAAAATTGATAAAAATAGTGGATTGAGTTTCTTTAATAATCAAATTTGATATTCAAACAAAAATTAGGATGCTACCTATTGTGGTGCTAAATACATGTAGAAGAAATCTTTAAGATCATTATATTTCAAAAGTGGTGAAGATAAAAGAAATGAAAGTGTTTCCACACTTCACTTGAATTGTTGAGATGCTATTAACAATAGACAATAAATCATGCATGCATATAGTAGTAAGAAGAAAAATCACTAAGAAAGCTGTACAAAATGATATAATAAAAACCCCATTAAACCTAAATCAAAATGAAGTGTTAAGTGTACTCAAGGGAAGGCAATAAAAGTGAAACAAAGGAATAAGAATCAGAAGAAAAAAAAATGGGAGACATAAGAACAAAATAAAGCCATTTGCAGCAACATGGACGGATATAGAGATTGTCATACTGAGTGAAGTAAGTCAGATAGGGAAAGACAAATATCATACAATATTATTTATATATGGAACTTAACAAAACGAGTACAAATTAGCTTATTTACAAAACAGAGATAGAGTTACAGAAAACTAACTTAAGATTACCAGGGTATAAGATGGGGATATATTGGGAGATTGGGGTTGACATATATATAATACTGTATATAGAATCAATAACTAATAAGGACCCACTGTATAGCACAGGGAACTCTACTCCATACCCTGTAATGACCTGTATGGGAAAAGAATATAAAAAGGAATGAATATATGTGTGTGTGTGTATATAATTTATTTATTCTGCTTACAGCAGGAAGCAACACCACATTGTAAATCAACTGTACTCGAATAAAAATTAAAAATAAAAATAAAATAAACAAAAAATTGCAGACTTAAAATATAACATAAATAATTACCTTAAGTGAAAAAGACTCTAAATATATCAACTAGGACTGTAGCTCACCAGGTTCCTCTGTCCATGAGATTGTTCAGTCAAGAATACTGGAGTAGGTTGTCATTTCCTCCTCCAGGGGATCTTCTTGACCCAGGGATAGAAGCTGCATCTCCAGTGTCTCCTGCATTGCAGGATTCTTCACCACTGAGCCACCAGGGAAGCCCTTATAGATACGGATGGACAGAGTGAATTAAAAACATGATTCACCTGAATGCTGTGTATAAGAAATTTAATCTGACTAAAACGGTATAAGTAGGTTGATAGTAAGAGGATGGAAAAATATATCCATGAAAACATTATTTTTAATAAAATCAAGAACAGCTATATTAATATCAGATAAAGTCTACATTAGAGTAGGGGAAATTACTAGTTCCAAAGGGGGATACTGCATCATAATAAAAGGACCAACTCATCAGGTAGACACAGTAACCCTAAATGTGTATGTACAAAATAAAAGAGCCTCAAAATACATGAAGCAAAAACTGAGAAAGCTGGTTAAAAAAAAATAGACAAATCTATAACTGTAATTTGGGTTGCAGTATCCTACTCACAGTAAATAATAAAACTACTAGGCAGAAAAGGATCAAAGATATAGAAGAAGTATCAATTAACACAATCAATTAACACCATTGACATATATATTCTATATGTATATATATTCAAAAACTCATGAAACATTACAAAAAGATAGGCCATATCTTAGCTCATAAAGCAAATCTGAACTAATTTAAAATACTGGAAATCACACAGAAACTATTTTATGACTATAAAGAAATTAAAATATAATTCAGTAACACAAAGACAACAGGAAAATCTCCAAACACTTGGAAATTAAACAACACATTTCAATGGGTCAATAGGGATGTCTGAAAGTTATTGAACTAAATGATTACATTAGAACAGCAGAAAAGTTAGTCAGTAATCTAAGCTCCTGTTTCAAAACATTGAAGAGCAAATTAAATCCAAGCAAAGCTGGAGAGAAATAATGAAGATAAGAGAGCAGTGAAACTGATAATAGAAAACAAGTCAATAAAACAAAAAGATGGGTATTCAAAAATATTAATAAAATTGATAAACCTCTAGAAGACTGATAATGTTAAAAACAGAGAAGAGACAATCATTAATATAAAGAATGAGACAGGTATATTGCAGCAGGTTTTTTTTTTAGATTTTTTTATTCTGTTATTTTTTTAATATAAATGTATTTATTTTAATTGAAGGCTAATTACTTTACAATATTGTAGTGGTTTTGCCATACATTGACATGAATCCGCCACGGGTGTACATGTGTTACCCCCACTTCCCACCTCCCTCCCCATCCCATCCCTCTGGGTCATCCCAGTGCACCAGCCCCGAGCACCCTGTCTCATGCATCAAAACTGGACTGGCGATTTGTTTCATATAAGATAATATACGAGTTTCAATGCCATTCTCCCAAGACATCCCACCATCGCCCTTTCCCATAGAGTCCAAAAGACTCTGTTATATGACTCTTATATAACTCCTATATGACTCACATATAGGGTTATCATTACCATCTTTCTAAATTCCTTATATATGCGTTAGTATACTGTATTGGTGTTTTTCTTTCTGGCTTACTTCACTCCGTATAATAGGCTCCAGTTTCATCCACCTCATTAGAACTGATTCAAATGTATTCTTTTTAATGGCTGAGTAATATTCCATTGTGTATATGTACCACAGCTCTCTTATTCATTCGTCTGCTGATGGACATCTAGGTTGCTTCCATGTCCTGGCTATTATAAACAGTGCTGTGATGAAAATTGGGGTACACATGTATCAGTTCTGGTTTCGTCAGTGTGTACACACAAATCTTATTTGCCAAAAAATAAAATAAAATCTAAGAAAAAACAAATTAAATTGAAAAATAAATAAGAAGAAAGTAGAAATATTAGTTATTCAACTGTAGTCCAAGACCAGAGTATGCCTATGATTTTAATCAAGTCACTTCACTTCTTGAATCTAAACTGCAAATTAGGAAAAGTCAAAGATAAAAATAATGAATTCATAGTTTCTGTGTGTATTATACTATCATAGTGCTTAAAAAATATTAATAATACTGAAAATGATTGACAAAATGGAAAAGAAATCTACAGAATGATAGCAATGTTTGCAAATCATGTATCTGTTAGAGATTAATACACAAAACATATAGAGAATTCAAAACTCAATATAGGAAAGCAAATGATACAAATAAAAATGAGCAACCTACCTGATTTGACATCTTTACATAAAAGGTATTCAAATGGCCAACAGATACATAGAGAGTGCTCAACATTACTAATCATCAAAGAAATGCAAATAGAAATCAGCAGTTAACCTGATAAATGAGTTAAAGTAATGTAATCGCAGGTACTGAAACATGAATTTATATACTAACTGTCCCAAGTAACTCCTGTATATTTTTTCAGAATAGAAGTGTTTTGTGTTCGCTGTTGCTTTGACCATATTCTCTGACAGTGCTACAAGTTGTTTCCCTCCCGAATTCTCAAGGACTTATATTAAATCCTCAAGCCAAGGTTCTTCATTTCTCTTAATACAAAGGTACAGCAATCTGGTAGGTGTGGATCATTCCAAAACAATATGATTTGAAGATCATTTCATACAGGCTAATATACATTTACTTCATTCCCATTAACTCCTGCATTATGTTCCACAGTATACCATTGTTCATTGTCATTCCCCTGTTGATAGATGTTTAGGTTATTTATAATTTTTCATGGTTATAATCAGTGCTGAAGCAAACATCTTTATTGTACATGCACCAACCTCTGTATATAATATATTACCTCTCTGTAACACCCCAAAGTCAAATTTCTGGGAAATAGAGTATTTGACCTTTTTGGTAATAATAAACATAAAAAAATTTCATCCAGTGTGACTACCATTTTTTATCTCCAGCATGTAGTGTATAATAATTTCCCATTTCCATATATTTTGCCAACACTTGTTCTTATGAAACTTATATATTCCAGTCAAATTAGTGGGAAATTGTTCTCATTTTATTTTTTAAGTTTGTATTATTTATCTTAAAGTTTTTATTGGAGCATAGTTGATTTAAAATATTACAGTAGTTTCTGCTGTACAGCAAAGTGAATCAGTTATACATCTACATATATCCACTGCTTTTTAGATTCTTTTTTTATATAGGTCATTACAGAGTATTGAGTTCCCTGTGCTATACAGTAGGTCTTTATTAGTTATGCATTTTATATATAGTAGTATGTATATGTGAACTGCAATTCCAGCTTATCCATCCTCTCTTTTGCCCCTGGAAATCATGTTTGTTTTCTACACCTGTGACTCTATTTCTATTTTGTAAATAAGTTCATTTGTATCTTATTATTAAATTTCACATATAAGCAATATCATTTAAGATCTTTTTTTCTTTATCTGACTTACCTCATTCAGTATGACAGTCTCTAGGTCCATCCATGTTGCTGCAAATGACATTATTTCATTTTTTAAAAATCTAATTTCCATGATTAGTAGTGATGTGAAACGTCTTTTTATATGTTTATTGACTATATACAACCTGTGAATTTATTAATTTTTTAATTCTTTTTATTACTTGTATGATTTTTTTAATCGGAGAAGGCAATGGCAACCCACTCCAGTACTCTTGCCTGGAAAATCCCATGGACGGAGGAGCCTGGTGGGCTGCAGTCCATGGGGTCGCTAAGAGTCGGACATGACTGAGCGACTTCACTTTCACTTTCCACTTTCATGCCTTGGAGAAGGAAATGGCAAACCACTCCAGTGTTCTTGCCTGGAGAATCCCAGGGATGGGGGAGCCTGAGTCAGGGTCGCACTGAGTCGGACACTACTGAAGTGACTTAGCAGCAGCAGCCACATGATTTTTTAATATGTGCTAGACATAAAGCCTGTGTTGTATTTGGATGTCTTTCAACTGTTTATGGTATTTTTACTATTCAAATGCTTTTAATTTTTAGTAATATTGAACATATATCTATTATGAGACAAGGCATTATTGTGTTTCTTTTCATGATGATATCCCCTATTAGGGAGTGAATTTCTTGAGAGCAGTGGTGTTTTATTCATCTCTATAGCAACCAGCAAAGAGCCTGGATTATTGATAATTTTTCAGTCAATATATTTGTAGCATCGAGTTGATGATGCTTTTAAACCAAAGGGATGACAGTGACTCTCATAATAAATGAATGAGTTAAAATATTATTGGGAAACTTATAAAGCCTGAGATTCCTTGTTTTATATCATTTGTAGTGAAAATCCCTTTCTATCAGCTCCAAGAATAGTTATTCTTCAATCTGTTCTTCTAGCTCTTGATCTTACTCTCTCACAGGATGTCCTCCCTCTCCTTTACTTCTTTCCCAGCATCTCTCTGAAATACAGTTTTCCAAAGCAGAGTCAGTAGACCACAGACAAGGCAGCTTCCCATATCCCCTACCCAGAGGTGGTATTTGTACTTAAGTAGCTTTGGAGTTTAAAATTGTCCCAATGCCCTTCTCTCCTGAATTCCTTCTTATGAAAAAACAAACAAGATGGTAAGGGAACAGGGATGGGCAAGGAAACCTAACCAGCTGAGTCTGTACCACACAGGGTGGTAAGACATTCACTGTAAGACATATACAAAAGGGGCACAGTCTCCATTCAGTCCTATTCAGGGACATGCTGAAACGATCTCAAGAATGGGGAGGGCCTCATGTGCTTAAGCAGAGAAATTATTGTATTTAAGATAGCCTAGCTTCCAACTTTACCCAGTTAAGGGAAAATTGATCTACTTGTGCCATGCCATGTTGTAGAAAAGTAAAATGAAGACAAAGTCAAGATAATAGTCATGGATTCTCAAGCTTAAAAAATTTATTAATTATAAAAGTACAATAATTAAACATAACAAGATTGCTTATTTCCCAAGCATACACCCTGCCTGGATGCCACAGAGGAAAAGTCCCATTGCATTAAAACAGAGTAATCTCCAAGTGACCATGCTAACTGAGGCAGTTTTTTTAGTATTTCCGGGGGTCTAACAAACTTGTGTATGAGATTGCTCATGATCCTAGGCTCAAAGCCATGCCTCTGTAATAAGAACTAGTATAAAATAGAGGGAAAAAACAGGGTGTTGCTCTAAATCACTGAAATAATGAGGCCCAGATATAGGAGTTATAAAGACTAAAGCTTAATAATATACTGTTCTATAATTTCTTTAAATAAAAATGACAAAAAAACCCCACCAATCATTTCACTGCAGGCTCCTTTCCTCAACAAAAAAATGAAGAGTCAGTTTCTGGCACTGTTCACCTACTGTGTCTCCTGTCAAAAAAACAAAGATGAAAACCACTAGGGATTCTCTTCCTCTGTTTATTCAGAAATACAATGAAAACAGCACACATACAACAATTACAATGTCCAAAACAACTATCTGTACTGATTTTGGGAAACATCTACAGAAAAGAAGGAGAGCTTCTTAATAAGATACTGTCTCTCCCCCTGTCTCCAACACTCCACCAGAAAAGAAATGGGAGGTAAAATCAGTATTTGAGAATAAAAGAAATATCCTGTCACTAGTGAAAATTATATCCTCTTCCATTCCACTCCTAGCCCAACCACCCCACCCCATTTCCCTTCTACCTATACTGTTCATAATATAGTAAGTGTGGAAAGATAAAATGTAACTGGTGAAGCTGGACTGGCCAAGGTTTAAAAAGTTGTGGTAAATTTCCTCTGTACTTCTGACAGGGTGACATACAATGTGGTCCAGACAGAGTGAGGGTAGGGAAAGAAAACAGATTTTAAAGCAATGGATTTGGCCTACTTAATTCCTTTAGACCCTAATATGCTTTGAATATAGAAACAGGTGAGAATCCTATAGTTAGCAATGAGTAGAATGTAGGGAAATTGAGAGAAAGAGATAATATTGCTTCCAGTGACCACTCTTCAATTATCCTTGCTGTTGACTCAAATTTAGCTCTTTATCATCCAGAAAGCTTAATCCTCTCCTTCTTCTAGGGTAAATATAGAGTACTATAATTATCATAGTGGTAATCATAATACTTTGTTGCTCATCTAAGTATCACTTGTCATTTTTGCCAACATCCATTAATGATAATCCTCACAACATTCCTGTGAGGTAGATATTTGGATCCCCATTTTACAGATGGGTTAACTGTGGCACAAAGAGGTGATGTGACTTGCCTAAGGTCAATAAAATGAGAGACGAGAAAATGTGGAAGAGAGATAACAAGGTAGCACCTCTATTGTCAGAGAGCCGTATTTTTCAGTGAGAAAAGATAATGCTAAATGTTTCTTTAAATTGGGCACATCCACTTTCTTCAGTGTACATACTTCTATATAGGTATTGGCACACTATGGAAGATCAATAATTTCCCTTGGCCTATTAAAGATTAGGTCAATTCCAAATGATCTGGTTCTTAAAAAAAAAAAAAAAAAACTTTTGAGAGAAGGATACACCCCAAGTTCCTGAAACTCAGGTCATAGAAGTCACTAATTCCTGAATTTTGCAGATTACTTTGTTTCAAAGGGCTATTGGAGTTCTAAAAATGTTACTATCACATACATGAGCACTGTGCTCTAGGTGTTTCCACAGCTATAGAAGTAAACATTTCAGATACCACTATACAGGTACTCTGGAACTGAGCAATTAAGTAAGTAGATGGCAAAGTGTGGGAGCCAGATTTCTCACTGTTGGAATGGAAGGTCAGAGTAAACAAAGGTTAAATTAATAGTAAACAAAGGATAAGATGATCCATGTGATAATGGATTGGAGTTGGATACATCAGTATGAACTCATGTTTAGGTTAATAAAGATATGGATGATTACATACAGAACTATCTATAGATACATGTATGTATATATAGATATACATGGGTTATTATATATGCATATATTTCCTTGCTCTATCAGCTGAAATGACCTAGAGGCAACAAGACAACTGTAGCAATAAGCATACCTAATGCCCAGATCTTGATTTCTAACATAATTTTCCATTAACAGAAACCAGGACTCCTTAAAGAAATGGTTGATTATAGGATTGGGGGGAAAAAAAGAAATACAAGATGAGCTTGGAGCATCTTGTAGTGCTACAAAAGAAAGGTGTCCTAAAAAAATGATGGGGTATGTCCAAAGTACATGAAAGTCAAGCCAAAAGAGTGCCCAATGGTCAAAGCTGGAACTATTTTAGACACAAAATAAGTTGTATTGGATTATAACCCAAATTACAAAATAAATATCCATGAGTCCATAGTGATACCTACCAATAAATGATTGAATTTATTTATTAATAAATGAGGGAGAAGAGACAAATCTCCTATGCAGAATTCCCAATAATTATGTAGATACTCACCCTCAACGATGTAGTGCATAGCTAACCACTCCTTAAGTGTAGACTGTACATTGTGATTTCCTTCCAAAGAGTACAGTATGTAAGGTGGGACAGAGGAGAAACCTGACAAACAGTATCTCAGCCAGATGATCAAGATTAACATCAAGAGTATACATCATGTTAATATGTATAGGAAATGTCAGTTCAACTTTGTGATCTTCATTCTCCAAACCTGTAAGCTCCGTTTAATCGTGAAAAATAATTAGATATTAATTGAGGGGCTCCTCAAAACTGTCAAGGTCATAGGAAACAAGGAGAATCTGAGAAATTGTCACAATCCAAAGAAGCTTAAGGAACTATGACTACTAAATGAGATGTGGTATCCTGAATGGATGCTGGAACAGAAAAATGATATTAAGTAAAAGCTAAGAAAATCTGAATAAAGTTTAGATTTTAGTTAATAGTAATGTATCATCATTACTTCATTAATTGCAACAAATATATCATTCTAATGAAAGATGCTAATAATAGGGAAAACTAGGCTTGAGGTATAGGGAAACTGTACAATTGTCACAATTTTTCTATAAATCTAAAACTGTTTTAAAATTAAAAGTTTATTTAAAAAGAAGTTATTCTTGCAAACCTTTCTGTCTTACCCATACTTAATTCACTCTACTTAATGTACTCAGCTGTTCATATTGTTCATATTTTTCCCTAATTTTCCAAAAATAATTATCAATAGTAATGGTCAGCTGCTAATCATCTACAAAAGGACGAATTCCACTGCAACAAATTCCAAGATATTATTCAACCCTATCGAACAAAACCATTTTCCATTCCATAGGCAACCATCCACATAATGGTGGTTTGCTGGTGTGAGCACAGTAAATACAATAAATTCCAAATGCTACCTTTGAGAGACATTTCTTTTCCACATTTATTTAGCAAAGTTCTATGTGCTCTTGGTGTGGTACAGCACTATATTGTATTTGAGTACCTGTACTCCATGAAATATTCTTAATGACTTTTGACATATTTCCTAAAGAATATATAAATAATTTGTAAAGATTTTATCATTATTTGGAGGGAAGAGGACAATGAAAATAGGATTAGAATATTTTCCTGGCCATAGACAATTAATAAATCATTAATAAAGTCCCTCATTACTTTGCAGGGAAAATTTGAATAAAAGCTTAAAGATGTTAGGGATACCAATATTTGGGATCCTAATTTAAATATCCTAGTTAGTAGGATTTGAACATAGTCTTTATTTATAAATAGATCATATGCTCCAATGCAAAAGATTTTGAGGTCTGAGGGGCACAGGTCAGTTATGAACTCTGAAAAAGAAGTCTCAAATCCAAACTCTGGAGACAAAGAGTATGTCTTTGGATTCTACTGTGAAATACCATATCAACTACTCAATTATAAGCTTAACTTATGCATGATGGTAACTTTAACAACATAAGTTTCACCTTTAACAACCTGTCTTACAGCTGCATAGGGAGATACTCCCTATGCTTTAACAATTAGTCTGTAATGTGGAACTTGCAACCAAAAGTTAAGGTGAAACCTATGTCAAAATAACAAGGGTAAAATAGTAAGAATCTACATATCATTTTGAAAAATACAGGTAGTCCTTGAATTTATGAGGATTTATGGTCTGGAAAGACACTGTAGCTTGAAATGAGATAAATCAAACCTGAGATATTATAGAAAGTGTTAAAAATGGAAAAAAATTGTGTGCCTAATGTTATATATCAATGACCATGAGCACATTTTACTTACCATTTAGTCAACTGTAAATTATTCTGTAAGTGGTTTAAATTTTTCTGAAGCATAACATATAAAATAAGACAAATATTGCAACCAATCATGTAATTTTTTTTTAATTTGGTTTAATAATGTGATCCCTGGGAGAATGAGTGTGCAGGTCTATAAACCTCAAAGAAACATCTTGGGAAGAAATCTGACCCATATTTGTCTCATCTGCAAAATGTTAACGATGGGTAGGACTATATAGTTGATAGGATCCCTTCTTGGTACTAGAATTCTATAATTTAGTCAGAATAAATGGCCTTGGGAGGTAGCCTAAAGTATTCAAGAGAGACTGGTTAAATATCTGCCAAGAAAAGGGGATACCATATGAAGAGAATATTTTCCAGGAGAGAAGTTGTGTCCACAATTAAGTGATTAAAAGCTCCCCTCCCCCACCCTGGGAGAGGACATTTGCCATGTGGAGGTAGATCTGAGGTCCAGCGCCTGGAACAGAGGGTTTTATGTCCCAGACATTATGATAAACCAGTCTGATTAGGTAACCAAATGTGTATATTATGCAACTTGCTATAATGGATAAAAGAAATGTCTTAGATGTTCACAGCAGTTGTAGTACATCAAATTGCTTTCTGTTTGCTATTAATACTTTTCACTAAAATCTTCTTATATTCCATTTGAAACATACAGGAATGCATGTTAATAACCATGGAATTAACACATTTTCTCTTTTAACCTCTCACCTCTGTGTAACATGGCCCCAGCGTGTCATTTTTTCATCATGCAGTATGTTCATAACAGTAGTTTTATGTAAACAGAAGAATAAACAATACAGCTATCACCTCAAGACACTGTCTCAACAGATTGTCATTTGAATGACGCTTGTGATTACAGCACTTTTGATATCCTATACAAAGGAAAGTCCCCCTCTATTTGTTTACAGTATCATCTTGGATCTACTTGCTCCTATCACTGCCCAATTCACTCTCCTGAAACATTTTTTCTTTCCATACTGGCATGTTAGTGTGTGCTTTGAAAATTTTATCCAAGTTTAACATAACAAAGAATGTAACTGTGTAGAAAAATCTTTAATCCTGAAGGAGGAGGAGGAAGAAGAGGGTGAAAAGGAGGACAAGAAGATCCTTTATTTCCCTTTGATGGACTAAAAAAGCAAGAAGCACCAGCACTGTTTGAAAACCACAATGTAAGAACAAATAGGAATGGTTTTACACAATCTTTGAGTTTGGTATGGGACTCAGTTTATTCACCAAGAATGTGCCCTATACTCAGGACCCAAATACCTGTAAATCTTATCAACCAACTACAATGTTATGCCCTCTTTTGCCTGGGAACTTGAAAAAAGTCATTTTAGGACACTACCAACCACATTGATATATTGATTCAAAAATATGGATAAGAATTCTATAAAACAAGAGAAAAATTAAAAAAAAAAAAAGCAGCATATGTTTGTTCACAGCCTTGAATTTGATTCCTGTGTTCTTATTGTAGGAAAAATGTCCTATCTCATAACGGGCAGGGGAGGGGGCAACCATGGGTGCCGCACTGGAATTCAACCCATGTGGAGGTTGAAAAAACTTGGGGATGAGACAAGGAAGAAATGAAGATGGAATATAAGGAGTCTTCACGAAAGATCAGCTATCTTTTCCTCCAGTCTCATCAGTCTGGGTCAGTGAGCTGTATCCCATCCCACAGGCAAGCTGAGTCAAAGAGGAAAAGATGATCATGATCTTATAGAACACGGGCGTGTGCACGAAAGAGACCAGTGCAGCTCTTCTAGTGCAGTCTGTACCGCTTACGCGGTGTCATGGCGCCGGCGGTGCAGAGACAGGTGGTCAGAGCGAGAAAAGCTACGATTGCAGTCTGTGCACCGGAAAGGCTTGATGCCTGTGTGCTTGCGGAAATGGCGGGTGAGCTCATCCGAGCGAGCAAATTTCCAAGAGCAACCATCCCAAGTGCATTTATAAGGCTTCTCTCCTAAAAAAAGAAAATATGACAAAACAAAAGAAGTCAGATAAGAGACGTTTGGATACTGAAAAGATAACAGAGTACATAACCTTTTATTAAGACTTTGGTCAAAAACTTAAGCAATCACTTTAAAGACTCTTCTCCTTCACTTATACTGAAGTCCCAAAGAAAAGCCACGATGATTGAAAGGAAAACACATAGGCTGTGCCTCAAACTGGCCTTTGTTTAAATCCTGGCTATAATACATAGTAGGTGTGTGACCTTAAATAAGTCATTTCTCCCTGACTGGGTCTCTGTTTTCTCATCTCTTAAGAGGGATAAGAAATATCTCACAAGGTTGTTTGAAAGATTTTATCCTTTAAACACAGCCAACAAATGATGAAACTGAGATCCAAACCCAAATCATTGATATTTTCCACTATACCACATGGTAGTAACTATATTTTCTTCTTTAATACCTCCCAACAAATGGTCTGAAATAGAACCATACACACAAAAAGAACGTGTGATTCACTGAAATGGAATCTCAGCTGAGACCTTTCTCTGTGAAAGATCAGAAACTCAATGGCATGGAATGGGGTGAGAAGTGTCAAGTCAAACTATTTGAAATAGATTCACTTGGGCTATATATTGAATATGTATGCTCTGGGTAGAAAACTAAGTGAAAAAAGTAATATAAAGAACACAGTATGACTCCCATAGTGGTGTATATATCACCTAACACATATTTATATATTCAGAAAAAAAGGCAAGATCAATTCACTTAAATGTAAATTATGAGAGGAATTAACAGTGAGTGAATATCCAGAAGGTGAAAATGAGAATGGTGAGAAGAGGAATTTCTCTTTTTACTTTGCACCTTTCTGTATTGTTGGAATGTTTAAAAAATCATGGTATTGTATTTTATAATAAAAATTTTAAAGTAAAAAGATAAGAAGCTATATAATAAAAAATAAATATTTACTATGGTTAAGGTCATAGGATTAGGGTAATGATTATTTTCCTTTTAATGTGCTTCTCTATTTCCCATCTTCTACAATGACCATGTATAATCTTATAATCATAAATAAGTGACAATGAAGATACAAAATGCATTGTTTTCATTAATTATTAAATTTATTTATTTATTTATTTTTGACTGTGCTGGGTCTTTGTTACTGCACATGGACTTTCTCTAGTTGCGGTGAGCAGGGGCTAATCTTTGTTGTGATGTGTTCTTATTGAGGTGGCTTCTCTTGTTATGAAGCATAGGCCCTACAGTGCATGGGCTTCAGTAGCTGTGGATCTTGGGCTTAGTTGCATGTGAGATCTTCCTGGACCAGGGATCAAATCTGTGTTGTTGCATTGGCAGGTGGATTCTTAACCACTGGACCCCAGGGAAGTTCAAAATGCATTGGTATTTTAATGGTTTGTCTTACTCTAGCTCATTCTCCCCTTTCTCCGTATAAATGCTCCAGAGTATTTTATTTTATGTTGTAGTAAATTCTGGTGGCAATCTGGTTTGCATATGTTGTTTTTCAGCTTACTGCTCAACACTTACTAATCTTTCCAAGTGTTTACTAATTTAATTAACTGTGTAACTTTCAAATAATGGGCAACAGAATGACATTCACTCTTACTCACAGTTGTGGAAAATACCAAGGCAACTATTTTGAGGATTCATTCTAATTATTGATAATTTCAGTATTGATACCAATTATTTGATATCTATTACTGATAATTTCAATATTCAGACATTGGTGCATTAGCTGTTAAGAATAATGGGATAAGAGTTGTATGTATTGAAAACAAAAGATGGCCAATGAAATGTTATAAAATGAAAAGAAAAAGCTACTGAATAGCTAAGCATCACACACACACATGCACAGTAGGATCCCATTTATGGTTGGAGGTAGGGGTAATGTGCAACACTAAACATTTTTAAACTCAAAAATGACTTGATCATGTTGAATGTTGAAATGATCTAGCCATGATATGCAAGATGGATTACAACGGGTACAAAGCTACTGGCTTAATCTCTTGTCTGGCACATATAGGTACTCAAAATATTTATTGAATTGATGAGGGAAACTAGAGTAAATGTAACATAAGATTGAAATAAATAAAATCAGAAATAAGAGACAAGATATTACAATGGATGCCTCAGAAATAAAAATGGTAAGAAAAGACAATTATGTATAACTATATGCCAACAACTAGATAACTTATAAGAAATGGATAAATTCCTAGAAACATAACCTATGAAAAGTAAATTAAAAAGAAACAGGAAGCTCAAATAAAGAGATTAAATCAGTAACCAAAATTCTCTGAACAAAGAAAAGCCCAGAACCAGAGTGCTTCACAAATGAATTCTACAAAACATTCAAAGAATTTATACTAATTCTTCTTAATATCTTCCAAAAATGGGATAGGAGGGAACACTTCCAAACTTATTCTATGATATCAAAACCAAACAAAGTGCAAGATAAGAAAACTATAGGTCAATATTCTTGATATATACACATGCAAAAATCCTCAATAAAATCCCACCAAACTGAAATCAACAGTATATTACAAGGACTATGCACCATGATAAAGTTAGACTTATCCCCAGGATGATGCAAGGATAGTTCAGTATATTTAATCAATCAGTGGGATAAAACACATTACCAAATTTAAGAAAAAATTGGCATGATTATCTTAATAGTTGTAGGAAAGCACTTGAAAAAGTTCATGGGGGATTTTCAAGATGGCGGAGGAGTAAGACATGGAGATCACCTTCCTCCCCACAAATACATCAAAAATACATCTGCATGTGGAACGACTGCTACGGAACACCTTCTGAGTGCTGGCAGAAGACCCCAGACTTCCAAAAAGGCAAGCTAATCTCCACAGAATGAAGTAAGGCAAAAGATAAAGATTTAAAAAAGAGACAAAGGAATTGGGATGGAGACCTGTATCCCAGGGAGGGAGCCATAAAGAGGAAAAGTTTCCACACACTCAGAAACCCCCTCACGAGCAGGGACAGAGAAGTTTTAGAGCCTTAAAGGGGAAGTCAGCAACAGGTGCTTGGAAGGCAAAATGGATAGAATTCACCACAGAGACAGTTGTCGATTAGCACATCAAAGCCCAAGACACTGTTTGCACACCTGCCATGGCACATGGGGATTGGGTGCTGAGGCTCAGGCTTCAGAGGTCAGACCCCAGGGAGAGGATGGGGGTTGACTGCCATGAAGATACTCTGAGGGGGCTAGTATGACACAGCTGAGGGAATCCAGGGAAAAGCATGGGCCTATCACAGAGGCAAGAGATAATTGTAATGGGAACCCTTTAACTCCACACAGATCACAGATCACAGGACCCCACCTTTGTGTGTGCCATAGGTGGGACAAGCTGCAGCTGTGGACTGCAATGCCAAAGGCTGGGATATACTGGCTGGCCACCACAAAGGTTGGCCTGAGTGCTGGAGGCAGAACTAGCTACAACAGAAGTTTGAGATTCCAGAGCAGGATATGCCAGACAGTTGGCCACCACCAAAGCCTGCTCAAGTGCCAGAGGCATGGAAAAAGATGCCACTACAGTCCTGATCCCAGTGGTTGCTGCTATCATCAAGCTGTGAGCAGCTGCAGTTCACTGCCCACACCTTTCTGGGAGGCTATGCAGCTTGGCTCGGCCAAGGGACACACGACATAGGGCCAATTCCCCTGGGGGAGCCCATGACCTGACTCAGGCAGGACCAAATTTTTGCAGGTCTTGGCCACCACAGGCACTCCCTCACACACCAGTTGTGTCTGTTGTAAACCTCACTATTTGCAGCCCAACTGAGTGAGTGAGACCAAATAAGCCACCACTTTTGCCCCCTCTTATCTGGACAGGGAACAGACACTGGAGGGTGGCCTACAAGCAGAGGTGGGGGCAAAACCAAAGCTGAGCACCTGGAGCTGTGTGGCCAGAGAAGAGGCAGGGAAATAGCTTCTGCAGCTTCAGGTTCACCAGATTAAATCCCCACAATTAGTTTGAGACTGTGGACTTAGGGGGCAATTGTGGACTTTGGAAGCAAGTATAAGCTGGAGTGAGGACACATCTGAGTCTGAGCTGGCCCCACAGTGCCCACAGCAGATCCAGAGACCTTCCTAGAAATATTGGAGGACTTAAGAGTAGGCAGTTTGACTGGAGTTCACTGTGTGGTGAGGACAACAGAGGACATAGGAGGACATTCTTCTTATTACTACTCTCTTTCTATTTTTGTCTTTTTTCTTTTTTGTATTGTTCTGTTGCTATTTTATTATTCCATTATTTTTTTTAGAAAAATTACTTAATTTTTCCTTTTAAAATGTTTTTGCTTAAAAAATAAACTTTATTTTTCCCATTTACAGTACTTTTTTGTTATGTTGCATTTTTTCCCTATAGTTTTGGTTTTGTATTTTTGCTAATCTAGATTGTAGTATTCGTTCTCACTTATGGGTTTCTTTATCGGTTTGACTGCTCTCTTTTTTGGTTCCTATTTTTGTTCTTTTTTTCTAACTTCTTTGCTTTTTCTGAGGTTCTGATTCTCTTCGGGAGTTCTTGTCTATTTAGTGTTATTCTTAACTTTTGTCTTCGAGTTTTGTCGGTCCATGCTTTTGTTTGTTTGTTTGACTTCCTTATCCCCCCTTTTACTCTTTCTTCTCCTTTTCTCTCTTTCTTTCTCTTCGGTGCTGTGTGGCTGGTGGAGTCTTGGTGCTATAGTAAAGGATCAGGCTTGAACTTCTGAAGTGGGAGACCAAGTCCAGAACTATGTACCACCAGAGAATTCTCGACACCATGCAATGTTAATCAGCAAGAGGTCTCCTGAAGACCTCCATCTCAACACTAAGACCAGGACCAGCCCAAATGCCAGCAAGATCTACTGTCAGACACTCCATGTGAAACTATGCAAAACAGTAATAGAACTCTGCCCATTAGTAGACAGAGTACCCAAAGCCCCACCACACCAACAGACACCCCAAAACACATCACTGGATATGGCGCTACCCTTCAGAGAGATAAGATCCAGTTGCATCCACCAGAATATAGGCACCAGTCCCCCTCAAGAGGAAACTTCACAAGGCATGGTCCAACCCCACACACTGTGGGCAGACTCCACAAGTAACAGGAACTATGAACTTCTAGCCTGAATAAAGGAGACCTCAAACACAGTAAATTAAACAAAATTAAAAGGCAGAGAAATATGTAGCAGGTAAAGGAATATAGTTAAAACTCATAAGACAAAACAAATGAAAAAATACCTGAAAAATATTTTCACTCTACCTGAAAAATAATTCAGAGTAATGAGTAAAAATGATCCAAAATCTTGGAAACAAAATGGAGGCATAGATAAACAGAATGGAGGTATGGATTGAAAGGTCTTCTCAGGTAGCACTAGTGGTAAAGAACCTGCCTGCCAATGCAAGAGATGTAAGAGATGTGGGTCCAATCCCTGGGTTGGAAAGATATCCTAGAGGAGGACATGGCAACCTGCTCAAGTATTCTTGCCTGGAAAAGCCCATGGAAAGAAAAACCTGGCAGGCTACTGTCCATAAGGTTACACAGAGTTGGACATGACTGAAGTGACTTAGTACCTATATGGATTGAGAAGATAACAAGCACATAGAAAAAAAAAAAACAAAGCATATACAATCAGCAATGAACAACAAATAGCTGAGATATAAAATACACTATAGGAAACCAATAGCAGAATAACTGAGGCAGAAAAATGGACAAATTATTTGGATGGTAGAATGGTGGAAATAACTGCAGTATAGCAGAATAAATAAAAAAGAATAAAAAGAAATGAGGATAGTCTAAGAGACCTCTGTGACTACATTAAGTAAACAAATATTTAAATTATAGGAGTCCCAGAAAAAGAAGAGAAAATGAAAAGGTATGAGAAAACATAAGAGATTATAGGTGAAAATTTCTTTAACATGGGAAAGGAAATAGCAACCCAAGTCCAGAAAGCCCTGAGTCCAATACAGGATAAATCCAAAGAGAAATGCAGCAAAACACATAACAATCAAACTAGCAAAAATTAAACAGAAAAAAAAAATTAAAATAATCAAGGAAAAAAACAACAAATAACATATAAGAAGGTCCCCATAAGGCTAACAGTTTATCTTTCAAGAGAAATTCTGCAGGCCAGAAGGGAGTGGCAGGATATACTTAAAGTGATGAAAAGAAAAAACTTAACAACCAAGATTACTGTATCCAGCAAAGGTCTCATTCAGATATGATGGAGAAATCAAAAAGCTTTAAAGATAAGCAAAATTAAGAGAATTCAGCACCAAAAATCCAGCTTCACATCAAATGCCAAAGGAATTTCTTTAGACAGGAAATGGGAGAAAAAAGATATACAAAAACAAAGTTCAATTGATAACATAAATAGTAGATCATATATATCAATAACCACCTTAAATGTAAATGAGTGAAATGCTCCAACCAAAAGACAAAGACTGGCTGAATGGACCTCTATGTATCCAGTCTACAAAGATGAACCTCATACTTTGGGACACGTGTAGACTGAAAGTGAGTGTCCAGAAAAAGATGTTCCATAAATATGGAAATCAAAAGAAAGAAAGAGTAACAATACTCATGTCAGATAAAATAAACTTTAAAGACTGTTGCAAGAGATAAGGAAGGACACTACAAAATAATCAACGAATCAATCCAGGAAGAATATATAGCAACTATAAATATATATGCACCCAACATAGGAGGATCTCAAGACATTAGGCAAATGATAACAAATACAAAAGGGGAAATTGACAACAACACAATAATAGTGGGTGATTTTAACACCCCACTCACACCAATGGAAAGATCACCCAGACAGAAAATTAATAAGAAAACAAAAGCCTATAATGACACAGGGGACCAAAAGGATTTAATTGATATAATAGGACATTTTATCTGAAAGAAGTAGAATTCACTTTATTCTCAAGCCCACAGGGATCATTCTCCAGGATAGATCACATACTGCATCACAAATCAAGCCTTGGTAAATTTTAATAAATTGAAATTGTATCCAGCATTTTTTTCTCATTAAAATGCTATAAGACTGGATATCAACTACTGGGGGAAAAAACTATAAAATAGACACACACATGGACGCTAAACAATACCCTTCTGAATAACCAACAGGTCATTGAAGAAATCAAAGAAGAAATTAAAAATATCTAAGAATGTATGACACTGAAAACCTGACAACTCAAAACCTATGGGATATAGTAAAAGCAGTGCTAAGAGGGAAGTTTATAGTAATATAAGCCTACAGCAAGAAAAAAGAAAAACATCAAATAAACAATCTAACCTTAGACATAAAGTAACTAGAAAAAGGAGGACAAAAATCCCCAAGTTAGTTGAAGGAAATAAATCATAAAGATCAGAGCAGAAATAAATGAAATAAAAATAAAGAAAACAACAGCAAAAATCAATGAAACTAAAAGCTGGTTATTTGAAAAAATACACAAAACCTTTAGCCAGACTTATCAAGAACAAAAGGGAGAGGACTCAAATCAATAAAGCTAAAAATGAAAAAGGAGAAATTACAACAGAAAAGGTAGAAATACAAAGGATCATAAGAAACTACCACAAGCAACTATATGCCAATACAGTGGACAACCTAAATGAAACGGACAAATTCTTAGAAAGGTACAACCATCCAAGACTGAAACAGGGAGAAATAGAAAATATGAACACACCAATCACGAGCACTGAAATTTGAAACTGTGTCAACATTTTTCTAGCAACAAATAGCCCAGAGCCTGATGGTTTCACAGGTGAATTCTACAAAAAATTTAGAGAACAGCTAACATCCATTCTGGGCCTCCCTGGTGGCTCAGATGGTAAAGAATGTGCCTGTAATGTGTGAGATCTGAGTTCGATCCCTGGGTTGGGAAGATGCCATGGAGGAGGGCATGGCAACCCACTCCAGTATTCTTGTCTGGATAATTCCCATGGACAGAGGAGCCTGGCAGGCTACAGGCCATGGGGTCATAAAGAGTTGGATATGACTAAGTGACTAAGCACAGCACAACAGCTATACTACTCAAACTCTTCCAGAAAATTGCAGAGGAATGAAAACTCCCAAACTCATTTTACAAGACTATCATCATCATCCTGATACAAAAACCAGACATAGACACCACGAGAAAAGAAAATTACAGGCCAATAACCTTGCTTAACATAAATGCAAAAATCCTTAACAAAATACTGGCAAACCAAATCTCACAACACATAAAAAGGATCATACATCATGATCATATGGGGTTTATCCCAGGGATACAAGGATTCTTCAATACACACAAATGAATCAATGTGATACATCATATCAAGAAACTGAAAGGTAAAAACACATGATCACCTCAATACATAATACCAAGAAAGCTTTTGACAAAATTCAACACCTATTTGTGATTAAAAATTCTCCAGAAAGTAGGCATAGAAGGAACATACCACAGCATAATAAAAACTATATATGACAAGAAAGAAATAAAGAAAGTGAAGTTGCTCAGTTGTGTCCAACTCTTTGCAACCCCATGGACTGTAGCCTGCCAGGCTCCTCCATCCATGGGATTTTCCAGGCAAGAACACCAGAGTGGGTTGCCATTTCCTTCTCCAGGGGATCTTCATGACCCAGAGATCGAATCTGGGTCTCTGACATTGCAGGCATACTCTTTACCATCTGAACCACGAAGGAATCCCTAACCCACATAAATACTCTCAACAGTGGAAAACTGAAAGGATTTCCTTAAAAATCAGCAACAAGACAAAGGTGTTCACTCTCACCACTATTATTCAATGTCATTTTGGAAGTTCTAGCTATGGTAATCAGAGAAGAAAAAGAAATAAAAAGAATCCAGATTGGAAAAGAAGCAAAATTCTTACAATTTGCAGATGACATGATATTATACATAGAAAACCCTAAAGATGCCACCAGAAAATTACTGGAGTTGATCAAGGAAATTTAGCAAGGTTATGGGATACAAAATTAATATACAGAAATTTCTTGCATTCCTATACAATAACAATGAAAAATCAGAAAGAAAAATTAAGGAAAAAAATACTCACCATTTTAACAAAAATAATGAAATACCTAGGAATAACTCTACCTAGAGAAAGAAAAGACATCTATGCAGAAAATTACAAGACACTAATGAACTAAATCAGAGACACAAACAGATGGAATGATATACCATTTTCTCAGATTGGAAAAATCAATATTGTGAAGGCAATCTACAGATTCAATGCAATCCCTATTAAACTACCAATGGTATTTTTCACAGAACTAGAATCAAAAAAATTCACAACTTGTGTGGAAACACCAAAGAACCCAAAGAGCCAAAGCAATCTTGAGAAAGGAAAAAGGAATCAGAGGAATCAACATTCTTGACTTCAGATTATACTACAAATTTATCAAGACAGTATGGTACTGGCACACAACCAGAAGTATAGACCAATGAAACAAGATATAAAGACCAGAAACAAGCCCACACACTGATGGGCACCTTGTCTTTGACAAAGGAGGTAAGAATATACAATGGAGAAAAGACAGTCTCTTCAATCAGTGGTACTAGGAGAACTGGATAGTGACATGTAAAATAATGAAATTAGAACACTTCCTAATACCACACACAAAAATAAACTCAAATGGATTAAAGACCTAAATGTAAGGCCAGACACTACAAAGCTCTTAGATCAAAATTATAGGCAGTATACTCTTTGATATATGTCACAGGAAGATCCTCTATGGCTGACCTCCTAGAGAAATGGAAATAAAACAAAAATAAACAAATGAGACCTAATTAAACTTAAAAGCTTTTCACAGCAAAGGAAACACTAAAGAAGATGAAAAGACAACCCTCAGAATGGGAGAAAATAATCACAAATGAAGCAACTAATCAAGAATTAATTTCCAAACATGTATAAGCAGCACATAAACTCAATATCAGAAAACCAACAGCCCAATAAAAAATGGGCAGAGAGCATAAAAAAATACTTCTGCAAAGAAGACATACAGATAGCTGAGAAAAACATGTAAAGATGCTCAGCATCACTCTTTATTCGAGAAATGCAAATCAAAACTACAATGAGGTATCACTTCACACCAATCAGAATGGCCATGGTAAAAACATCTACAAACAATAAATGCTGGAGAGCCTGTGGTTAAAAGGGAACCCTCCTGCACTGTTGGTGGGAATGTAAATCGGTACAGCCAATATGGAGAACACTATGGAGATTCTTTAACAAACTAGGAATAAAACTACCTCATTACTTGAGCAATATCCCTACTGGGCATATACTCTGAGAAAGCCAATTTCAAAAAGACACCTATGCACCCCAGTGTTCATTGCAGCACTATTTAAAATAACCAGGATATGGAAGCAACCTAAATGTCCATCAACAATAACATGGATTAAGAAGTTGTGGACATGGAAGCAACCTAGATGCCCATCAGCAGACGAATGGATAAGAAAGCTGCAGTACATATACACCATGGAATATTACTCAGCCATTAAAAAGAATTCATTTGAATCAGTTCTAATGAGATAGATGAAAATGGAGCCCATTATACATAGTGAAGTAAGCCAGAAAGATAAAGAACATTACAGCATACTAATACATACTATGGAATTTAGAAAGATGGTAATGATAACCCTATATGCAAAACAGACAAAGAGACACAGATGTACAGAACAGACTTTTGGACTCTGTGGAAGAAGGCGAGGGTGGGATGTTTCGAGAGAACAGCATCAAAACATGTATATTATCTATAGTGAAATAGATCACCAGCCCAGGTTGGATGCATGAGACAAGTGCTCGGGCCTGGTGCACTGGGAAGACTCAGAGGAATTGGGTGGAGAGGGAGGTGGGAGGGGGGATCGGGATGGGGAATACATGTAACTCCATGGTTGATTCATGTCAATGTATGACAAAATCCACTACAATATTGTAAAGTAATTAGCCTCCAACTAATAAAAATAAATGAAAAAAAAAAAAGAAGTTGTGGTACATATACACAATGGAATATTACTCAGTCATAATAAGGAACAAATCTGAGTCAGTTTTAGTGAGGTCGATGAACCTAGAGCCTGTTATACAGAGTGAAGTAAGTCAGAAAGAGATAAAATATCATGCATGCATGCATGCATGCTAAGTCATTCTGTCGTGCCTGACTCTGTGAGACCCTATGGACTATAGCCTACCAGGCTCCTCTGTCCATGGAATTCTCCAGGCGAGTATACTGGAGTGGGTTGCAATGTCTTCCTCCAGGGGATTATTAATGCATATATATGGAATCTAGAAAAATGTTACTGATGAAACTATTTACAGATAAGAAATGGATAGGCAGATGTAGAGAATGAGCTTGTGGACATAGTGTGGGAAGGAGAAGCTAGGAGAGATTGATAAACTACCATTGACATATACGGGCTGGATGAAGCACAAGACGGAATCAAGGTTGCTGGGAGAAATAACAATTACCTCAGATATTCAGATGATGTCACCCTTATGACAGAAAGTGAAGAGGAACTAAAGAGTCTCTTTATGAAGGTGAAAGAGAAGAGTGAATAGGCTGGCTTAAAACTCAACATTCAAAAAACAAAGATCATGGCATCTGGTCCCATCACTTCATGGCAAATAGATTGGAAAACAATGGAAACAGTGACAGACTTTATTTTCTTGGGTTCCAAACTCACGACAGATGGTGAGAGCAGCCATGAAAATAAAAGACACTTCCTCCTTGGAAGGAAAGCAATGATCAACCTAGAGAGCATATTAAAAAGCAGAGACATTACTTTCCCAAGAAAAGTTTGTATAGTCAAAGCTGTGGTTTTTCCAGTAGTCATGTATGGATGTGAGTGTTGGACTATAAAGAGGGCTGAGTGCCAAAGAACTGATACTTTCAAACTGAGGTGTTGGAGAATACTCTTGAGAGTCCCTTGGACAGCAAGGAGATCAAACCAGCCAATCCTAAAAAAATCAACCCTGCATATTCATTGGAGGGACTGATGCTGAAGCTCCAATATTTTGGCCACCTGATGTGAAGAGTGGACTCATTGGAAAAGTCCCTGATACTGGGAAAGATTGAAGGCAGGAGGAGAATGGGATGATCGAGGATGAGATGGTTGGATGGCAACACCTACTCAATGGACATGAGTTTGAGCAAGCATCGGGAGATGGGGAAGGACAGAGAAGCCTGGAATGCTGCAGTCCATGGGGTCACAAAGAGTTGGACATGACCGAGTGACTGAACAACAACAACATATGCAGTGTCATGTGTAAAACAGATGTATAACAGGGAATGCTGCCTTGTGTTCTGTTATGAACTAGAGGCGGTGAAAGGGTAAGGGAAGGAAGGCTCAAGAGGGAGGGGATGTTCATATATAAATTAGTCATAATAATTATATATATAATTATAATATATATATATAATTATGACTGATTCACTTATATCAAAGGCAGAGATCACCACATCATTGCAAATAAATTATCCTCCAATAAAGAAAAAGAAAAAAGTTCAAAATCTATTCATAATTAAAATGTTCAACAGAACAGTTATATAGGAGCTTAACACAATACAATTTATATGTGATAACAGGTAACATAATAACCAATAGGAAAAAAGTTAAAGTTTTTGCCCTAAGATCCAGGGCAAGGTAAGGCTGCTGTGTCTTCCCATTTCTTTTCAACATAATAATGCTTGAGCATTACATAAGAAAAGGAAATAAAAGGTAACCAAGATGCTCAACATAACTAATTATCAGAGAAATGAAAATCAAAACTACAATGAGGTATCACCTCACACCAGTCAAAACAGCCACCATCAAAAAATCTACAAACAACAGATGGTGGAGAGGATGTGGAGGAAAGGGAACACTTCTACACTGTTGTGGGAATGTAAGTTATTACAGCCACTATTGAAAATAGTATGGAGGTTCCTTAAAAAACTAAAAGTAGTGTTGCCATATGATCTAGAAATCCCACTCTTTGGCAAATATCCAGACAAAACGATAATTCAAAAAGATATATGCACCCCTGTTTTCATAGCAACACTATTCACAATAGCCAAGGCATGGAAATAACCTAAATGTCCATTGACAGATGAATGGATAAACAAGATGTATATATATCAGTCTTCCCTGATAGCTCAGTTGGTAAAGAATCTGCCTGCAATGCAGGAGATCCTGGTTCGATTCCTGGGTCGGGAAGATCCCCTGGAGAAGGGATAGGCTACCCACTCCAGTATTATGGCCTGGAGAATTCCAAGGGCTGTATAAATCCATGAGGTTGCAAAGAGTTGGACACGACTGAACAACTTTCACTTCACTTCACTTCACTTCACTTCTTACAATATGCAATGGGTTACTAAACCATAAAAAAAAAAAAAAATGAAACAATGCCATTTGCAGCAACATGAATGGACCTAGAGATTACCATACTAAGTGAAGTAAGTCAGAAAGAGAAAGACAAATACCATATGATATCATCTACATGGGGAACCTAAAGTATGTCACAAATGAGGCTACCTATGAAATAGAAAAAGATTCACACTTACGGCCAAAAGGAAGGGGATGTGAGAGAGGGACGCATCGAGACCTTACAGTCAGCAGTTGTAAACTATTATATATAGAATAGATAGACAACAGGCCCTACTATAAGCACAGATAACTACAGTCAATATCCTGTGATAAATCATAATGGAAAATATAAAAAGAATATGTGTATACACACACACACACACACACAACTGAATCACTTTGCTGTACAAGAGAAATTAATTCAAAGCTGTAAATCAACTACATTTCAAGGCACCCAAACCAGAAAGGAAGAAATAAAGTTACCTCCATTTGCAGATGATAAGATCATATACATAGACAACCACAAATTTTAAACAAACAAAAAACTAAAGCATTTAGAACTAATTAAAGAGTTCAGTTAACCTTGAATATACAAAATGAAAATATGAAAATCACTCACATTTATAAACACAAACAAAAAAGTATCTGAAACAGAAATCAAGAAAACAAGATAATTCAAAATAACTACAAAAAGAATATAATAGGAATCAATTTAACTAATGAGGTTAAAGACTTGTGCATAGAAAATTATAAAACACTGATGGAGGAAATTAAAGAAGGCATAGGTGAATGAAAAGATATCTCATGTTCATGGGTTGGGAAAATTAACATTGTTAAAATATCCATAATACTCAAAATGACCTATAGATGCAATTTAACCACAGATTCAATGTGACTCCTATCAAAACTCCAATGGTGGTTTTTACAGAAATAAAAAAATAACAATTCTAAAGTTATGTGTAACAGCAAAAGACCCTGAATAACCAAAGCAATTTTAATAAAAAAAGAGTAAGCTTGGAGGCATTTTTCAACATATATGACAAAACTACATTAATCAAGTACTGATATTAAAATAGACTTACAGACAAAAGGAAGAGAGAGCTCAGGTAGAAATATATGCATCTATAGTCAACTGATCTTCCACAACATGTCTATAGCAAACAATGGGAGAAGAATATCTTCAATAACTGGACTTGGAAAACTTGATATCCACATGTAGAAGAATGAAATTGGACTCATATCATATACAAAAATAATCTCAAAATTAATTTATGTCTTAAATATAAAACCAGAAACTATAAGGCTACTAGAAGAAAACATAGGGGAAGCTTTTCTTTTATTGAAGTATTTACAGTGTTGTGTTAGTTTTAGGTGTAAAGCAAAATGAACTGAATTTTTTTAGTGAATACCTGAAACTAACACAATATGATACATAATACACATACTTATATATATATTACAAATTTGAAGTCATATTTATACATGTATATTTCTTATGAGATTATTTTCCATTTCAAGTTATTACAAGATAGTGAATATATCTCCCTGTGCTATACAGTAGATCCTTGTTTCTTATCTATTTGATGCATAGTAGCTTGTATCTATTAATCCCATAAATCTAAATTATCCCTCTCATAATACCTTCCTCTTTGGTAACCATTAGTTTGTTTTCTATGACTATGAGTCTGTTTCTGTTTTGTATATATATCATTTTTTATTATTTTTTAGATTCCACATGTGAGTGATATCATATATTGTCATTGTCTGATTTACTTCATTAAGTACATATTCTAGGCCCATGCATATTGCTGAAAATGGCAATATTTCATTCTTTTTTATGGCTGAAAAATAATCACATATATATATATGTGTGTATATATATGTACAGTCTATATACGTATGCTTAAAGTATATGTACATAGTATAGACTATATATATATATATATACATAGTATAGTCTATAGTATATATGTATATTAGTTCAGTTCAGTTCAGTCGCTCAGTCATGTGTGACTGTTTGCAACCTAATGGACTGCAGCATGTCAGGCCTCCCTATCCATCACCAACTAACGGAGTTTACTCAAACTCATGTCCATTGTGTTGGTGATGCCATCCAGCCATCTCATCCTCTGTCGTCCCCTTCTCCTCCCACCTTCAATCTTTCCCAGCATCAGGATCTTTTCAAATGAGTTAGTTCTTTGCATCAGGTGGCCAAAGTACTGTGAGTTTCAGCTTCAACATCAGTCCTTCCAAAGAACACTCAGGACTGATCTCATTTAGGATGGACTGGCTGGATCTCCTTGCAGTCCAAGGGACTCCCAAGAGTTTTCTCCAACACCACAGTTCAAAAGCATCAACTTTCGGTGCTCAGCTTTCTTTATAGTCCAACACTCACATCCATACATGACTATTGGAAAAACCATAACCTTGACTAAATGGACCTTTGTTGGCAAAGTAGTGTCTCTGCTTTCTAATATACTGTCTGAGTTGGCCATAACTTTTCTTCCAAGGAGCAAGTGTCTTTTAATTTCATGGTTGTAGTAACCATCTGCAGTGATTTTGGAGCCCAAAAAAATAAAGTCAGCCACTTTTTCCACTGTTTCCCCATCTATTTGCCATGAAGTGATGGGACCGGATGCCATGATCTTAGTTTTCTGAATGTGAGCTTTAAGCCAACTTTTTCACTCTCCTCTTTCACTTTCATCAAGAGGCTCTTTAGTTCTTCTTCACTTTCTGCCATAAGGTGGTGACATCTGCCTATCTGAGGTTATTGATATTTCTCCCAGCATTCTTGATTCCAGCTTGTGCTTCATCCAGCCCAGGGTTTCTCATGATGTACTCTTCATATAAGTTAAATAAGCAGGGTGACAGTATACAGCCTCCACATACTCCTTTTCCTATTTGGAACCAGTCTGTTGTTCCATGTCCAGTTCTAACTGTCGCTTCCTGACCTGCATATAGATTTCTCAAGGGGCAGGTCAGGTGGTCTGGTATTCCCATCTCTCAGAATTTTCCACAGTTTGTGGTGATCCACACAGTCAAAGGCTTTGGCATAGTCAATAAAGCAGAAATAGATGTTTTTCTGGAACTCTTGCTTTTTAGATGATCCAATGGATGTTGGGAATTTGATCTCTGGTTCCTCTGCCTTTTCTAAAACCAGCTTGAACATCTGAAATTTCATGGTTCACATATTGCTGAATCCTGTAGGGAAAACCACTGGACCATTCAGGTATGACCTAAATCCAATCCCTTACAATTATACAGGAAGTGAGAAATAGATTTAAGGGACTAGATCTGATAGAGTGCCTGATGAACTATGGACAGAAGTTCATGACATTGTACAAGAGACAGGGAGCAAGACCATCCCCAAGAAAAAAAAAAAGCAAAAAATAAAATGGCTGAGGAGGCCTTACAACTAGCTGTGAAAAGAAGAGAAGTGAAATGCAAAGGAAAAAAGGAAAGATATACCCAACTGAATGCAGAGTTCCAGAGAATAACGAGAGATAAGAAAGCCTTCCTCAGTGATCAGTGCAAAGAAACAGAGGGAAACAATACAATGGGAAAGACTAGAGATCTCTTCAATAAAATTAGAGATATCAAGGGAACATTTCATGCAAAGATGGACTCAATAAAGGGCAGAAATTGTATGCACCCAACAGAAGCAGAAGATATTAAGAGATGGCAAGAACTTTTCAAAAAAAGATCTTCACGACCCAGATAATCACAAAGGTGTGATCACTCACCTAGAGCCAGACATCCTGGAATGTGAAGTGAAGTGGGCCTTAGGAAGCATCACTATGAACAAAGCCAGTGGAGGTGATAGAAATCCAGTTGACCTATTCCAAATCCTAAAAGATGATGCTGTGAAAGTGCTGCACTCAATATCCAGCAAATTTGGGAAATGCAACAGTGGCCAGAGGACTGGAAAAGGTCAGTTTTCATTCCAACCCCAAAGAAAGGCAATGCCAAAGAATGCTCAGACTACTGCAGTATGCACTCATCTCACAAGCTAGTAAAGCAATATATGTATATACTTATATATGTATATTCACATATGTATAGTCTTCCCAGGTGGTGTTATTAGTAAAGAATATGTCTGCCACTTCAGAATTCTTGCCTGGGGAATCCCATGGATAAAGGGGCCTGGCAAGCTACAGTCCATAGGGTTGCAAAAAGTCTGACACTACTGAAGTAAGTTAGCATACATGCGCGCTGGAGTGGGTTGTCATGCCTTCCTCCAGGGGACCTTCCTAACCCCGGGATCAAACCTGTGTCTCCTATGTTGCAGCTGGGTTCTTAGCCCACCAAGCATCCTGGGAAGCATACACACACACTACACTACACCTTCTTAAACCAATCCTCTGTTGATGGGCACTTGGTGTTTTGTTTTGTTTTTTTTAATGTCATGGGTTTTGTTTAAATAGTGCTTCTATGAACATTGGAGTGTATGTACTTTTTCAAATTAAGAGTTTTTGTCTTTTTTGGATAATATAGCCAGGTATAGAATTACTGGGTCATATAGTAGCTCTACATTTACTTTTCTGAGGAAACTGCATAATGTTTTCAACAGTAGCTGCACCAGTTTACATTCTAACCAACAAAGTATGAGGGTTTCCTTTTCTCCACACTTTCAACGCATGGTATTTGTAGATTTTGATGATAGCCATTTTGACCAGTGTAAGGTGATATCTCACTGTGGTTTTGATTTGCATTTCTCTAATAATGAGCAATGTTGAGCATCTTTTCATGTCCCTGATGTTCATCTATATGTCTTCCTCGGAGAAAAGTCTATTTAGGTCTTCTGTCTATTTGTTGATTGGGTTGTTTGTTTTTTTCAGTGTTGAGTTGTATGAAATGCTTGTGTATTTTGGAAATTAATCCATCATTGTTCACATCATTTGCAAATATTCTCTTCCGTTTCACAGTTTTTGTTTTCTTGTAGGTTCTCATTTCTGTGCAAAAGATTTTAAGTTTCATTAAGTCCAACTCATTTATTTTTGCTTTTATTCCATTTGCATTGGGAGACTGATCTAAGAAAATGTTGCTAAGATTTATATCTGAGTATGTTTTGCCTATGTTCTCCTCTAGGAGTTGTATGGTGTCATGCCTTATAAATATTTAGGCTTTAAGCCATTTTGAGTATATTTTTGCATATGGTATGATGGAGTGTTCTAATTCCACTGATTTACATTAAACTGTTCAACTTTCCCAACACCACTTGTTGAAGAGACTGTCTTTTCTCCATTGTATACTTACCTACCTTGTCTTAGATGAACTGACCATAGGTGTGTGGGTTTATTTCTTGGCTCTCTATTCTGTTTCATTGATCTATATGTCTGTTTCTGTGCCAATATCACAGTGTTTGGATTCCTGTAATTTTTTAGTATAGTGTGAATTCTGGAAGGATTATGCCTCCAGCTTTTTTCTTTTCTCTCAGAATTGCTTTGGCAATCTAATGTCTTTTGTGGCTTCATAAAAATTTTAGGATTATTTGCTCTAGTTCTGTGAAAAGTGTCAGGGGTACTTTGAGAGGGATTGTATTAAATCTATAGATAACTTTGCATAAAGTGGCCATTTTAACACATTGATTCTTCCAACATAAGAGCATAAGATATATTTCCATTTCTTTGAATTCTCTTCAATTTCTTAGAGCATTTTACAGTTTTCACCTTCTGAGTTTAGATCACTCCTAAAATTTTTTGATATGACCTAAAATGGTATTGTTTTTATACTTTTATTTTCTGATATTCCATTGCTAGTGTAAAGAAATGAAACAGATTTCTGCAGACTAATCTTGCATCCTGGTAACTTTCTTAATTTATTTATTAGCTCTAATAGCTTTTGTGTGGAGACTATAGGATGTTTTTTATACATAGAAGATCATGTCATCTGCAAATAGTGATAGCTCTATCTTTTCCTTTCCAAGTAAGCTACTTTTTTCCTCTGTCTGATTGTAGTAGCTAGATATTTCAATACCGTGTTGAATAGAAGTTGTTAGAGTGGGCATGCTTGTTTTATTCCTGCATTTAGCTGAAAGGTTTTCAGCCTTTCACTGTTGAGTATTGCGTTGACTGCTAGTTCGTCAAAAGTGGTTTTTAGTATGTTGACATACATTCCTTCTATACTTAATTTGGTGAGTATATATCATGAATAGATGTTGAATTTTGCCACATGCTTTTCCTGCCTCTATTGAAATGATCATGTGGTTTTTACTTTCCTTTTTTAAAGTGGTGTATCACATTGATTGCTTTGCATATATTGAACTATCTACAATTAATCCAAATTCATCATGATGCATGATCCTTTTAAGGTATTGTTGGATTTGATTTGCTAGTATTTTGTTAAGGATTTTGCATAAATATTCCTCAAAGATATTGACCTATAATTTTATTTTATTTTTTGTAGTGTCTTTGGTGTTAGTACCAGGGTGGTGGTGGCTCCATAGAATGTGTGTTCCTCCTTGGGTTTATCCTTCTTGGGACTCTCTGTGCTTCCTGGATTTGGTTGATTATTTCATTTCCCATGTTCAGGAAATTTTTAGCTATTATCTTTTCAAATATTTTCTCAAGTCTTATCTCTCTTCTCCTTCTGGGGCCCCTATAATGTGAATGCTGGTGTGTTTAATATTTTCCCAGAGGTCTCTTAGGCTGTCTTCATATTTTTTTCTTTCCTTTTGCTATATTCTGTTCTGTGGCAGTTATTTCCAAAATTCTGTTCTCCAGGTCATTTATCCATTCTTCTGCCTCAGTTATTCTGCTACTAATTCCTTCCATTGCATTTTTCATCTCTGTTTGTTTTTTAGTTCTTTGGCAAAAATTTCTTGCATCGTCTCAATCTTTGCGTCCATTCTCATCCTGAGATCCTGGACTGTCTTCACTATCATTATTCTGAATTCTTTTTCTGGAAGGTTGCTTATCTCTACTTCACTTAGTTGTTTTTCTGGGATTTTTATCTTGTCCCTTCACCTGGGATATAACTTTATGCCTTTTTATTGTATCCTTGACAATCCACTCCTCCCACAGAAGACCATCCAACATTAGCAGGTAGTTTCGGTTGAGTCTCCTTTGGGGTCACTGCTCCTCTCCTCTGGGTCTTGATGCATGCAAAATTTTGCTTGTACCTTGCAAGAGTGAAGTTTCTGTTTATCCCAGTCCTCTGGAAGTCCTATAATCAAATCCCACTGGTCCTCAAGGCCAGATTCCCTGGGGAGTCTCAGTCCCTTTGTCAGATCCCCATGCTGGGAAGCCTGACATGGGGTTCAGAACTTTCACAACAGTGGAGAACTTCTTTCGTATTATTGTTCTCTGGCCTGTGGGTCACCCAACCAATGGGTATGAGATTTGATTTTATCATGATTGTGCCCCTCCTACCATCTTGCTGTGGCTTCTTCTTTGTCTTTGGACATGGAATATCTTTTTTTTTTTTTTGGTGGGTTCCAGCTTCATTCTGTCATTGGTTGTTCAACAGCTAGTTGCAATTTTGGTGTTCTCTCAGGAGGAGATGAGTACACCTTTTTCTACTTCACCATGTTGAACCAGAAGCCCCTGTCCTTCCTCTTAAAATGAGTCTCTTACAGGCAGCATATTGTAGGTTCTTGCTTTTTTTTTTTTTTTTAATCCAATCTGTTGCTCTACGTCTTTTGATTGGAGCTTTTAGTCCACTGACATCTAAAGTACTTACTGATAACTATGCATTTATTGCTATTTTCAACCTTGTTTTCCAGTTTTTGTAGTTTTTCTTTGTTCATCTCTTCTTTCTTTTTTTAATTTAAAAATGATTTTTTTTTTTTCGTAGAATGCTTGAAGTCTTCTTTTTTTTGTGAATCAACTGTGTCATTGACTTGTGGTTACCATGGAGTTCAAATATTCTGACTCATAACTATATCTACTTGCTTTGAACAGACAGTCATACAACTTCAAACACATTCTAAAAGATCTACATTTTTAAACTTCTTTTCCCACATTTTGTGAATTAGAAGTCCTGTTAAATATACATCTTCATGCTTATCCTTTGATTGATAAGCATGGATTTTGACTGTTTATATATAAACAAATATCAATTAATAGCCTTATGGGGGTTTCCTTGTAACTGACTGTTTTTCTCCTGCTGCCTTCAGAATCTTCTATCTTTCACTTTTGCCATTTCAATTGTCATGCTTTGGTGTAGATTTGTTTGGGTTGATCCTCTTTGGGACCCTCTGCACTTCTTGTACCTTGATATCTGTTTTCTTCTTTAGTTTGGGGAAGTTTTTAACCATAATTTCTATAGATACTTTTTAGGATCCCTCTCTTTCCTTTACTGGAGTCCCTGTTATGCCTAAGTTGTATGTTTTATATTATTCCATATATCTCCTATGATGCTTTCCTTCTTTTCTTTTTCCAATTTGTCTGTCAGATGTTCTGACTGGGTGATTCCCATTATTCTATATTCCAGATTACTTATCCATTGTTCTGTCCTATTTAGTCTGATATCCATTGCTTCTAGGTTGGTTTTTATCTCAGCAATTGAATTGTCTAATTTTGATCAATTCATCTTTATTTTTTTCTACCTTATTGTTACAATGATCTACATTTCTACTGATAATCTTTCTTAATTTCTTTAGCATTGCTTTGCATCTGTTTTGAGCTATGAGTCTAGTAGACTGATGCTGGGAAAGACTGAGGGCAAGAGAAGTGGGTGATAGATGGTGAGATGGTTAAATGGCATCATTGACTCAATGGACATAAGATTGAGCAAACTGGGGGAGGAGTCAAGATGGTGGAGGAATAGGATGGGGAGACCACTTTCTCCCCTGCAAATTCATCAAAAGAACAATTGAACACTGAGCAAACTTCACAAAACAACTTCTGATCGCTAGCAGAGGACATCAGGCACCCAGAAAAGCAGCCACTGTCTTCGAAAGGATGTAGGACAAAATATAAAAGATAAAAAGAGAGACAAATAGATAGGGACAGAGACCCATCCCGGGAAGGGAGTCTTAATAGAGGAAGTTTCCAAACACCAGGAAACCCTCTCACTGGCGGGTCTGGGGGAAGTTTTCGAATCTCGGAAGGCAACCTAACTGGAAGGAAAAATAAATAAAACCCACAGATTACATGCCTAAAAGCAACTCCCAGCAGAAGAGTACCCCAGATGCCCGCATCCGCCACCAGCAAGTGGGGGCAGAACGGAGAGGAGCCGGCGGCATTGCTTAGGGTAAGGACCGAGCCCGAAGGCCCTGAGAGCAATCAGAAGGACCTAATGTGAGATAGCAACTTAAACTGTGGGATAGCAAGAAAGAGAGGGAGAAAATTAACCAGCACAAACACACTGCCAGCCGTTCGCAGAACAAAGGGACTAAGAAACTCCAGAGAAGAGCTAGCCTGCAGTGGATCAGCCCATCCCCGCTGGAGGAAGGAGGCAGTGGGGAGGGGAAAGGGGCAAATTCGTCCCCAGAGACTGCATCCCCTACCACACTGCAAACAGGCCTCCAGTTTCTAACCAAAGACTTCCTGAGATTCTGGATGGTCAACATCCGCTGGGAGAGTCGCGGCTAAACACAAGGTGCATGCACCCGACAGGCACGGGCAGAAACTGAGGCTGGGACCGCGGAGGGGAGAAGGCGCACCACACCTGGGGAGAGTGTGCCCATCAAGCTCCTGGCTGCCTGAGCTGCTCGGCCAGGGAAGGCACAAAACACAGGCGCAACTGAGTCCACGCTTTTGTGGAGTACCCGAAAACTGGAACCGCATGCAACACAGGGCATGCTCCATATAGAGCAGCTGGGAGCCTGAGCAGTGTAGATGGGGAAAGCAAACACCCCCGTGAGTGGGGGGCAAACCCAGTGCGGCCAGAACACTGCGGGTTCTCCCCATACACAGCAATATCTGTCTGCAGCACCCCTCCCTCCCTGCAACAGGACTGAACTAGCGAACCTGAACAAGAGACCACCTCCACCTGCCTGTGTCAGGGTGGAAATTAGACACTGAAGAGACCGGCAAACAGAAGCCAAATAAACAAAGGGAACCGCTTCAGAAGGGACCGGTGCAACATATTAAAATCCCTGTAGGTAACACTGACTACACTGGAAGGGGCCCATAGATATCGAAAAGTGTAAGCTGGAACGAGGAGCTATCTGAAACTGAACAGAAACCACACTGGCCGAAACAGCTCCAGAGAAATTCCTAGATATATTTTTTACCGTTTCTTTTTAAATTTAAAAAATTTTTTTCTTTTCTTTTTTACTTTTTCTCTTTTATTTTCTTTTAAAATTTGCTGTTACTCTCCCATTACTCCTTAACTTTCATTTTCGTATATTTTTATATTTTTAATAAGGGGAAAATTTTGCTTTCTTGTTTTACTCTTTTTCCTTTGAAAGTCCTCTATTACTTCTCTACTACTCCTTAATTTTCATTTTCATTTCACTATAACCTTGCACAAAAAAAAAAAAAAAGAGAGCAGCCCTATTTTTAAACCGAACTTCCTATGTATTTCTAAAATTTTTTGTGCTTTTGTTTCTGTTTTTAATATTGTATTTTTAAGAGTCTAATCTCTACTCTAGATTTTTAATCTTTGTTTTTCAGTAAGTGATATAAATTTTGGACATTTGAGAAGCCAATATTCAGTTACCATTTTTATTCAGGAGTGTGCTGATTACTCTCTCCCACTTTTGACTCTCTGTTTTCTACCTCAAAACACCTCTATTTCCTCCTTTTGCCCTCTCTTCCCAATCCAATTCTGTGAATCTTTGTGGGTGTCTGGGCTACGGAGAACACTTTAGGAACATAGAACTGCGTAGATCTATCTCTCTCCTCTTGAGTCCCACTTTTTCTCCTCCTGCTCATCTCTATCTCCCTCCTCCCTCTCCTCTTTTTCATGTAACTCTGTGAACCTCTCTTGATGTCCTTCACGGTGGAGAATCTTTTCACCATTAAACTAGAAGTTTTATTATCAGTGCTGTATAGTTGGAGAAGTCTTGAGACTACTGGAAGAATAAAACTGAAATCCAGAGGCAGGAGACATAAGCCTCAAACCTGAGAATACCAGAAAACTCCTGACTACATGGAACATTAAGTAATAAGAGACCATCCAAAAGCCTCCATACCTACACTGAAGCCAACCACCACCCAAGAGCCAATAAGTTCCAGAGCAAGACACACCATGCAAATTCTTTAGCAATGAAGGACATAGACCTGAGCGTCAACATACTGGCTGCCCAAAGTCACACCTAACACATACATCCACCTCAAAACTCATTACTGGACACTCTATTGCACTCCAGAGGGAAGAAATCCAGTTCCACGCACCAGAACACCGACGCAAACTTCCCTAACCAGGAACCCTTGACAAGCCAATCGTCCAACCCCACCCACTGGGGGAAACCTCCACAATAAAAAGGAACCACAGACCTCCAGAATATAGAAAGCCCACTCCAGACACAGCAATCTAAACAAGACGAAAAGGCAGAGAAATACCCAATAGGTAAAGGAACATGAAAAATGTCCACCAAGTCAAACAAAAGAGGAGGAGTTGGGAATCTACTTGAAAAACAATTTAGAATAATGATAATAAAAATGATCCAAAATCTTGAAAACAAAATGGAGTTACAGATAAACAGCCTGGAGACAAAGATTGAGAAGATGCAAGAAATGTTTAATAAGGACCTAGAAGAAATAAAAAAGTCAATTGAAAATGAATAATGCAACCAAAACACTCTGGAGGGAACCAAGAGTAGAATAACGGAGACAGAAGATAGGATAAGTGAGGTAGAAGATAAAATGGTTGAAATAAATGAAGCAGAGAGGAAAAAAGAATCAAAAGAAATGAGGACAACCTCAGGGACCTCTGGGACAATGTGAAACGCCCCAACATTCAAATCATAGGAGTCCCAGAAGAAGAAGACAAAAAGAAAGGCCATGAGAAGATACTCAAGGAGATAATAGCTGAAAATTTCCCTAAAATGGGGAAGGAAATAGCCACCCAAGTCCAAGAAACCCAGAGAGTCCCAAACAGGATAAACCCAAGGCAAAACACCCCAAGACACATATTAATCAAATAAACAAAGATCAAACACAAAGAACAAATATTAAAAGCAGCAAGGGAGAAACAACAAATAACACACAAAGGGATTCCCGTAAGGATAATATCTGATCTATCAACAGAAACCCTTCAGGCCAGAAGGGAATGGCAGGACATACTTAGAGTAATGAAAGAGAATAACCTACAACCTAGATTACTGTACTCAGCAAGGATCTCATTCAGATATGAAGGAGAATTCAAAAGCTTTACAGACAAGCAAAAGCTGAGAGAATTCAGCACCACCAAACCAGCTCTTCAACAAATGCTAAAGCATCTTCTCTAGACAGGAAACACAGAAAGGTTGTATAAACATGAACCCAAAACAACAAAGTAAATGGCAACGGAACCATCTTATCAACAATTACCTTAAATGTAAATGGGTTGAATGTCCCAACCAAAAGACAAAGACTGGATGAATGCATACAAAAACAAGACCCCTATATATGCTGTCTACAAGAGACCCACCTCAAAACAAGGGACACATAAAGACTAAAAGTGAACGGCTGCAAAAAAATATTTCACACAAACGGAGACCAAAAGAAAGCAGGAGTCACAATACTCATATCAGATAAAATAGACTGTAAAATAAAGGCTGTGAAAAGAGACAAGAAGGACACTACATAATGATCAAAGGATCAATCCAAGAAGAAGATATAACAATTATAAATATATATGCACCCAACACAGGAGCACCGCAATATGTAAGGCAAACACTAACGAATATGAAATAGGAAATTAATAGTAACACAATAATAGTGGGAGACTTTAATACCCCACTCACATCTATGGATAGATCAATTAAACAGAAAATTAACAACGAAACACAAGCTTTAAGTGACACAATGGACCAGCTAGACCTAATTGGTATCTATAGGACATTTCACCCCAAAACAATCAACTTCACCTTTTTCTCAAGTGCACACGAAACCTTCTCCAGAAGAGATCACATCCTGGGCCATAAATCTAGTCTTGGTAAATTCAAACAAATTGAAATCATTCCAGTCATCTTTGCTGACCACAGTGCGGTAAGATTAGATCTCAATTACAGGAAAAAAATTGTTAAAAACTCAAACATATGGAGGCTAAATAACACGCTTCTGAATAACCAACAAATCATAGAAGAAATCAAAAAAGAAATAAAAATATGCATAGAAATGAATGAAAATGAAAACACAACAACCCAAAACCTATGGGACACTGTAAAAGTAGTGCTAAGGGGAAGATTCATAGCATTACAGGTTTACCTCAAGAAACAAGAAAAAAGTCAAATAAATAACCTAACTCTACACCTAAAGCAACTAGAGAAGGGAGAAATGAAGATCCCCAGGGTTAGTAGAAGGAAAGAAATCTTAAAAATTAGGTCAGAAATAAATGCAAAAGAAACTAAAGAGACCATAGCAAAAATCAGCAAAGTTAAAAGCTGGTTTTTTGAAAAAATAAACAAAATTGACAAACCGTTAGCAAGACTCATTAAGAAACAAAGGGAGAAGAACCAAATTAACAAAATTACAAATGAAAATGGAGAGATCACAACAGACAGCATTGAAATATAAAGGATCATAAGAGACTACTACCAGCAGCTCTATGCCAATAAAATGGACAACTTGGAAGAAATGGACAAATTCTTAGAAAAGTATAACTTTCCAAAACTGAACCAGGAAGAAATAGAAGATCTTAACAGACCTATCACAAGCAAGGAAATCGAAACTGTAATCAGAAATCTTCCAGCAAACAAAAGCCCAGGACCAGATGGCTTCACAGCTGAATTCTACCAAAAATTTAGAGAAGAGCTAACACCTATCTTACTCAAACTCTTCCAGAAAATTGCAGAAGAAGGTAAACTTCCAAACTCATTCTATGAGGCCACCATCACCCTAATACCAAAACCACACAAGGATGCCACAAAAAATGAAACCTACAGGCCAATATCACTGATGAACAAAAATGCAAAAATCCTTAACAACATTCTAGCAAACAGAATCCAACAACATATTAAAAATATCATACATCAGGACTAAGTGGCTTTTATCCAAGGGATGCAAGAATTCTTCAATATCCACAAATATATCAATATAATACACTAAATTGGCAGATTGAAAGATAAAACCATATGGTTATCTCAATAGATGTAGAGAAAGCCTTTGACAAAATTCAACATCCATTTATGATAAAATTCGCCCAGAAAGCAGGAATAGAAGGAACATACCTCAACATAATAAAAGCTATATGTGACAATATATATATGACCCTCAATGGTGAAAACTTGAAAACATTTCCCCTAAAGTCAGGAACAAGATAAGGGTGCCCACTCTCACCACTACTATTCAACATAGTGTTGGAAGTGTTGGCCACAGCAATCAGAGCAGAAAAAGAAATAAAAGGAATCCAGATTGGAAAAGAAGAAGTAAAACTCGCACTGTTTGCAGATGACATGATCCTCTACATAGAAAACCCTAAAGGCCCCACCAGAAAATTACTAGAGCTTATCAATGAATATAGCAAAATTTCAGGATATAAAATTAACAAACAGAAATCCCTTGCATTCCTGTACACTAAAAATGAGAAAAAAGAAATAGAAATTAAGGAACCAATTTCATTCACCATTGCAACAAAAAGAATAAAATACTTAGGAATATATCCACCTAAAGAAACAAAAGAGCTATACATAGAAAACCATAAAAAAACTGATGAAATCAAAGAGGACACAAATAGATGGAGAAATATACCATCTTCACGGATTGGAAGAATCAATATTGTCAAAATGGCTATTCTACCCAAAGCAATCTATAGATTCAATACAATCCCTATCAAGCTACCAACGGTATTTTTCACAGAACTAGAACAAATAATTTCACAATTTGTATGGAAATAAAAAAAACCTCGAATAGCCAAAGTAATCTTGAGAAAGAAGAATGGAACTGGAGGAATCAACCTGCCTGACTTCAGACTCTACTACAAAGCCACAGTCATCAAGACAGTATGGTACTGGCACAAAGACAGAAATATAGATCAATGGAGCAAAATAGAAAGCCCAGAGATAAATCCACGTACCTATGGACACCTTATCTTCGACAAAGTAGGCAAGGATACACAATGGAAAAAAGACAACCTCTTTAACAAGTGGTGCTGGGAAGACTGGTCAACCACTTGTAAAAGAATGAAACAAGAACACTTTCTAATACCATACACAAAAATAAACTCAAAATGGATTAAAGATCTAAATGTAAGACCAGATACTATAAAACTCCTAGAGGAGAACATAGGCAAAATCTTCTCCGACATAAATCACAGCAGGATCCTCTATGACCCACCTCCCAGAATATTGGAAATAAAGCAAAAATAAACAAATGGGACCTAATGAAACTTAAAAGCTTTTGCACAACAAAGGAAACTATAAGCAAGGTGAAAAGACAGCCCTCAGATTGGGAGAAAATAATAGCAAATGAAGCAACAGACAATGAACTAATCTCAAAAATATATAAGCAACTCTTGCAGCTCAATTCCAGAAAAATAAATGGCCCAATCAAAAAATGGGCCAAAGAACTAAACAGACATACAGATGGCTAACAAACACATGAAAAGATAATCAACATCACTCATCATCAGAGAAATGCAAATCAAAACCACAATGAGGTACCATTACACGCCAGTCAGGATGGTTGCCATCCAAAAGTCTACAAGCAATAAATGCTGGAGAGGGTGTGGAGAAAAGGGAAACCTCTTACACTGTTGGTGGGAATGCAAATTAGTACAGCCGCTATGGAGAACAGTGTGGAGATTTCTTAAAAAACTGGAAATAGAACTGCCATATGACCCAGCAATCCCACTTCTGGGCATACACACGGAGGAAGCCAGATCTGAAAGAGACACATGCACCCCAATGTTCACCACAGCACTCTTTATAATAGCCAGGACATGGAAGCAACCTAGATGCCCATCAGCAGACGAATGGGTAAGGAAACTGTGGTACATATACACCATGGAATATTACGCAGCCATCAAAAAGAATTCATTTGAATCAGTTCTAATGAGATGGATGAAACTGGAGCCCATTATACAGAGTGAAGTAAGCCAGAAAGATAAAGAACATTACAGCATACTAACACATATATATGGAATTTAGAAAGATGGTAATGATAACCCTATATGCAAAACAGAAAATGAGACACAGATGTACAGAACAGACTTTTGGACTCTGTGGGAGAAGGCGAGGGTGGGATATTTCAAGAGAGCAGCATCGAAACATGTATATTATCTATAGCGATCACCAGTCCAGGTTGGATGCATGAGACAAGTGCTCAGGCCTGTTGCACTGGGAAGACTCAGAGGGATTGGGTAGAGAGGGAGGTGGGAGGGGGGATCGGGATGGGGAATACATGTAAATCCATGGCTGATTCATGTCAGTGTATGGCAAAACCCACTACAATATTGTAAAGTAATTAGGCTCCAACTAATAAAAATAAATGAAAAAAAAAAAAAAAAAAAAAACAAATGTGAAAGAAAGAAAAAAATAAAAATAAATGAAGAAAAAAAAAGATTAAAAAAAAATCGAGCAAACTCCAGGAGGTGGTGAAGGACAGGGAAGCCTGGCGTGATGCAGTCCATGGGGTTGCAGAGTGGGACATGACTTAGTGATTGGACAACAAAGAGGGTGATTGCTAAAGCAAGTGAGATTTGTATGGTCACAGTGAAACCATATGGTTCCTGTGTAGCAGTCCACAGATTTTCTCAGAAGCAGCCCAAGTTTTCACATCCCTCACCACTGTGTTTGTCGAAGATCCCATGCAAGGTTGTGAGAGGGACTAGACTTGAGCTGAGGGTTGGGGCATTGTAGGTTCAGAAATATAGGTGGTTGTGCTGCTACCTGGATTCTGGGCTGCCTCTGTTAGCCCCAGGTCTGGTACCAAGTAGCTGTGTGGAATGGGTAGAACCATGGTGCTCTGCCTGGGGAATGAATGCTGCATGCTCCAGCCCAGGACCTCTCTGCCACAGACTCAGCACCCAGCTGCTTCATGTTCCTGTGGCACCACCTACTGTGTGTGATGATAATGTCTTTTGTGGCTGGACCCTCAATCACAGCATCTGCACTGATAATGTGTTCTTCATTGGGGGCGAGTTTCTTGATATTGGTCTGGGCAATGACTTTTTGGATATACAATCATAAGCACAAGAAACGAAAGCAAAAATAGACAAAGGGATTACAGCAAACTGAAAACAATCAACAGATTTAAAATGCAGACTGTGAAATGAGAGGATATATTTGTAAGTCATAAACCTGATAAGGGGAAGTTAATAGGCAAGCTACATAAACACATACAATTCAACAACAAAAACCTAAAGAACTCAATTTAAAAATGGACAAAAGATCTGAATAGACATTTCTCAAATAAAAGATATGCAACTGGTCAATAGGTATATAAAAAAGTCAAAAGATACATGCTCAATTACACTACTCATCAGAGAAATTCAAATCCAAATCACAGTGAGTGATCACCTCATACCTGTTACAATGGCTATATCATAAAGACAAAAGATAACAACTATTGGAAAGATGTAGAGCAAAGGAAATCCTTGTACACTGTTGGTGAGAATGCAAATTGATACAACTACTGTGAAAAACAGTTTAGAGGTTCCTCACAAAATATTAAACATAGGATTACCATATGATCCTGAATTCCCACATCATGGTATGTAGTCAAGGGTAATGAATTATCTCAATAAGATCTCTGTATTTCCATGTTCATTCAGCATTGTTCACGATAGCCAAGATACAGAAATAACTCACGTGTCTGTTGATGGATGAATGTATAAAGAAGATGTACTTAATAAATAAAATGGAATATTATCCAGACTTAAAAAGGGAAATGCTGTCATTTGTAACAACATAGATGAACCTATAGGACATTGCTTTTATTTTTCAGTCACTGAGTCATGTCTGACTCTTTGGAACACCATGAACTGCAGCACACCAAGCTTCCCTGTTCTTCACTATCTCCTGGAGCTTGCTCAAACTCATGTCCATTGAGTCAGTGATGCCATCAAACATCTCATCCTCTGTTGCCCACTTCTCCTCTTGCCTTCAATCTTTCCCAACATCAGGGTCTTTTCCAATGAGTAGGCTTTTCGCATCATGTGACCAAAGTATTGGAGCTTTAGCTTCAGCATAAGTCCTTCCAATGAATATTCAGGGCTGATTTCCTTTACAATTGACTGGTTTGATTCTCCTTGACATCCAAGGGAATCTCAAGATTCTTCTCTAGAACCACAATTCAAAAGCATTAATTATTTGGCATTCAGCCTTCTTGATGCTTCATCTCTCACATCGGTACATGACTACTGGAAAAACCATAGCTTTGACTGTATGGACTTTGTTGGGAAAGTTATGTCTCTGCTTTTTAATATGCTGTCCAAGTTTGCCATTGTTTTTCTTTCAAGGAGCAAGCATCTTTTAATTTCACGGCTGTAGTCACCGTTCACATTATACTGAGTGAAATAAGCCAGATTCAAAAAGACAAGTACTGCATGATCTCATGCAGTATTTTAGAATACACGCAGAATATGCAATCTAAAAATATCAAGCTCAGAGAGGAGGTCGAGACAGCAGAGTAAGAGGATGCTAAGCTCATCAACCCCACAAACAGATTGAAAAATACAACTACATGTGGAGCAACACTGGAGACTATCTGGAAGTCTCTTCTATGACCAAGGCTGTAAATAAAGATTAACACAGAATCAGGAAGAAGGGAGGAAAAGCAATGATGTTGAGACCCATGCCCCTTGCAGGAGACACAGAAAAATAAGAGGTACTATAGGTACCAGGAATCTCCTAGCAAGTGAGAGGTTTGAGTCCAAACAAGTAGGACACACTGGAGGACTATAGGAAAATAAGACATTGCTCATGAACAGCAAGTATACATGTTTTCTGAATCGGGATAAAGGTAGAGTAGGCAGATTGATAATGTCCTCGGGTTCTAGCTGGTTCCCCATGAGCATCATAGCACATACCATAGCCTGCACTGTGTGCCTGTTCCACCCCTACCCCCCCCCCCTTTCTGGCTCAGTTCACCACTAGTTAAAAGGTCTCTGTTGCTGAGGAGAGTGCACATTTTGAATGAAGGGGGATGGAGATTGCTTGGCCCTGAACACACCAGCAACTGAACAGAGCAAAGGTGGGCATTGCTGGTGTATGTAAGGGAGCGGCAGATTGGGAGCTACATGAAACTCAGACTGGCATGCCAGGACCATCCCAGAGCATGCCTCACCTGCATCTGGCAACTTCTCCAGCCCCTATTGTTCCAGTTGTTCTCCTTTGGTGAAGGTGGTGTTGCTGGGAGGCAGAGGTGTACATACTTGAATGAAGCAGAGATGCCTTATACCTGACCTTGCATCTGAGTGGGGCAAGGGCAGCTATTGGCTGAGTATGTGGATTAGAAACTGTTTTAGGCTCTGACTAGATGGGATCATCCCAGCACACACCCCATACTCTAACTGCCCCTTTTGCTCTGGCGCTGATCTCCATTAGGGTGGAAGTACCCTTTAAGAGGGGAAAATGCACACTGAGAGGGAAAGGAACCACCTCAGATCTGAAATTCAGGACTTCCGTTTTAGCAACTTGGGCCTTGATTCTGCTGTCAAAAGGGTGGTGATGGCAACGAAGCATAGGAAATGACCTATTTCGCACCTAGGGAAGGCTCTTGCTTCTCCATCTCCATGCCTCCAATCCTTGATAGGATTTTCAAGGTGGTAACTGCCAGCACATTGGGAGAAGGCATGAGCAATGCTCACTTCAGATTCAGTTCTCCTAGCAAAGACACTGGGCACATGCAGACTGCATAGGGATGCTCCCACATAAAAATACCACTTCAAGACCAAGATAGGCAACTGCATCACCTAATTGCACAGAAATAAAAAAAGTTAAACAAAATGACAAGTCAGAGGAATTTTTTTCAAGGGAAAGAATTTTTTAAAATGCTGGTAAAACCCCCTAAAGAAACAGAGATAAACAAATACTAGCAGTTTGAATCCAACAATGCATTAAAAGGATCATACACAATAAACAAATTGAATTTATTCCATGGATGCAAGGATTTTTTAATAACCCGAAAATTAATCAGTGTGACACACAATATCAACAAGTTGAAGAATAAAAAACATATTATCACCTTGACTAGATTTGATAGACAGAGTGCCCGAAGAACTATAGATGGAAGTGTGTTGCATTGTACAGGAGGTAGTGATCAAAAACATCCCCAACAAAAAGAAATGCAAAAAGGCAAGACGGTTGTCTGAGGAGGCCTTGCAAATAGCTGAGAAAAGAAGAGAAGTGAAACACAAAGGAGAAAAGGATAGATAAACCCATCTGAATGCAGAGTTCCAAAGAAAAGCAAGGAGAGATAAGAAAGCCTTCTTAAGTGATGAATGCAGAGAAAGAGGAAAACAATAGAAAGGGAAAGACTAGAGGTCTCTTCAAGGAAATTAGAGATACTAGGGAACATTTCATGCAAAGAATGGACACAATAAAGGACAAAAACGATATGAACCTAACAGAAGCAGAAGATATTAAGAAGATGTGGCAAGAATACACAGAAGAACTATACAAAAAAGATCTTCATGGCCCGGATAATCACGGTGGTGTGATCACTCACTTAGAGCCAGACATTTTCGACTGCAATGTCAAGTGGGTCTTAGGAAGCATCACTACGAACAAAGCTAGTAGAGGTGATGGAATTCCAGCTCAGCTATTTCAAATACTAAAAGATGATGCTGTGAAAATGCTGCACTCAATATGCCAGCAAATTTGGAAAACTTAGCAGTGGCCACAGGACTGGGAAAGGTCTGTTTTCATTCCAATCCTGAAGAAGAGCAATGCCAAAGAATGTTCAAACTACCGCACAACTGTACTCATCTCACACGCTACCAAGTAATGCTCAAAATTCTCCAAGTGAGGCTTCAACAGGACATGGACCGAGAACTTCCAGATATTCAAGCTGGATTTAGAAAAGGCAGAGGAACCAGAGATCAAATTGCCAACATCTGTTGGATCATAGAAAAAGCAAGAGAATTCCAGAGGAATTCCTTGATTATGCCAGAGTCTTTGTGTGGATCACAACAAGTTCTAGAATATTCTTAAAGAGATGGGAATAACAGACCACCTTAGCTGCCTTCTGGTAAACCTGCATGCAGGTAAAGAAGCAACAGTTAAAAAAGGACATGAAACAATGGACTGGTTACAAATTGGGAAAGGAGTACATCAAGGGCCTATATTGCACTCTGCTTATTTAACTTATATGTAGAGTACATCATGCGAAATGCTGGGCTGGATGAAGCACAAGCTAGAATCAAGATTGTGGGGAGAAATATCAGTAACCTCAGATATACAGATGACACCATCCTTATGGCAGAAAATGAAGAGGAACTAAAAAGCCTCTTGATGAAGGTAAAAGAGGAGATTGAAAAAGCTGACTTAAAACTCAGCATTCAAAAGCTGAAGATCATGGCATCTGGTCCCATAACTTCATGGAAAATAGATGGGGAAACAATGGAAACAGTGACAGACTTCATTTACTTGGGATCCAAAATCATTACAAATGGTAAAAGCAGTCACAAAATTAAAAAGTGTTTGCTCTTTGGAAGAAAAGCTATGATAAAACTAGACAGTGTATTAAAAAGCAGAGACATGACTTTGCCTACAAAGATCCATTTAGTCAAAGTTATGGTTTTACCAATAGTCATGTATGGATGTGCGAGTTGGACCATAAAGAAAGCTCAGCACCAAAGAATTGATGCGTTTGAACTATGGTGTTAGAGAAGACTCTTGAGATTTTCTTGGACTGCAAGGAGATCAAACCAGTCAATCGTAAAGGAAATCAGTCCTGAATATTCATCAGAAGGACTGATGTTGAAGATGAAGCTCCAGTACTTTGGCCACCTGGTGCGAAGATATGACTCATTAGAAATGACCTTGATGCTGGGAAAGATTGAAGGCAGGAACAGAAGGGGACTACAGAGGACAATATAGTTGTATAGCATCACCTACTCAATGGACATGATTTTGAGAAAGTTCTGGGAGATGGTGAAGGACAGGCATGCCTCACATGCTTCAGTTCATGCGGTCGCAAAGAGTTGGACACGACTGAGAGACTGAACAATGCTAGATCATCTCAATAAATGTAGGAAAAGCTTTTGACCAAATTGAACATCCATTTATGATAAAAACTCTCCAGAAAGTGGGCACAGAGAGAACATGCCTCAAAATAATAAAGGTCATACATGAGAAACCTACAGTTAACATCATACTTGATGGTGAAAAGCTGAAAGCGTTTCCTCTAAGATCAGGAACAAGACAAGGTTGTAAACTCTTGCCATGATTATTCAACATAATTTTGGAATTCTTAGTCATGGCTATCAATGAAGAAAAAGAAATAAAATCTTAATTGGAAAAGAAGTTAAACTGTCACTGTTTACAGATTACATGATATTGTACACAGAAAATCCTAAGATATTGCCAGAAAACTACTAGAGCTCATCATGAATTTGGTAAAGTTTTAGGTTACACAATTAATATACAGAAATCTGTTCTATTTCTGTACACTAGCAATGCAGGATCATAAAGAGAAATTAAAGAATCACATTTTCCATCACATCAAAAAGAATAAAATACCCAGGAATTAATCCACCTAATGAGACAAAAGACCTGTAGTCTGAAAACTATAAGATACTGATGAAAGAAATCAAAGATGACACAAACAGATGGAAAGATATTCTCTGTTCTTGAATTGGAAGAATCAATATTCTAAAAATGACTATAGTTTCAAAAGCAATCTACAGATTCAAAGCAATCCTTATCAAATTACCAATTATCTAATTCACAAAACTAGAACAACAGCAACAACAACAAAAAAAAACCTTAAAATTTGTAGGAAGACTCAAAAAACCCTGAATAGCCAAAAGCAACATTGAGAAAGTAAGCTAGAGGAATCAGGCTCATGACTTCAAACTGTACTACAAATGTAGAGTCATTAAAATAATATATAGCACTGGAACAAAAATAGAAATACAGGTCAATGGAAGAGGATAGAAAGCACAGAAATAAACCCACACACCTATGATCAATTAATCTGTGACAAATAAGATGATACTGTACAATGGAGGGAAAGAGTCTCTTCAATCAATGGTGCTGGGAAAACTGGAAAGTTACATGTAAAAAATGAAATTAGAACAGTCTTTAACACCATACACAAAAATAAACTCAGAATGGACTAAAGACCTAAATGTGAGACTGGATACTCCAAAACATTTAGAGGAAAACAATCGGCAAAACACATTTTGAAATAAATTACAGCAATATCTTTTCTGATTCATCTCCCAGAGTAATGAAAATAAAAACAAAAATAAACAAAAGGGACCTAAAAACAAAAAAGCTTTTGCACAGCAAAGGAAACCATAAAGAAAATGAAAAGACAACCCATAGAATGGGAGAAAATATTTGCAAATATTTTCAACCAACAGGGGAAGAGCCTCCAAAATTTGCAAACAGCTCATATGGCTTAATATCATTAAAAAATCAATAAAAAATGGGCATAATATCTAAAGAAACTTTCTCCAAAGAAGACATGCATATGGCCATGAGGCACATAAAAACATGCTCAACACTGCTGATTATTAGAGAAATGCAAATCAAAAATACAATGAGGAGGATCAAGATGTTGGAAAATTAAGAAACAGAGTTAACCTTCCTCTGCAGAAACATTGAAAATACATCTACAAGTAGAAAGATTTACACATAACAGCTACTGAGTGCTGTCAGCAGGTCTCAGACATCTGAAAGGCCAAGAAAATCTCCATATAACTGGGTAGGACAAAAGGAAAAAGAAAGAGAAGGAAACAGAAAGGGGTCTGTGCCCCGGGAAGTGAGCTGTGAAGGAGGAAAGGTTCCTGCAGCTTGTGAAGGCTCCTCACCAGAGGAGAAATTAGACTGGATGGAAGGAAAGTTTTGGAGCATAAAAAGGGGAGATAGGCGACCAGTTTGTGGAAAGCAAAATAGAGAGTATCTCTTCTCCTGGCGAGGGTGGGGGTCAGGTGCTAAAGCTTAAACTCCAAAGCTCAGTCCCAGGGGAAGGTCCAGGTTTAGGTGCAGAAAGAGCCTGAAGAGGTCAAGCTATAGCAACTGAGGGTGTACTAGGAAGAATCCTGGGCCCACCAGCGAGGTAAGGCACAATTATTGGTAGGCGTATGAAGGGAGAGGTGGGATAACCATAAGAGAATATAGAAATAAGAATGAAAAACAGAAGACAGTTTCTGGGACATTAAACACACCAATATTAGAATTATAGGGGTCCCAGGAGAAGAAGAAAAAGATAAAGAGCCTGAGAAATTATTTGAAGAGATCATAGTAAAAAATATCCCAAACATGGGAAAGGAAATAATCACCTAAGTCCAGGAAGTCCAGAGAGTCCCAGGCAGGAAAAATACAATGAGGAATATGCCAATATATATATATTAATCAGACTAACAAAAATTAAATACAAAAAAAATATTAAATGAAACAAGGGAAAAGCAACAAGTAACATACAAGGGAATTCCAACAAAGGTTATCAGCTGATTTTTCTGCAGAAACTCTGTAGTTCAGAAGGCAGTGGCAAGATATATTTAAAATGATTAAAGGGAAAAAGCTAAAATCAAGAATACTACTACCTATGAGCTTCCTTGGCAGCTCAGTGGTAAAGAATTCACCTGCTGATGCAGAAGACATGGATTCAATCCTTGATCTGGGAAGATCCCACATACCATGGAACGACTAAGCCCATGAGCCACAAAAGTTGAGCCTGTGCACTAGAGCCCGGGAACCACAACTATTGATCCCATAAGCCACAAGCACTGAAGCACACACATCCTGGAGCCTATGCTCCGCGACAAGAGAAGCCATGGCAATGAGAAACCTGTGTACCACAACTAGATAGTAGCCCTTGATCTCTGCAACTAGAGAAAAACACATGCAGCATCAAAGACCCAGCACAGACAAAATGAATAAATAAATAAAATTATATTTTAAAAAATATATTTCATATTTTTTAGAATACCTAGCAAGGTTCTCATTCAGATTAGATGGAGAAATCAAAAGCTTTACAGACAAGCAAAGGCTAAGATAATTCAGCACCGTCAAACCAGCTTTACAACAATCACTAAAGGAAACTCTCTAGGCAACAAACACAAGAGAAGAGAACAAAAGAGGAATAAAAGAAAAAAGAACTGTCAAAAGAAAAACCAAAGCAAATAAAAAAAAATGGCAATAGGAACATACATATTGATAATTACTTTAAATGTAAATAGATTAAATGCACCAAAAGACATGGGCTGGCTGAATGGATATAAAAACAAGACCTGGTGGGGATGGAGGAGTGGTCCCAAGATGGTGCAGGAATAGGACAGGGAGGCCACTCTCTCCCCCACAAATTCATCAAAAGATCATTTGAATGTTGAGCAACTTTCACAAAACAACTTCTGAATGCTAGCAGAGGACACCAGGCACCCAGAAAGAGAAGAAGTCTCCACACAGTAGGCAATCCTCTCACAGGTGTGTCTGTGGGGGGTTTTGGAATCTCAGAGGGCAACATAACTAGGAGAGAAAAACAAACAAACAAACAGAATATGTCCCTAACCACAATTACAAGTGGAAATGGAGAAAGGGCACAGACCAGTGTCTTGCATTCACCATCAGTGAGTGGGAGCTGAGCAGGGAGGTGGGGGCTGCATCATTTGTCCTCAGGGAAAGTAACAGGTCTGAACGCCCTGAGGACAATCTGAGGGAGCTAATGTGAGATTGCAACCCAAACTGTGGGATTGCCGGGGGTGGGGGGGGGGGTAACCTTTCCCACGAAAAGCTCTAACTCGGACTGGTGACCCCTGGCGCATTCACAGAACAAAGGATTGAACAAATACCAAAGGAGAGCAAGACAGCTGCCATATAGGGCCCTCCCTCCCCAGAGGCAGAGAGGCAGGCATGCGACAGCCAGAGCCAGAAGGCAAGGGGTTACTGCAATCTCTGCCCCAGAGACCACATCCTCAACCAAACTGAGCAGGCTCCCAGTTGCTAACCATGTCTTCCTGGGATCCTGGACGGTTGACATCTGCCAGGAGTGTCACAGTCTGAGATCAGCTCCCCAGAGGAGATACACAGCACTCCTGGGACTGTGATCTTGCAGCGCACCTGGGAAACCAAGTGGCCAGGACCAGGGAAGTGAATAAGATGCACAGTCCACCCGGGACAGTGTGCTTGCCAAGCACCCAGTTGCCAGAGCAGGCTGGACCTGGGAAAGGCACAAAACACACAGCCCATCTGGGCCTGTGCCCCTGTAGATCACCCGAAAACCTGAGCAACTTAGACCTGGGAAGTGCACAAAATGCAGGGCCCACTTGGGACAGTGCCCATGCAGAGCACCCTGGAGCCTGAGTAGTGTAGACCTAGGAAGTACACATTGCCATGGGCTGTGGCAAACTCATCCACTGCGAGCATTCCACACACATTCCAGCAGTATTTATTTGTAGTGTCCCTCCCTCCTCACCACACAACTCAACAAGTGAGCTTTAATAAGTGATCACGTTCGCCCCCTTGTGTCAGGGCAGAAATTAGACACTGAAGAGACTTGCAAACAGAGGAAGTCAAAATAAACAAAGAAAGGGGAATGGCTCTGGAAGTGACAGGTGCAAAAGATTAAAACTGCAATTTCTGAGACTGTGCATTTGAGGAACACCTAAAGACATTGAGAACAAGTGCAAGCTGAAATAAGGGACTATTTGACACTGAACTGACCCCACACTGCCCACAACAGCTCCAGAGAAACTCCTAGATATAGCTTTACTATCATCATTTTTAACTTTTTAAAAAATCAGATCTCTATTACTCCTTTAACTTTCATTTTTATAGTCTACTATTACCTTTCAAAAAAAAACCCTATTTTTAAAAAACAAATTCCATATATATTTTAAGTTTTTGTGATTGATTTTGTTTTGTAATTTTTATATTGTATTTTTTAGAATCTAACCTCCATTCTAGGTTTTTAATTTTTGCTTTTTGATATTTGTTATCAATTTTGTACCTCTAAGAATCTAACCTTCAGTATCTACTTTCACTTAGGGATTTGATTACTAGCTTGATTGCTCTCTCCCCTTTGACTCTCCTTTTTCTCCTCCAGGTCACCTCTATCTCCTTCCTCCCTCCTCTTCTCTACATAACTCTGAAACTCTCTAGTTGTTCTGGGCTGTGGAGAATACTTAGGGATTTGATTACTGGCTAGATTGCTCTGTCCCCTTTTGACTCTCCCTTTCCTCCTCCTGGTTACCTCTATCTCCTTCCTCCCTCTCCTATTCTCTATATAACTTTGTGAATATCTCTGGGTGTTTCTGGCTGTGGAGAATCATTTCACCATTGACCTAGGGGTTTTATCTTCTATGATGTATGGATGGAGAAGTCTTGAGGTTACTCTAAGAGAAGGAATAAAAGCCAGAGGCAGGAGGCTTAACTCCAAAGTTTTAGAACATCAGAGAACTCCTGACTCCAGGGAACATTAATAGACAAGAGCTCACCCAAAACTCTCTATACCTACACTGAAAGCAAACTCCACCCAAAAGCCAAGTCCCAGTGCAAGACACAGCATGCTATTCACCAGTAAAACAGGAACACAACCCTGAACACTAAAAGATGGGTTGCCCAAAGCCATGCCAAACCCAAAGACACCCTAAAACTCACTACTGGACACTTCATTGCACTCCAGAGAGATCCAACTCCACCCACTAGAACACAAACACAAGCTACCCCAATCAAGAAACCTTGACAAGCCACTAGTCCAACTCCATCCACAGGGAGAAGACTACACAATTAAGAGGAACCACGAAGTCCCAGCCTACAGAAAGGGCACCCCAAATAAAGCAGCATAAATAAAATGAAAAGGCAGAGAAATATTCAGCTGGTGAAGAAACATGATTAAAACCCACCAAACCAAACAAAAGAGGAGGAGATATGGGGGTCTACCTGAAAAATAATTCAGAATAATGATAGTAATGCTGATCCAAAATCTTGAAAACAAAATGGAGTTACAGATAAATAGACTAGAGACAAGGATTGAGAAGACGCAAGAAATGATTTAAAAGGACTTGAAAGAAATAAAGAAGAGTCAATCAATAATGAACAATGCAAAAACTGAGATGAAAAGCACTCTGGAAGGAACACACAGTAGAATAACTGAGGCAGAAGAGAGGATAAATGAAGTGGAAGATAGAATGGTAAACATAAATGAAGCATAGAGGAAAAAAGAAAAACAAATTTAAAAGAAATGGGCACAACGTCAGAGACTTCTGGCACAATGTTAAATGCCCCAACATTCAAATCATAGGTGTCCCAGAAGAAAAAGTCAAAAAGAAAGGGCATGAGAAAATACTTGAGGACATAATAGTCAAAAACTTCCCTAAAATGAGGAAGTAAATAGCCACCCAAGTTCAAGAAATGCAGAGAGTCTCAAACAGCATAAACCAAAGGCAAAAACCCCCATGACACATATTAATCAAATAACAAAGATCAAACACAAAGGGCAAATATTAACAGCAGCAAGGGAAAAGCAACAAATAACACACAAGGGGATCCCCATAAGGATAACAACTGATCTTTCAAAAGAAACTCCTTAGGCCAGAAGGGAATAGCCGGACATACTTATGGAGGCTAAACAACACATCCTGAATAAGCAAAACATGACAGAAGATATCAAAAAGGAAATCAAAACATACATAGAAACAAATGAAAATGAAAACACGACAACCTAAAATCTATGTGATTCAGTAAAAGCAGTGCTAATTAGGGAGGTTCATAGCAATACAAGTCTACTTCAAAAAACAAGAGAAACATCAAATAAACAGCCTAATTTTACACTTAAAGGAACTAGAAAAAGAAGAAAAGTAGAAACCCGAATTTAGTAGAAGGAAAGAAATCATAAAAATCAGAGCAGAAATAAATGACATAAACAAAACAAAACAAAAAACAAAAAAATGAAGGCGAGTATAGCAAAAACCAAAAAACCAAAGGCTGGTCCTTAGAGAAGATAAATAAAATAGACAAACCCTGTTAGTCAGACTCATCAGGAAAAAAATGGAAGAAGAATCAAATCAATAAAATTAGAAATGAAAACGGAGAACTCACAACAGAGAACACAGAAATACAAAAGATCATGAGACTACTATGAGAAATTATATGACAAAAAAATGGATAACATAGAAGAAATGGACAACTCCTTAAAAAAGTATAATCCTCCGAAACGGAACCAAGAAGAAATAGAAAATATGAATGGACTCACCAGAAGCATGGAAATTGAAACAGCAATCAAAAATCGTAAAACAAACAAAAGCCCAGGACCAGATGACTCCACAGGTGAATTCAACCAAAAATTTAGAGAAGAGCTAACACCTATCTGACTCAAACTCTTGTAGAAAACTGCAGAGGAAGGTAAACTCCTAAACTCATTGTATGAGGCAACCATCACCCTAATACCAAAAGCAGATAAGAAGCCATAATAAAGAAAACTATAGGCCAATATCACTGATGAACATAGATGCAAAAATCCTCAACAAAATTCTAGCAAACAGATTCTAACAATGTCTAAAAAGAGCATACACCATGACCAAGTGGGCTTTATCTCAGGGATGCAAGGATTCTTCAGTATTCACAAATCAATCAATATGTGTTACATCATATTAACAAATTGAAAGATAAAAACTATATGATTACCTCAATAGCTGCAGAGAAGCCTTAGACATTGCTCAGCACACATTTATGATGAAAACTCATCAGAAAGCAGGCGTATAAGGAACACACCTCAAAACATAATAAAAGCCATATACAACAAGCTCACAGCAAACATTATCCTCAATGGTGAAAAATTGAAAGCATTTTCTCTAAAATCAGGAACAAGACGAGAGTGCTCACTCTCACCACTACTATTCAACATTGTTGTGGAAGTCTTAGCCACAGCAATCACAAAAGAAAAAGAAATAAAAAGAATCCTGGACTGGAAAAGAAGAAGTTAAATTCTCACTGTTTACAGATGATACGATCTTCTACATAGAAAACCCTAAAGACACCACCAGAAAACTACTAGAGCTAATCAGTGAATATAGTAAAGTTGCAGGATATAAAATTAACAAACAGAAATCCCTTGCATTCCTATACACTAACAATGAGAAAACGAAGAGAAATTAAGAAAAGAATCCCATTCATCATTGCAACAAAAAGAATAAAATACTTAGGAATAAACTTACCTAAAGAAACAAAAGACCTATATATAGAAAACTATAAAGCACTGATGAAAGAAATCAAAGATGACACAAATAAGTAGAGAAATATACCGTGTTCGTGGATTAGAAGAATCAATATAGTGAAAATGATTATACTACCCAAAGCAATCTATAGATTCAACACAATCCCTATCAGGCTACCAACAGTATTTTTCACAGAACCAGGACAAATAATTTCACAGTTTGTACAGAAACACAAAAAACCTCAAATAGTCAAAACAATCTTGAGAAAGAAGAACGGAACTGGAGGAATCAACCTTCCTGAGTTATGATTATACTGCAAAGATACAGTCATCAAGACAGTATGGTACTGGCACAAAGACAGAAATATAGATCAATGGAACAAAATAGAAAGCACAGAGGTAAATCCACACACCTATGGACACCTTATCTTTTACAAAGGAGGCAAAAATATACAGTGAAGAAAAGACAATCTCTATAAGAAGTGGTGCTGAGAAAACTGGTCAACCATGTGTAAATGAAACTAGAACACTTTCTAACACCATACACAAAATAAACTCAAAATGGATTAAGGATCTAAATGTAAGACCAGAAACTATAAAACTCTTAGAAAAAAATATAGGCAGAACACTCTGACATAAATCACAGCAAGATGTCTATGATCCACCTCCCAGAGTAATGGAAATAAAAGCAAAAATAAACAAATGGGACCTAATGAAACTTAAAAGCTTTTGCACAACAAAGGAAACTATAAGCAATGTGAAAAGACAGCCTTCAGAATGGGAGAAAATAATAGCAAACAAAGCAACAGACAAAGGATTAATCTCAAAAATATACAAGCAAGTCCTGCAGCTCAATTCCAGAAAAATAATGACCCAATCAAAAAATGGGCCAAAGAACTAAACAGACATTTCTCCAAAGAAGACATACAGATGGCTAACAAACACATGAAAAGATGCTCAACATCACTCATTATCAGAGAAATGCAAATCAAAACCACAATAAGGTACCATACCACACTGATCAGAATGGCTGACACCAAAAAGTTTACAAACAATAAATGCTGGAGAGGGTATGGAGAAAAGGGAGCACTCTTACACTGTTGGTGAGAATGCAAACTCGTGTAGCCACTATGGAGAACAGTGTGGTGATTCCTTAAAAAACTGGAAATAGAACTTCCAGACTCTCAAGAGTCTTCTCCAACACTACAGTTCAAAAGCATCAATTCATCAATGCTTAGACTTCTTTATGGTCCAACACCCATTTCCATACATGACTACTGGAAAAACCATAGCTTTGACTACACAGAACTTTTGAGGTCAAAGTGATGTCTCTGCTTTTTAATACACTGTCTAGATTTGTCATAACTTTTCTTCCAAGGAGCAAGTGTCTTTTAATTTCATGTCTGCATTCACCATCTGCAATGATTTTGGAGCCCAAGAAAAGAAAGTTTGTCACTGTTTCCGTTGTTTTTCCATCTATTTGCCATGAACTGGTGGGACCAGTTACCATGATCTTCATTTTTTGAATGCTGAGTTCTAAGTCAGCTTTTTCACCCTCCTCTTTCACCGTCATCAAGAGGCCCTTTAGTTCCTCTTTGCTTTCTGCCATAAGGGTGGTGTCATCTGCATATCTGCAGTTCTTGATATTTCTGTTGGTAATCTTGATTCCAGCCTGTGCTTCATTCAACCTGGCATTTCACATGATATGCTATGCATATAAGTTGAATAAGCAGGGTGACAATATACAGCCTTGATGTACTCCTTTACCAACTTGGTACCAGTCTGTTGTTCCATGTCCAATTCTAACTGTTGCTTCTTGACCTGCATACATATTTCTCAGGAGGCAGGTAAGGTGGTCTGGTATTTCCATCTCTTTTAAGTCTTTTCCAGAAATTGTGATCCACACAGTCAAAGGCTTTAGTGTAGTCAATGAGGCAGAAGATGTTTTTTTTTTTTAATTCTCTCACTTTTCCTATGATCCAACAGATGCTGGCAAATTGATCTCTGGTTCCTGTGCCTTTTCTAAATTCAGTTTGAACATCTGGAAGTTTTTGGTTTACATGCTGTTGAAATCTAGCTTGGGGAATTTTGAACATTACTCTGCTAGTGTGGGAAATAAGTGCAATTATGTGGTAGTTTTGTTCTTTGGCATTACTCTTCTTTGGGATTGGAATGAAAACTGAACTTTTCCAGTCCTATGGCCATTGCTGTGTTTTTCAAATTTGCTGACATATTGAGTGCAGCACTTTCACATCATCATCTTTTAGGATTTGAAGTGGCTCAACTGGAATTCCATCACCTCCACTAGCTTTGCTTATAGTGATGCTTCCTAAAGCCCACTTGACTTTGCATTCCAGGATGTCTGGCTGTAGGTGAGTGATCACACCATTGTGGTTATCTCGGTAATTAAGACCTCTTTTTTATAGTTTTTCTGTGTATTCTTGCCACCTCTTTATATCTTCTGCTTTTGTTAGGTCTATTCTGTTTCCTTCCTTTATTGTGCCCATCTTTGCATGAAATGTTCCCTTGGTATCTCTAAGTTTCTTGAAGAGATCTCTAGTTATTCCCATTCTATTGTTGTCCTCTATTTCTTTGCATTCATCACTTAGGAAGTCTTTCTTCTCTCTCATCTATTTACCAAGATGGTGGAGTAGATGGACATGCGCTCATCTTCTCCTTTGAGAACACCAAAATCACAAGTAGCTGCTGAACAGCCATTGATAGGATGATATTGAATCCCACCAAAAAAAGATACCCCCACATCCAAGTGCAAAGGAGAAGACTCAACAAGATTGCATGAGGGACAAAAGTCACGTTTAGAATCAAACCTCATATCCACCAGAGATACTTGGAGGGCATAAACAGAACCCTTGTTTACACTGGGATCCAGGGAAAGGAGCAGTGGCCCCCACAAGAGACTAAGCCAGACCTGCTTTTGAGTGTTTTAGTGTCTCCTGTGGAGGCATGGGTCATCAATGGTCTGCTATGGGGACAGGGACTCTAGCTGCAGCAGACCTGGGAGGCACAGCATGTGGCATAAGTTCTCTTGAAAGAGGTCACCATTAGCCCCACTAAAGATCCACTGAGCTGATGATCCACAAACTGGAGAACAATTATAGCAATGAAGTTCTCACACTTATGCAAAAGTTCTAGGACCCACAGCAGATTTCCCAACCTGGGGATCCAGCAAAGGGACTGAGAACCCCCAGGAACTTTAACTTTGAATGCCAGTGGGATTTGATTACAAAACTTCCATCAGACAGGGGAAGCAGATTCTCAGAGGGTACAAACAAAACATGTTCACCAGGATCCAGGAGAAGTGAGCAGTGACCCCACAAGAGACTGAGCCAGTCTTGCCTGTGAGTTTCCAGGTGGAGGCATGGGGGGCCAGTCAGGGGCACTGAATACAACAGTCCTAGGAGGCATGTCTTGCTGGCATAAGTTCTTTTGAAGGAGGTTGCCATTATTGCCATTACCCCCTACCCCCACTCCACACAGGTTGACCTAAGGCCAAACTACAGGGAGGGAACACAGCCCCACCCATCAGCAGAAAATTGGATTAAAGATTCACTGAGCTTGGCCCCACCCACCAGAGCAAGACCCAGTTTACCCACCCCACAGCCAGTCCCTCCCATCAGGAAGCTTCCACAAGCCTCTTATCCTCATCCATCAGAGGGCAGACAGAATGAAAACCACAGTCACAGTAAAGTAACCAAACTGACACATGGATCATGGCCTTGTCTAACTCAGTGAAACTATAAACCACCCAAGATGGATGGGTCGTGGTGGAGAGTTCCAACAAAACCTTCCCCACTGGAGAAGGGAATGGCAAACCACTTCAGCATTCTTGCCTTGGGAACACAGCAAGATGTGTTCCCATCCCGATTGGGTGATGCTATTGTTAATAACTGGGGGCTTAGAGAGACAAAATGGTGGAGAAGTAGGCTGACGTGGAGTACATCTCTCCACAGATGCATCAGGAACACACCTTCAAACACAGGAGATCTTGAAGAACACCAGCTGAGAGTGGGAAGGAATCCCTGATCACCAGCAAGGAATATACAGATCCACACAAAACTCAGTAGGGCTAAGGAAGAAGGAGAAAAAGTGGAAAGTGAGCAGGACTGGACCTGCACATGGAAGATAGGGGAACTGAACCAGGGATCTGATCCCCCATCAGGGCAACTGTTCGGCACAGAGGAGAAGCAAATGAGGATGTTGAAGAGTGAAGCAGCTTATCTGTTACAGGCTTAATAGAATGAGAATCACACAGGCAATCCGTGCTGTAGCCCTATGTACCCTGGATAGGGACGCAAGTCCCCTAGAAAGTTTGGCGGCTGTGAGCTGGAGCTTAGGAATTGAAGAGCAGTCCCAGGGCAAGGTCTGCTGTTGACTGTGGTAATGCAGCCTGAGGGGATATGAGGGAGGAGATCTCAGTGGGAAATATCTGTGGAAGAAAGTCAGGCAGCCATGGAGGCAAGCTGATACTGCTGAGTCACACACAGTGGGTGCAGTCATCACTGTAGCCTCTTTCTCCCCACAAGTCAGTGCCGGTAGTTGAATCATAGAGAAAGACACCAGAGAGGGTGGCCCTTTAAGTGCCTAACAAGCTGGGAAGTACGGAAGGACCCCAGCCAGGGGCCCATTTAAGTGCCTGAACGTGCCAAGCAACAGAAAGGCCCTTTGAATACCACCTGCAAAAGACTCTAATAAGACCATAGCTCCTGCAGCTGCGGCAGTTGGTGTCCCTGCACGCTTGGTGTCATACAGGTCCCCATGATCCAAGCAGCAGCACCAATTTCATGCTCAGTCCTCATTCAGGCAGAGGTGCCAGGGGTTAGAACAAGCCCTAATAGCACTGTATCTCCTGTGAAAATGGATGATGGTGATCCTCCATAACTGGCATTGCCAGGGTCCCCATGATCCAAGCAACTGTGCCACCTCCACACTTGATTCCCACTGGGACAAAGCTGCCAGAGGCTAGAAAAAAAACATAAGAGCACCAAATCTCCCTATCTCCCACTTTCCTAGCCTCTGGCTCCCCTGTGTACCTGATGCTGCCAGGGTCCCTGCAATCCAAGCAGCTATGCCACATCCACACCTGATCCTCACTGAGGTGCTTTTCTATTCTTTCTCCCTTTTCATTCCTTTTTCACCATGTTTGTTGGTTTTGTCTTGTTTGCTTTATTTCCCAGTTGGCACCTTGCTTTCACTTTGTTTTTTGGTTTGTGCTTTTGATAGTTCCGTTTTAAATTGGTGGATATCATCTTTGGTTTCCTTTGCTCGCTGTATCAGCCGTCTTGTATTTTCTTTTTTTTTTTTTTTTTTTTTGGACTGCTTTTGTTTTGTTTGTGTGTGTATATGTGTGTGTTACATTAGTTTTGTTATTATTTGCCTGATCTTGTATGCACCACTTCTCTTGCATTTGTCTTTTGTTTCTTTATTTGCTTTATGTTTTTGTATGTTTGTTTTAATCCCCTTTAATGCCATAACAAATGACTTATGGAATCTGAGTTTCCTGGTTAGAGATTGAGCCTTAGGCTTTGGGGTGGGAGTGCTGAGTCCAAGACCCTAGACTTCCACAGAACTACTAACCCCAGGGAGCACTGATTAGTGGGAACTCCTACAAAGGCCCCAACCTGTATACAAGATCCAGCAGCACTCAGTGTAAGATGTCTCATCCAAGCAACACAGAAACACAAACCCAATCATCAGAAGACAGGATTACCATGGGCACCCCAAAATATACCACTTCACACAGTCCTGCCTATCAGAGGGGAAAAATAAAACAAAATAAATCTTACATCCTCCCACCATAACACATGTAAAAGTCATTCCCAGAATGAAGACTAAACAAACTACTGGACCAACCTTAGCCACTGAGGACAGAAACCAAAAGGCATATGACTTTAAAGCTTGGGAAAAGGAGACCTCAAACACAGTAAGTTAGGAAAAAATGAAAAGGCAGAGAAATATTGCACAAATGAAGGAACAAGGTAAAAACTCACAAGATTAAATGAAGAAGAAATAGGCAAACTACCTGAAAAATAAATCAGAGGATTGATACTAAAGATGATAGAAATCTTGAAAATAGAAGGGAGAAAATGCAACAATCAATTAACACATTTAACAAGGACCTAGAAGAAATAAAGAATAAACAGAGATGAAAAACAATTACTGAAATTAAAAATACTCTAGAAGGAATCAATTGTTGAACAACTGAGGCAGAAGAATGAATAAGTAAGCTGGAAGAAACAGCCTTGGAAATAACTGCTGAAGAGCAGAATAAAGGAAACAGAATGAAAATAAATGAGGATAATCTCAGAGAGCTCTGGGACAATATTAAATACACCAACATTTGGATTACAGGCATACGAGAAGAAGAAGAGAAAAAGAAAGGGTCTGAGAAAATCTTTGAAGAGATTATAGTAAAAAACTTCCTCAACATGAGAAAGGAAATAGTCAATCCAAGTCCAAGAAGCACAGAGAGTCCCTAACATGATAAACCCGAGGAGAAACATGCTGAGGCACATACTAATCAATTTAACAAAGATTAGACACAAAATATAGATATTAAAAGCATCAAGTAACACAGAAGGGAAATGCTATACAATTAACAGCTGGTCTTTCAGCAGAAACTCTGCAAGCCAGAAGGGAATGGCAGGATATACTTAAAGTACTGAAAGATAAAAATTTAAAACCAAGATTACTCTTACCCAGCAAGCATTGCATTCAAAATTGAGGGAAAAAACAAAAGCTTTACAGAGAAACTAAAGTTAAGAGAATTTAGTACCACCAAACCAGCTTTACAACAAAGGTAAAAGGGACTTCTATAGGCAGGAAACACAAGAGAAGGAAAAGATCAACAAAAACAAACTGAAAGTGGGGGCAGTCTTAAGATGGCAGAGGAATAGGATGGGGAGACCTCTTTGTCCCTCACAAATACAACAAAAATTCATCTGCATGTGGAGCAACTCACAAAGAACAACATCTGAACTCCGACGGAGGACTGCAGATATCTAGAAAGGCAAACCAACCTGTTTGGAAGGAAGTAGGACAAGGGACAAAGAAGAAAAGGGAGACAAAGGATTTCGGGACAGAAATACATACTGGGGTGGGAGTCATGAAGGAGAAGTTTCCACACAATAGGAAACTCTCTCACAGGTGGGATCAGTGGGGAGATTAGGAACCTCAGAGGAAAACATAACCAAAAAAAAAAAAAAAAAAAAAAAAATTCACCACAGAATTCACGACAAAATTGTGCTAAACAGCAATTACCAGCCAAGAAGCTGCTCACATGCTTGCGTATGTCTGCAGCGAGTGGGGGCTGCGTGCAGAGGTGTGGGCTGTGTCCTCAGTCCTTATGGAAAGGACCAGAGTTTAATGCAGTGAAAACACTCTGAGGGGACTAATGTGACACAGCACAGACAGAACAGGGAAAATCCAAACCATGGGATCGCCATAGTAACAAAGAAAAACAAAGGACGATTCCTGCAAAACAAAGGACCATTTCTACAGGAAGGCAGCACTCTGCCCCTGGTGCAATCACAGAACAAAGAATCACACCCTAGAGAATATCAAAGGAGAGCGAGCCAGCTGACATTTATGGCCCTCTTTGGAGAAGGAAATGGCAACCCACTCCAGTACTCTTGCCTGGAAAATTCCATGGACAGAGGAGTCTAGTGGGCTACCATCCATGGGATTGCAAAGAGTCGGACACGATTGAGCGACTTCACTTTCTTTTTTTTTTTTTCCTTTTCTTTCAGAGGCAGAGAGGCAGGCACATGATAGTCAGAGGTAGAAGGCAAAGGGGTTGCTGCAATCTTGGCCTCAGAGACTGCACCTCCTGCCAAGCTGTAAGGGGGCTACCAGTCACTACCCAGGTCTTCCTGGGATACTGGACAGCTTATATCTGCTGCGAGTATCACAGCCTGAGACCAGTTCCCCTTAGATGCACGGCCCACCTGGAACTGTGCCCTCGTGGTGCACCCTGGAGCCTGAGTGGATTAGATCTGGGAGATGCACGGTGCCTTGGGCTGTGACAACCCCTGTGTGGCCCATCTACTGCAAGTACTCCCCCCACACAGCAGTGGTTTGTTTGCAGTGTCCCTCCCTCTCCACAGCACAACTGAGGAAGTGAGCCCAAATTAAGAAGCCACTTTTGCCCCCTTGTGTCAGAGTGGAGATCAGACATTGAAGACAGACTTGCAACCAGATGAGGCCAACCTAAGCAAAGTAAAGAAGGGGAAACTACCCCAGAAGGTGCAACAGATTAAATCTTGCAGTTAAACTGAGACTGCACTTGAGGGGAAACTGTAGACTTTCAGAACAAGTACAAGCCGGAACAGGGGACTATCTGACACTGAACTGACTCTACACTGCCTAAAAGAGTACCAGAGACATTTCTAGATATACTGGAGGACCTTCAGAGTAGGTAACATGACTATAGGAGGAAAACAGGAAACAGACTAACACTCATTTAACTAACACTATATATATCCTAGCACATCCTCTAAAATGAAAATATTATCTTTTAATTAATCAATTTATTTTAATTTGAGGATAATTTCTTCACAATATTGTGGTGGTTTTTGGCATACATTGACATGAATCACCCATGAGTGCACATTTTTTTTAAATTAATCATTTTTAAAATTCGTTAAAATTTTTATTCATTTCCTTTCCATTTCTCCTCCCCCCTCTTCCCCTCTTCTTTTTCTTTATTTCCTCATACCATCATATTATGATTATTACTCCTTTAACTTCTCTTTTTCATAGCCTACTTTTGCTTTTCTTAAAAAATCTTATTTGCTAAGTAAATTCTCTATTTTTAATTTTGGTATTTTTTTTTTTGTATTGTACTTTTGAGAGTGTAATTTTTATTCTAGGTTTTCAATTTTTGAACTTTTGTTACCAATTTTGGATCTTTAAGAGTGTAACTTTTATTATCTATTTTCACTTAGGGATTTCATTATGGACTTGACTGCTCTCTTCTCTTTTGATTCTCCCTTTTCTCCTCCTGGTTACTTCCTCTCTCTTCTCTTCACTATATAACTGAATCTCTTTGGGTGTTCCTAGCTGTGGAGAGTTGCTTCACCATTAAACTAGGGGTTTTATCTTCTGTGTTGTGTGAATGGGCAAGTCTTGATGCTACTATAAAAGGTGGTGACCAAAACCCAGTGGCAGGAAACACAATCCAGAATGTTGGACCATCATAGAACTTCTGACTCCAGGGAACATTAATAAATGAGAGTGCACCCAAAAGCCTCCATACCAACACAGAGACCAAGCTCCACTCAAGAGCCAGCAAACTCCAGTGCAAGACACCCTATGCTAATACTCCATCAAAACAGGAACACAACCCTGAACATTAACAGACAGGCTGCCCAAAGCCATACCAAACCCACAGACACCCCATATCTCGCTACTGGATACTGCACTGCCCTCCAGAGACATGAGATCCAGCTCCATCCATCAGAACACAGACACAAGTTTCCTCAACCAGGAAACCTTCATAATCCACTGGTCTAACCTCACCCACAGGAAGCAGACTCTACAGTTAAGAGGAACTATGACCCTTCAGCCTGCAGAAAGGAGACCCCAAACACAGCAAACTAAACAAAATAAAAAGCAGAGAAATATCCAGAAGGTGAATTAATATGACAAAAACCCATGAAACCAAACAAAAGATGAGGAGTTAGGAAGTCTACCTGGAAAATAATTCAGAATAATCATAGTAAAGGTGATTAAAAATCTTGAAAACAAAATGGAAATATAGATAAAGAGACTAGACAAAGATTGAAAAGATGCGAGAAATGTTTAACAAGGACTTAGAAGAAATAAAGAACAATCGATCAACAATGAACAATACAAAAACTGAGATTCAAAACACTCAGGAGGGAAACAAGAGTAGAGTAACTGAGGCAGAAGAATGGATAAGTGATCTGGAAGATAGAATGATGGAAATAAATGAAGCAGAGTGGAAAAAAAATAAAAAAGAAGAGAAAGAAATGACAACATCTCAGAGATCTCTGGGACAATGAAAAGTGCCCCAAAATTTGAATTATAGGCATTCAAGAAGTACAAGACAAAAAGAAAGGGCATGAGAAAATATTTGAGGAGATAACAGTCAAAAGCTTTTCCAAAATGGGGAAGTGAGAGAGTCATTTCCTAGGCAGGTTGATAAGAGGTCCAGGGGTCTCCAAGGAGAGAGGGTCTGGAATTCTCAAGGAGGAAGAAAGGACGAAATTTTTCCCCTCTACATTCCTTAGGATTATATAACAATAATGTATCCTGCTTGAGGACAGTCTCTGGAAAAAAACCTTCTGGCTAATCCTGTTATCTTAAAATGTAAATTATGGGAGTAGGTCTAGTGAGGTCTTTACAACCTCCAGACATTCTTTTGATTCATTGTAATAACTAATTGGAGAGTATATAACTCCATTGTTAACACTAGCCAAGGGATACTCTTTCTGCCCCCTTCTGATGTCTATGTTAGAAGCTTTCTCTATCCCTTTTATACTTTAATAAAACTCTATTGCACAAAAGCTCTGAGTGATCAAGCATTGTCTCTGGCTCTGGATTGAATTCTCCTCTGGAGACCCAGAATTGGGGCATCTTTTCATGATCCAGCAACAACCTTTCATCTTGGGGGCTCATCTGGGATTCTATAGGACAAGGTAAGGATGCTTGGAGCTCTAGTTCTTTGTTCTCCTTGCGAACACGTTTTCTGCTGTACTTTACTAACTCTATGGTGTGCTTGTGTGAATGAATGACACGCCCTGCACAAAGCAAGTGAGGAGCCTTGCTCTGCGGTTCCGCAGTGACGTCATACAGCTTATGGCAGAGACCTGTCGGGGGGTTATACCGACCTGCCAATGCCAAGAGGCACCCCATGTATCCTTTGGGGACCATCCAGAAATGGGCAAAGAGTGTGGACTGAACTCTCCTTTCTTGATCAAACTTTTTGGTCTCTTCGACCATTTCATAACTCCTTGGAAATTAGAAGTACTAACCTAATCTGTAAGATCATAGACTTTCAAGGGACTTGTGATCTCTGCTGTTAGTGTGTATACTATGACTTAGGTCTCAAACTTGAATTGGTAGCTAGGAAGTGCCTAGCTTCGCTAGGAATCAAAAGTTCGGAAGTTAGATGGAGCTCTAACTACAAGAGCATTTCTGAGGTTAAAGGTTACTCAGATTGGAACTGCAATGGGGTTTTTTCCTCTGGTAAAGCTGGCTCTTAGTGGACCAGAGGAGGCTCTTATACTGGTATGGTGACGCTTGGAAGGAGCATCTCAGTTTTACGTTCATACTGGTTTTATTGTGGTCAGGAATATACTCAGGGTCATGCACAGGCACTCAGGTGATGAATGTTTCCCCCAGCAGTCTTAGCTTGGGAGGCATTCTGGAAGTTTACTCTGATTGCACCCCGGGTGGCATCATAGGCAGGCAAGGTTTTAATGATGAGGAGCTGGACGTCAGTCAGGGATGCCATCAGGTCTAACCCTGGTGCATCCCCACCCCGTTTCGGTGGTAGAACTGGGAGAGACGAGTATGGCACCTGTGTTGGTAAGGGACAGACTAAGTCTGACCAGGAAAGAAAAATTTTGCTGTAAAGTCTGTCTACATCCCCAAGAAGAGCAGGGAGGGATGCCTCTGGTAGAAAGATGGCATTGGTCGCCTTTTTTCTCTCTTACAGATGGGAGCTAACAATTCCAGCCTCACTCCTTTGAACTGTATCCTGAAAAACTGGGATAGATTTGATCCACATGGCTTAAAGAAGACACACCTGGTCTTCCTATGTGATAATGCAAGACTGTGGTACCCACTGGAGTATGACAAACGATGGCCGGTTGGAGGGTCTCTTAAGTATAATACTGTTTTACAATTAGACTGGTTCTGTAGAAAACAAAGGAAATGGGTAAAAGTAGCGTATGTGTTGCCCTTTTTTTCTCTGTGAAATATGCCAGACTTATATCTTAAGGGTATAGATTTGGGTGTGACAACTTCAGCTCCCTACAGTCCTCCTATTTTGCCCCTGTACTCGGGGCTCCAAACTGGGCAAACTGGAAGTCAGAGAACTGCTCCCCCCCCCCCCAAGAAGGGTTGCCTTGGTCTCAGTAAAAACCCAAACTGAGATTCAAAATGCCCAAGTAGAGGTCCAAACAACTCCTGTCTCAGTATGACCTCAGACTACTCTGGTTTCAATAGAAACTGAAACCATTGAAGTAAGAGATGAGATGGAGGACAGGAGGCAAAGGGATAAAGTAAAGCAGGTTTCTCCACTCTATCCCTGGGATCATATGTGCAGAGCAGTCAGAGAGACAGAGGAACAACCCCACAAGCTGTTGCCTCTTCATGAAGCACCCACCAGGAGAAATAATCAGTCTACGTGAGTTAATAAGCCCTTTTCTTATCAAGAAATACAAAGAATCGAGGAGGATCTGGGAGACTATTTAGAGGATCCGGAAAAAATATATTAGAGCTTTTAAAGGTGTTACTCTGCTTTATGACCTTACTTGGAAGGATGTGATGAATATCTTGGGCCAAATGCTGACTCCCAACCCAAAAAGTCGAGTTTTGGGAAAAGCGGTTGCTTATGGAGATGAATGGCTTGGTAATGAATCAGTAAGGAAGAGGGAGGACGAGATAGTCACCCTCCCCACTGGGAATCAGGTGGTCCTAACTATAGAACCAGACTGGGACTATAGCACAGTTAAAGGAAGATGGGATCAGAGTCATTTTGTCAGCTGTATTCTTGAAGGACTCAGGCAAGCCTGCATTAAGCCCTTAAACTATGCCAAATTGGCAAACATAGAACAGGAAGAGAAGGAAGCTCTTGGTAAATTCCTAGATAGACTGAGAGAAGCCCTTCGCAGATTCACTGAGATTGATCCTGAAAGTGAAGAGGGAAAAGTGATCTTAAAAGATAGATTTCTCACTCAGTCGGCTCCAGATATCCACCATAAGCTATTAAAATGGGCGTATGGACCAAATCAGTCTTTAGATAACCTGTTAAAACTGGCTTAGACAGTCTATTATGGTAGGGAATATAAGGAAAGGAAAGAAAGGCAGAAAAAAGACAAAGGAACAGGCGGAAGCCCTCACAATGGCTGTAAGAGTCGTTCTTAAACAGCCTGAGAAAAATGTCCAGAGGGACCCAGTGAAAAGGGATGGGGTTGCTATTACTGTAGAAAGGAGGGGCACCTCAAAGTGGGTTTGCCCTCAGGCATCTAAGCCGCCCCCAGCTCCATGTCTGGTTTGCAAAGGACCACACTGGAAGAGAGACTGCCCCCAAAGGTGTAGGCTTCAGGGGTCGGACTCTCAAGAAAATCAGGACTGAAGGTGCCCAGGGGTCCCCACACAAGCTCCTGTCCTAATTACACCTGAGGAACCCTGGGTATTAATAACTGTGAGAGGCCAATCTGTTGATTTCCTTTTAGACACTGGGGCAACTTACTTTGTGCTTACTGAAGCCCCTGGCCCACTTTCTTCCCGATCCACTTCTGTAATGGGATTGTCTGGACAAGCCAAAAGATACTACTTCAGTTCTTGTGTAAGTTGTGGCTGGGACTTTGTGCTATTTTCACACGAGTTTCTGATCGTGCCAGAGTCTCCCTCACTCCTTTTGGGGAGGGATATACTGAGCAAGGTCCGTGCCTCTGTTTTCATGAATATGGAGCCTTCCCTTTCTCTCCCTTTAATTGAACAAAATGTAAATCCTAGAGTATGGCTAATGGAAAATCTGTGGGTCGAGCACAAAATGCTATTCCTGTAGTTGCCAAGCTCAAAAACCCACACTTATTTCCACATAAGAAGCAGTATCACTGAAACCTGAGGTTAAGGAAGGGTAAAATCACTGCAAATGGTGACTGCAGCCATGAAATTAAAAGACGCTTACTCCTTGGAAGGAAAGTGATGACCAACCTAGATAGCATATTAAAAAGCAGAGACATTACTGGTTTTGCCAGTGGTCATGTATGGATGTGAGAGTTGGACTGTGAAGAAAGCTGAGCACCAAAGAATTGATGCTTTTGAACTGTGGTGTTGGAGAAGACTCCTGAGAGTCCCCTGGACTGCAAGGAGATCCAACCAGTCCATCCTGAAGGAGATAAGTCCTGGGTGTTCATTGGAAGGACTGATGCTGAAGCTGAAACTCCAATACTTTGGCCACCTCATGCGAAGAGTTGACTCGTTGGAAAAGACCCTGATGCTGGGAGGGATTGGGGGCAGGAGGAGAAGAGGATGAGATGGCTGGATGGCATTACTGACTCTATGTTCCTGAGTTTGAGTAAACTCCGGGAGTTTGTGATGGACAGGGAGGCCTGGTGTGCTGCGGTTCATGGGGTCGCAAAGAGTCGGACACGACTGAGTGACTGAACTGAACTGAAAACACATCATTGAGAATTTAAAGGAGCAGGGACTATTAATTCCCTGTAACAGTCCATGCAATATTTCTATTTTGGGTATAAAGAAATCAAATGGTAAATGGAGACTAGTTCAAGATTTACGAATAATAAATGAGGCTGTATTTCCTTTACACCTCGTGGTGCCTAATCCTTATACTCCATTGTCTGAAATTCCTGAACGAGCCAAATATTTCTCAGTAATTGATTTAAAAGATGTCTTCTATTCAGTGCCTTTGGCAGAGGAAAGTCAATTTCTCTTTGCCTTTGAGGACCCTACGCAGCCTGCTTCTCAGTTAAAAACTGGACAGTTTTGCCCCAGGGATTTTGTGACAGTCCTCACTTATTTAGACAAAGCTTGTCAAGGGATCTACAAAACTTTAATAGCTCTGAAGTGGTGGTGTTACAATATGTAGATGATATTCTGCTCTGTGCTGAGACAGAGGAAGCTTGTTCATGAGCCTCAGAAGATTTCTTAAAATTTCTGGCAGGCTAAGGTTACAAGCATCAAGAGAAAAGGCTCAGCTTCATCAACAATCTGTTAGATATCTGGGCCTAATCATATCAGAAGGGACTAGGGCCATAGGCCTTGAGGGAATTAAACCTATACTAAATCATCCCCTACCTATGACTTTAAGGCAATTGAGAGGATTTGGGGGAATTACAAGCTGGATTCTGGGTTATGGGGAACTTGCCCGGCCTTTATATAAACTTATAGCTGAGATTCATCAGGCCAAAACTGACAAACCAGTTTGGTATTCAGATACTCAAAAGGCTTTTAAGGTTCTTCAGACTGCTCTCCTGCAAGGTTACGCTTTGAGCTTGCCCACAGGATCAGAATTTAATTTGTTTGTCACTGAAAGAAAGGGTATGGCCTTGGCAGTTTTGACACAACACCGAGGGCCTCACCAGCAAACTATTGCTTATTTAAGCAGAGAATTTGACATAATTTCACACGGGTGGCCCCACTGTCTAAGAGTAATTGGGGCAACGGTTTTATTAACACCTGAAACTTTAAAAATAATTAATGGATGAAACTTCACTGTACTGACTTCTCATGATGTGAGTGGAATCTTAAATTTTAAGGTTAATATTTGGATGATAGACAGTAGGCATCTTAAATATCAGTCATTGTTGTTAGAAGGACCAGTAACTAAGCTTAAAGTTTGTGAAAATTTAAATCCTGCCATTTTCCTTCCTGAGAAGAAGATGAAACACCTGATCACGATTGTCCCCAATTTCTAACTTTAAACTATGCAGCTCCGGAATGTCTACCACATTAGACAATCCTGACATGGAAATATTTACAGATGTCAGTTCTTTTGTTCGAGATGGAAAGCGTAAAGCAGGTTATGCCGTGGTGACTGCTAAACAGGTTTTAGAAGCAAAAACTCTCCCCCAGGGAATCAGTGTTCAGTTAGCGGAGCCTGTAGCTCTGACCCGAGCTCTGGAGTTAAGCAAACGGCAGCTTAGCAGTGAAGTAAAGGGTAAATATCTACACTGATTCTAAGTATGCTTATTTGACTTTACATGCTCATGCTGCAATACGGAAAGAAAGACAGTTTAAAGCTGCAACAGGAGAACCTATTAAACACTTCAGAGAGATCGAGAGACTTTTAACTGCTATATATTGTCCTAAAGAAGTAGCTGTTATGCATTGGAAAGGACACGACAGGGATGGGAGTTAAGTAGCTGAAGGTAATCAGCTGGCTGACTGTGCAAGCCAGAAAAGCGGCACTTTACGAACCCCTTCACTACAGATGCCTTTGATCTAGACAGGTCCTGTGGAACAGGAAAAACCACAATATACTGAGGAAAAATTAGAAAGATATGAGAAAAGAGGAGCAAAGACTACTAATAAAAGATGGTTACAGTCCAAAGATGGACGATTAATAATTCCTGAAAGTGCTCAATGGAAAATTCTTAAGGGTTTACACCAGAGTTTTCATTTGGGTGCAGAGAGTACTTACCAGATGGCTTCTAATTTGTTTGAAGGTAAAAATGTAATGAAAACTTTAAAGAATATTATCAAAAGTTGTGAGGTTTGTCAGAAAAATAACCCAAAGACTGGAAAGCTAGCAAAATCTGGATTACAATGAAGTAGAAAGTATCCTGGAGAGGACTGGGAAATTGATTTCACTCACATGCCAAAAGCTAATGGATATTCTTGCTTACAAGTTTGGGTGGATACTTTTACTTAATGGACTGAGGCTTTTCCCTGTCTTAGTGAACAGGCTAAGGAGGTTATAAAGATTTTATTACATGAAATTATCCCTGGGTTTGGGCTGCCACGGAGCCTTCAGAGTGACAGCTCCGCCTTCAAAGCTGCTGTAACTCAGGAGGTATATAAAGCTCTAGGAATAGAATATCATTTACACTGTTCCTGGACACCCCAATCCTCAGGAAAGGTTGGAAAGGCTAATGACATTATCAAAAGACATCTGCACAAATTAACTCAAGAGACACAGGACAATTGGATTAAAGTTCTACCCATAACTTTAATGAGGGCTTGGACTGCCCCTCCAAAAAAGGGACTGTCCCCCTTTGAATATACTTATGGAAGGCCTTTCTTATACACAGACATTGTTATAGACCCTGAATCCTTGGAATTAACTAATTATGTAACTCAGCTCTCAGCTTTTTAACAGGCATTGATGGAACTCTGGGAGATGACTCCTGACCCAGCCTCTGAGTCAAGCAAGCCTCTATTTGAGCCAGGAACCAACGTCCTCAGAAAAACATTGGGATCTGGGAGCCAATTCCTCGAGCCCCTCTGGGAAAGCCCTTACCAGGTTATTCTTTCTTCTCCCACAGCAGTCAAAGTGCGAGGAATTGATTCTTGTGTACATCACACTCGAGTTAAGAGGTGGCACCCTGACCAGAACTAAGTGGCGTCATTTTATGTCTACTTTCTATGCTCTTACTTTGTACTTTTCAGATGAGCCTGATAATCTATGTGAGCCTACTTCTGCTGACTCCAAAAATCCTGAGTCTGCTGTTTTTCCTCGAGACAATGCCTTCCTGTCCTGGGCTCACTCCTACGATGCATTCCACAAACTGTCTTACTGCTGGCTCTGCAGAGTGCTACCCTCTTCATCAGTCAAAGGCTTCCCGTGATGGACATCTCCACTTCAAGGAAAACATTTTCTCCAAGTCTGCAAATACCTTCAACAACAATCACATGTGATGCATCTTCTTAAACTGATGACATCTAACAACTCTAAGATGGACTGGTACAACACTTTGTACTTTAACTGTGGACATAACATGGCTTTTAATTTTGATTATACATTGTCTCAGTTTAATAACTATTTTACTACATAAGGTAAACGGGTCTAGATCTAATGGTTTTTTACCTGACGTTTATCAAATATTGGATAGGGTTATATGGTTAACTCCTGAAAAAGGACACCTAGTATCTATTGCTCCTATATGCTGGGAACAAAAAGGGCCATCCCCAGAAGTTAGTCAACAACTTATAGTGATTGGAAACACTTGGGATTTTTGCCTCATGAAATATGCAATGTAATCATTCCTGTGATTTCCAGTCCCAATTCAGGTCCTCCCTTTGTCTGGCCAGGCACTGATTGGGACTGGATATCTCAGTCATGCTGGTTTGCTCCAAACGGGACGTATTGGATATGTGGCTCTTATCTATGGGCATGGCTTCCCCCTGGTTGGGTAGGGAGATGCACCCTAAGTCTAGCATTTACTCAAGGCTTTATATTTTCAGAGCATCCAAAAAAGCTTGCTAACTTACCACACCTTAAAACTCAGTGGGCAAGGTCTGTATTTCACTGGCATGATTATTTGGCTGCAGTATTTGTTCCCTGTCTGGGAACTACAGATGTTATGCTACGAGTGGATGCTTTGATTAATTTTACTTAACAGGCATTACAGGATTCTCAAAAAAATTATTTCAGCTCTTAATGCTGAACAAGCACAGATTAGAAAGGTGGTCTTACCAAACAGATTGGCTTTAGATATTCTGACAGCTGCACAAGGAGGAACTTGTACCCAATGCTATACATATATACATGATATGAGCACCAATGCTACTCATTTTAGTAAACATATAAACAAGATGATTGAGGCTATGGATACTCCTGAAGCCTCAATTTCCTCACTTTGGGAGATGTCAACTAGTTTCCCATGGTGGAAAACTATCTTAATTACAATAATTCTGATTGTTCTGTTTTTGCTGTTTGCTCCCTGCATCCGTAACTGTGTAATTGGATTTACTTTTAATCGCCTGAAGGCTTTTAAGTTACAAACTGTTGTCCAAGCTCCTACGTGTGCCACAGACTCCTCCAACTATTACTTGGGGCCCCTGGATCAGAGACCCTCAATATAAGGGTTAGGAAAATATGTTGCCTTAACAATTTAGGGACCATGCCCCCGAACAGCAAGAAGTAGTTATGGAATGAAAACGATGCCCCTTTCCCTTGGCAACATAATTCTTCTAAAAGAAAAGCGGGGAATGAGAGAGTCATTTCCTAGGCATGTTGATAAGAAGTCCAGGGGTCCCCAAGGAGAGAGGGGTCTGGAATTCTCAAGAAGGAAGAAAGGACAAACTTTTTTCTCTCTACATTCCTTTGGGTTATATAGCAATAATGTATCCTGCTTGAGGACAGTCTCCGGAGAAAACTTTCTGGCTAATCCTGTTATCTTAAAATGTAAATTATGGGAGTAGGTCTAGTGAGGTCTTTACGACCTCCGGACATTCTTCTGATTCACTGTAGTAACTAATTGGAGAGTATATAACTCCATTGCTAACACTAGTAAGGGTGTACTCTTTCTGCCCTCTTCTGATGTCTATGTCAGAAGCTTTCTCTATCCTTTTTATACGTTAATAAAACTCTATTGCACAAAAGCTCTGAGCGATCAAGCCTCAACTCTGACCCCAGATTGAATTCTTCTCCTCCAGAGGCCAATAATCTCAGCGTCTTTTCGTGGTTCAGCAACAACCTTTCAGAAGGAAACAGCCATCCAAGTTCAAGAAGCCAAGAGAGTCCCATTTTTTATAAACACAAGGAGGAAAAACCCAAGGTACGTATTAATCAAACTAAATACACACACACACACACACACACACACACACACACACACACACACACACACACACATTACAAATATTAAAACCAGCAAGGGAAAAAACAACAAATAACATACTAGTTGATCACCATAGGGATAAGAAAAAGCTGGTCTTTCAACAGAAACTTTTCAGGCCAGAAAGCAATGTCAGGATATATTTAAATTGATGAAAGGGAAAAACCTACAACCAAGATTATTTTACCCAAAAAGAATCTCATTCAGGTTTGAAGGAGAAATTGAAAGCTTTACAGACAACCAAAAGCTGAGAGAATTCAGCACCACCAAACCAGCTCTTCAATAAATACTAAAGAATTTTCTTTAGACAGGAAACACAGAAAAGGTTTATAAAAACAAACCCCAAACAATAAGTAAATGGTAATGGAATTACACTTATCAATAATTACCCTAAACATAAATGAGTTAAATGATTCAACCAAAAGACAAAGAGTGGACAGTTCAGTTCAGTTGCTCAGTCATGTCCGACTCTGTGCGATCCCATGGATTGCAGCACGCCAGGCCTCCCTGTCCATCACCAACTCAAACTCAACTCGTGAGTTTACTTAAACTCATGTCCATTGAGTCAGTGATGCCATCCAACCATTTCATCTTCTGTTATCCCCTTCTTCTCCTGCCTTCAATCTTCCCAGCATCAGGGTCTTTTCCAATGAGTCAGTTGTTGACATCAGGTGGCCGAGCCATTGAAGTTTCAGCTTCAACATCAGTCCTTCCAATGAATACTCAGGGATGATTTCTTTTAGGATGGACTGGTTGGATCTTCTTGCAGTCCAAGGGACTCTTAAGTGTCTTCTCCAACACCACAATTCAAAAGCATCAATACTTCAGCACTCAGCTTTCTTCACAGTCCAACTCCCACATCCATACATGACCACTGGAAAAACCATAGCCTTGCCTAGCCGGACCTTTGTTGGCAAAGTAATGTCTCTGCTTTTTAATATGCTGTCTAGGTTGGTCATAACTTTTCTTCCAAGGAGTAAGCATCTTTTAATTTCATGACTGCAGTCGCCATCTGCAGTGATTTTCGAGCCACCAAATATAAAATCTGTCACTGTTTCCATTGTTTCCACCCATCTATTTGCCATGAAGTGATGGGACCAGATGCCATGATCTTAGTTTTCTGAATGTTGAGCTTTAAGGCAAATTGTTCACTCTCCTCTTTCATTTTCATCAAAAGGCTCTTTAGTTCTTCTTTGCTTTCTGCCATAAGGGTGGTGTTATCTGCATATCTGAGGTTATTGATATTTCTCCCAGCAATCTTGATTCTAGCTCATGCTTCATCCAGCCCAACGTTTCTCATGATGTACTCTGCATATAAGTTAAATAAGTAGGGTGACAATATACAGCCTTGATGTACTCCTTTCCCAATTTGGCACCAGTCTTTTTCCATGTCCAGTTCTAACTGTTGCTTCCTGACCTGCATACAGATTTCTCAAAAGGCAGGTCAGGTGGTCTGGTCATCCCATCTCTTTAAGGATTTTCCAATTTGTGGTGATCCACAGAGTCAAAGACTTTGGCATAGTCAATAAAGCAGAAATAGATATGTTTCTGGGACTCTCTTGTTTTTTTGATAATCCAACAGATGTTGGCAATTTAATCTCTGGTTCCCCTGCCTTTTCTAAAACCAGCTTGAACATCTGGAAGTTCATGGTTCACGTACTGTTGAATTCTGGCTTTGAGAATTTTGAGCATTACTTTACTAGTGTGTGAGAAAGAATGGACAAATTGATTAAAAAAAAAAAAGACCCTTATAAATGTTGTGTTCAAGAGATCCACCTCAAACCTAGGGCCACATACAGACTCAAAGTGAGGGGCTGGAAAAAGATATTTCATGCAAATAGAGACCAAAAGAAAGTGGAAGTAGCAATAATCACATCAGATAAAACAGACTTTCAGATAAAGTCCATTAAACGAGACAAAGAAAGATCTACATAATGATCAATGGATCAATCCTAGAAGAAGACATAACAGTTATAAATGTGTATGCACCTAACATAGGAGCACCTCAATACATAAGGCAAATCCTAACAACTATTTTTAAAATGTATTTATTTTTAATTGAAGGATAATTTCTTTACAGAATTGTGTTGGTTTCTGTCAAACATCAGCATAAATCAGTCATATGTTTACCCATGTCCCCTCCCACTTGAATATCTCTTCCATCTCTCTCCTCATCCCACCCCTCTTGGTTTGTTACTGAGCCCCAGTTTTGGTTTCCAGAGTCATAAAGCAAAATCCGATTGAGTATTTGTGTATATTGAAGACAAGGGTACTCACTGTCACTAATATTATTCAACATAATTTTGGAAGTCCTAGCCATGGCTAGCAGAGAAGAAAAAGAAATAAAGGGAATCCAGATCAGAAAACAAGAATTAAAAGTCTCACTGCTTGTATACAACATGATACTATACTTAGAAAACCCTAATGATACTCTCAGAAAATTACTAGAGTTAATCAGTGAATTTAACTAAGTAACAGTATACAAAATCAATACACAGAAATAACTTGCATTCCTATAGACTAACAATGAAATGCCAGAAAGAGAAATTAAGGAATCAATCCCATTTACCACTGCAACAAAAAGAATAAAATACATAGGAATAAATCTACCTAAGGAGAAAAAAGAGCTATATACAGACAACTATAAGACACTGATTAAAAAAATCAAATACAATATAAATAGACAAAGAGATATTCCATATTCTTGTGTCGGAAAAATAAATATTATGAATATGACTACACTACCAAATGACATCAACAGATTCAATGCAACTCCTATGAAATTACCAATGGTATTTTTCACAGAACTAGAACAAGAAATCTCACAATTCATACAGAAACACAAAACACCCCAGTTAGCCAAATCAATCTTGAGAAAGAAGAATGGAGCTGGAGGAAACAACCTTCCTGACTTCAGGCTATATAGGAAAGTTACAGTCATCAAGACAGTATGGTACTGGAACCAAAACAGAAATATAGACCAATGGAACAAGGTAGTATGTCCATAGAGAAACCCACACACATGTATATAACTTATTTATGACAAAGGAGGCAAAAATATACAATGGCACAAAGGTAGTCTCTTCAATAAGTTCTGCTGGGGAAACTGGACAGGTAACAACTATTAGGGGAAAAGTGAAAGTAACACAATAATAGTGGGGGACGTTAATACTTCATCACACTAATGGACAGATCATCCAAACAGAAAATCATCAAGGAAACACAAGCTTCAAATGATACATTAGACCAGTTGGACCTAGTTGATATCTACATTGCACCCCAAAACAAAGGATTTCACCATTTTCTCAAGTGCACATGGAACATTCTCCAGGATATATCACATTCTGAACCACAAATCAAGTTTAGGTAAATTGAAAAAATAATGAAATCATTTCAAGCATCTGTTCTGATCACAACACTATAGATATCAACTACAGGAAAGAAATTATAAAAAAAACAAACACATGGAGGCCAAACAACAGACCTCTAAGTAACCAACAGATCACTGAAGAAATCAAAACAGAAACCAAAATATGTCTAGAAACAAATGATAATGAAAACACAGCAACCCAAAACCTCTGGGATTCATTAAAAGCAGTGCTAAGATGTAAGTTCATAGCAATATAAACCTACCTCAAGAAACAGGAGAAACATCAAATAAACTAATCTTACACTTAAAGCAACTAGAAAAAGAAGAGCAACAACAACAACAACAAAAAAAAAACCTCCAAGGTTCATAAAAGGAAAGAAATCATTAAAAAAAATAGCAGAAATAAATGAAAAAGAAATAGGGGAGACTATAGCAAAGATCAATAAAACTAAAAGCAGGTTCTTTGAGAAGATAAACAAAATAGACAAATCATTAGACAGACTCATCAAGAAAAAAAGAGAGAAGACTCAAATTAATAAAGTTAGAAATGGAAATGGAGAAATTACAACAAACAACATAGAAATACAAATGATCATAAGAGAATACTATGATCAAGTATATGCCGATAAAATGACAAACTTGGAAGAAAAGGACACATTCATAGAAAGGTAGATTTCTTAAAAAACTGGAAATAGAACTGCCATATGACCCAGCAATCCCACTTCTAGGGATACACACCAAGGAAGCCAGATCTGAAAGAGACACATGCACCCCAATGTCCATCGCAGCACTGTTTATAATAGCCAGGACATGGAAGCAACCTAGATGCCCATCAGCAGAAGAATGGATAAGGAAACTGTGGTACATATACACCATGGAATATTACTCAACCATCAAAAAGAATTCATTTGAACCAGTTCTAATGAGATGGATGAAACTGGAGCCCATTATACAGAGTGAAGTAAGCCAGAAAGATAAAGACCATTACAGTATACTAACACATATATATGGAATTTAGAAAGATGGTAATGATAACCCTATATGCAAAACAGAAAATGAGACACAGATGTACAGAGCAGACTTTTGGACTCTGTGGGAGAAGGCGAGGGTGGGATGTTTTGAGAGAACAGCATCGAAACATGTATATTATCTAGGGTGAAACAGATCACCAGCCCAGGCTGGATGCATGAGACGAGTGCTTGGGCCTGGTGCACTGGGAAGACCAAGAGGGATCGGATGGAGAGAGAGGTGGGAGGGGGGATCGGGAAGGGAAATACATGTAAATCCATGGCTGATTCATGTCAATATATGACAGAAACCACTATAATATTGTAAAGTAATTAGCCTCCAACTAATAAAAATAAATGGAAAAAAAAAAAAGAAGGAAAGGTATAACTTTCCAAAACTAGATCAGGAAAAAATAGAAAATATGAAGAGACAAATCACAAACATGGAAATCAAAACTATAAAATACAAAAGCCCAGGCCCAGATGGCTTCACTGGTGAATTTTACCAAAAATTTAAAGAACTAACACATTTCCTGCTGGAATGTGTTTTCCTTCCAGAAAATTGCAGAGGAAGGAAGACTCCTGAACTCATTCTATGAGGCCACCATCACTCTGATACCAGAACCAGACAATGATATTACAAAATAGATAATTACAGGCCAATATCACTGATGTACATATATGCAAAAATCCTCAACAAAATTCTAGCAAACAGAATCCAATAACATATTAAAAAGAGGATATATCATGATCAAGTGGGCTTTATTCCAGGGATTCAAGGATTCTTCAATAAACACAAATCAATGTGAAACACCATATAACAAATTGAAAGATAAAAACCATATGCTTATTCCAATAGACACAGAGGGAGACTTTGACCAAATTGAACACCCATTTATGACAGAAACTCTCCAGAAAGTAGGCACAGAAGGAACACACCTCAACATAATAAAAGTCATATTTGACAAACCCACAAAGAAAACATTATTTTCAATGGCAAATCTTTGAATCATTTCTTCTAAAATCAGGAACAAGACAAGGGTGCCCACTCTCACCACTACTATTCAACATAGCTTTGGAAGTCCTAGCCAGAGCAAACAGAGGTGAAAAAGAAATAAAAGGAAACCAGATTGGAAATGAAGAAGTAAGACACTCACCATTTGTAGATGACATGATCCTCTACATAGAAAAAAGAGGCCAACAGAAAATTACTAGAGCTAATCAATGAATATAGTAAAGTCACAGGATATAAAATTAATACACAGAACCCCCTTGCATTTCTATTACTAACAACAGGAAATCAGAGATTATTATGGAAAAAATTCCATTCACCATGGCAATGAAAAAAATAAAATACTTATGAATAAATTTACCTAAGGAAACAAAAGAAGACCATAAAAACATTGTATATAGAAAACTATAAAACATTGATGAAAGAAATCAAAGATGACAGAAATATATGGGGAAATATACCATGTTTGTGGATTGGAAGAATAAATACAGTGAAAATTAGTATGCTACCCAAAGCAATCTATAGATTCAATGCAATCCCTATCAAACTACCAATGGTATTTTTAACAGAACTGGAACAAATAATTTCACAATTTGTATGGAAATACAAAAGACTCTGCATAGCCAAAACAATCTTGTGAAAGAAGAATAGAAGTGGAGAAATCAACCTTCCTGACTTCAGAATATACTACAAAGCTACAGTCATCAGGAGAGTATGGTACTAGCACAAAGACAAAAATATAGATCAATGGAATAAAATAGAAAGTCCAGAGATAAATCCAAACACCTATGGATACCTTATCTTTGACAAAGGAAGCAAAAATATACAATGGAGAAAACACCATCATCAAGTGGTGCTGGGAAAATTGGTCAAATATGTGTAGAAGAATGAAATTAGAATACTTTCTGATAGCACACAGAAAAATAAACTCAAAATGGATTAAAGACCTAAATGTAAGACCAGAAACTATAAATATCTTAGAGGAAAATATAGGCAGAACACTCTCTGACATAAATCACAGCAAGATCTTCTATGACCCAACTCCCAGAGAAATGGAAATTTTTTTAAAAAGTAAAAAATGGGACCTAATTAAACTTAAAAGCTTTTGCACAATGAAGGAAACTATATGCACAGTGAAAAGACTGCCCTCAGAATGGGAGAAAATACTAGTAAATGAAACAACTGACAAAGAATCTCTAAAATATACAAGCAACTCATGCAGCTCAATACCAGAAAAACAATTCAATCGAAAAGTAAACAAAAGACCTAAACAGATATTTCTCCAAAGGAGACATACAGATGGCAAATAAACACATGGAAATATACTCAACATCACTCATTATTAGAGAAATGCAAATCAAAACCACTATGAGTATCATATCATGCCAGTCAGAATGGCCACCATTAAAAAAAATTAAATTAAAAAAAAAGTCTACAAAAAATAAATGCTGGAGAGGGTATGGAGAAAAGGGAACCTGCTTACGCTGTTGGTGGGAATGCAAACTGGTACAGCCACTATGGAGAACAGTGTGGAGATTCCTTAAAAAACTGAGAATAGAACTGCCATATGAATCAGCAGTCCCACTGAAGAAACCAGAATTGAAAGAGACACATGTGCCCCAGTGTTCATTACAGCACTATTTACAATTGCTAAGACATGGAAGCAACTTAAATATCCATAGGTAGATGAATGGATAAGGAAGTTATGGTACATATACACAATGGAATTTTACTCAATATAAAAAGCAATGCATTTGAGTCAGTTCTAATGAGGTGGATGAACCTGAAGCTTATTATACAGAGTGAAGTAAGACAGAAAGAGAAAGACAATTACTATATATTAAAACACACACACACACATATGTATGTATATATAAAATTTAGAAAGACAGTACCAATGATCCTACATGCAGGACAGCAAAGGAGACACAGATGAAAAATACAGACTTTTGGATTCAGTGGGAGAAGTTGAGGGTGGGATGATTTGCGAGAATAGCATTGAAACATTTACATTACCTTATGTAAAACAGATGGCCAGTGCAAGTTCAATGCATGAAGCAGGGCAAACAAAGCTGGTGTTCTAGGGCAACCCAGAGGGACAGGGTGGGGAGGGAGGTGGGAAGAAGTTTCAGGATTGGGGGGGGGGGATATGTATAACTATGGCTGATTTATGTTGATATATGGCAAAAACCATTGAAATATTGTAAAATAATTTTCCTCCAATTAAATTAAATAAATTAATTTTTTAAAAAAGAATGGACAATGGGTTAAAGATAGTCTCTTCAATAGGTGGTGCTGGGAAAACTGGACAGCTACATGGAAAAGAATGAAATTAGAATACTTCCTAACACCATATACAAAGATAAACTCAAAATGGATTAAAGACCTAAATGTAAGACCAGAGATTATAAATCTCTTGGAGGAAAACATAGGCAGAACATTGTATGCCGTAAATCACAAGAAGATCCCCTATGACCCAACTCCTAGAGTAATGGAAATAAAAACACAAATAAACACGTGTGACCTAATTAAACTTAAAATTTTTTTCACAGTAAAGGAAACTATAAACAAGGTGAAAAGGCATCCCTCAGAATGGGAGAAAATAATAGCAAATGAAATAATTGACAAAAGATTAATTTCCAAAATATACAAGCAGCTCATCAATACCAGAAAAACAAACTGCTCAATCAAATAGTGGGCAAAAGACCTAAACAGACATTCCTCCAAAGAAGACATACAAATGGCTAATAATCACATGAAAGAATGCTCAACATCACTCATTATTAGAGAAATGCAAATCAAAACTACAATGAGATATCACCTCACACCGGTCAGAATGGCTATCATCAAAAAAATCAACAAACAATAAATGTTGGAGGCGGGTGGATTAAAGGGACAACCCTCTCGCATTGTTGGTGAAAATAAAACTGATACAGCCACTGTGGAGAACAATATTGAGATTCCTTTATAAACTAGGAATAAAACTACCATATAAACCCTAAAAACACACTACTTGGCATATATCCTGAGAAAATCATAATTGAAAAAGAGACATGTACCCCAATGCTCATTGCAGCACAATTTACAATAACCAGGACATGGAAGCAACCTAGATGTCCATTGACAGATGAATAGATAAAGAAGCTGTGGTACATATATATGATGGAATATTATTCAGCCATAAAAAGAATGCATTTGAGTCAGTGCTAATGAGGTTGATGAACATCAAGCCTATTACACAGAGTGAAGCAAGTCAGAAAAACAAATATCATATATTAATACATATATATGGAATCTGGAAAGATGGTACTGATAAACCTATTTGCAGGGCAGCAATGGAGATGAAGACATAGAGAACAGACTTATGGATACAAGGAGGGGTATGAAGGAGAGGATGGGATGAATAGAGAGAGTAGCATGTAAACATATACACTACCATATATGAAATAGATAGCCAGTGGGAATTTGCTTTATGACCTAGGGAACTCAAACCAGGGCTCTGTGCCAACCTAGAGGAGCGGGATGCAGTGGGAGATGTGAGGGAGTCTCAAGAGGGAGGGAACATATATATACCTATGCCTGATACATGTTGATGTATGGCAGAAACCAACACAATATTGCAATTATCCTTCAATTAAAAATACATAATTTTAGAAAAAACTGGGGCTTAACTGTATATTTAATGGAAATTGTTGTATCTATATTTCTTGCTTTGTATGATTGTAAGCTTGGAGGAGAGGAAGGGCTGCATTGAATGAGAGAGACGCAGATAAGCAAGAGCCTTATGGCTCTCTGCTGAGAACATCTATGAGACAAGTAGATATCTGGAACTCCTTGCAATGAAGCCCAATCTTTGGAGGACAATAAATCGGGCATTTCTTCAGCTGCCTCTTCCAAAGAACTTGTGGAATATCAGCAACAGAAAAAAATAATAATAATTATACCCCGGTTGCCTACCAAGGTTGGGTTCCAGAGGGCTTTTTATACTTACTAAATGTGTTATTTTGGCAAACTTTCTATTCTTATAAATGGTACCTCCATCTATCCAGTAACCCAAAAAAGAAATCTGAGAGTCATGAGTGTCCCCTCACTCATCAACGTATTTCCTTCTCTCCACATTTACTCCTAACATTCTAGTTAGGCTCTCATTTTGCCTGCATCACTATAGTAGCCTTCCTTAAGTGGTCTTTCCCTTTCTGCTCTTGTACCTCAATGCTTCCACCACTAACTACTACACTCAATATGCCTAGCTATGTTGGATATCTGTCAGTTATTAGAACAAAGCAAGCTTATTTCTATCTCAGAGCTTTTGTTTTCTAACCAAGAACACTCTTTACTTAAGCATAGCTGGCTCCTCATATTGGTTATGCTAGTCAACATATGAGCCTTGTTTAGATCCAAATTGGAACAAACTTAAAAAAATACTTATTAGACAATTGTGGAAATTTGATATTAGGGAAATTTTCTGTGTGCTAGTAATGTTGTGCTTGTTTGTAAACATCTTTGCCTTTTAAAGATATATTCTGAAGTATTTATCATGCAGATGATATGATGTCTGGAATTTTAGAGTGGGAAGTAGGTAGGGGTGAAAAAAACAAATTTGGTCATATACTAAAACAATTGATGATGTTAGGTGAATGGTACATAGGAGTTCAGTAAACTATTAACATCTACTTTTGCATGTTGAAAATCCAAATACTTAAACATAATATACATATTCAATAGAATCAGCCTTCATCCTAGGTATAGGAGAAGCAAATAAAACATCAACAAATAAGAGTGTTATAGAAATGTTGGGACAACGCAGTCTAAAAATTAGTCACCTATTAACAGCCTTAGGGCACATCAACTAAAGCTAGGTTCTTCTATACAGTCTGTAATACAGTATATGTTTACAAGAAAAGAGGGTCCCTTCCTTGTCCAGAGTGTCCAAGTCTCACTTCTGAGCTGGAGATGATTGGGGATGAGGAGTCTTCAAGAAGAGGATACAAACTGATGACTGAAAAGCTACTTCTGGCCCATAGGCAGGTTTCTTTGAATCTTTGGTATTATAAAATTCATTTAATTAGAAGATAAAATTGAAATCTAGGATGTTTCACATTCAAAAATCTTAAATTTTTAATTTGGGAGATTTGGTAATACTTATTTAGAGTTGAGTGATAGTTCTTCAAATGGGACCATTTGCTTACTCCCTTAGCCTCAACTCTCAACCCCCAAGGTCTGCTTTGCTTATTCTTTCTTAAGGGTACCTTTATTCGAATGAGAACAAAGGTATGTTATAGGTTGGTGGATGGTCCTGAGCTGCAAAAGCCTGCTTTAATTTCATTGTGCTTTTCAATACTCCGTAAAACTTGTGGGGATGATCACAAGGGAGGGAATCTTATCTGCCTTTATCTTTGCATAAATGTTAAGACTTCCCAATTAGAAAGATCTACAGGGGTTCAACGGGGATCTTAACTATTCAGAAGACACCAGGTGTATGTTTTCTTAGGCTGGTTTCATGAAAGCTACTGTAGAGTAGAAACAAGACATAGGGGTAAAACCCATGAATGGAACCTGTGCCCATAAGTATAAATAGATCAAACTTTGTTTCAGGACTTTCTTCTCTTCTCAGAGATTTGGTGTGTGTGTGGCAGGGGGTAGTTAGGGTGGAGGTGGGCAGACCTGTATGGATTCTGCGGTGGGCTTTCAGGTGAGAGCTTTTGGTGTACACTTTGCTGCATCCTGCAAAGTCACATTGGTGAATCCGTCTTCTCTTCAAGTCAAGGGACTCTTCTTGCATTTGTGTCATTGCTGCTGGTCTAAGCAAACAAAGAGAGATAGGGCCAAACAATGATTTTAAAGTGGAGGCTAATGAATGAATTTATGTGTAATGGGATCCCCTCTTACATGCATTTAATTTACGCAAATTTAATAAGAAATAATTGAAATAGTTCAAGCAATTCCCTCAACTAGGCTATTATGCTGAGTAAATGCAGGTCCCAGAAGGTGGTAATATTTCTTTGGGTGGTTTCTGTTCCCAAGCTATATGAGCATTTCATTCTAATAAGCCTCATTCCTAGGTTTAAAGAAATGTGTTTTTTCATCCAACATGGTTGCTAAAATGCAAGCCAATGCTAAGGTTGCTTTAAACTTACAGAAAAAAACAGAATGCAATTGTACTTCATAGGAAATTTGTAGATTTTTCAAGGGTAAAAATCAATGATTTACAATTAGAACATTACTGTGTCATAACATCCATGTCCATGCACATGTGTGCATACAAGCTCATACCTTCACTGAAAAGGCAGTTTATCTATATTTTATTGTCCACAAATTCTTACTACAGTGTCAGAATTTGTTCTACTTCTACCACAGACACACACATATATACAGAGAGCAACCTGAAGTAGAGATAAAAGTACTTACTCTTGCTGTAGTCCTTGAATACCCTGTAAGGATCCACTCTCAATTGCATTCTCCTCATTGTCACTTGGGATCTCCAGTGGAGATATAGATGTGGGTTCAACTTTCACTAAAAGCAAATAAAAAGAGCATTGTGGGCTACAAATATAAGAGTCTCTAATCATTTTCAGGATTCCCAGTTTGGCCAATATTAGAAGTAGCAGCAAGACAGAGAAATAAAGAAAAGCAAAGATGAAAGAAGTATATTTGTATGAAAGGAAGAGAAAAACATTTAAAATTTTAGCATAACAGGATACAGAAATTACTTTGAGGTAAGTGTAGAAAGGAGCTTTCTGGAGCATTTTCACTAGAATGAGCTTCTCTAAGACAGTGAGATGGTGGGTTTCTCTAGGATATGGTCTGTGTATGATTCAACTCTATCTCCAGCTCCCAAGACAGGGTCTCCTGAAAAGTCAGGTTCAATGTGTGTTTGTTTAATCAAACTCTAAATAGTTATCTGGCTGTCCTCAGATCAATGTCTAGGTTCATACCAGAGGTGAGAACATCTCCTTTGGCTTTTGTGTTCCTAAATGAAAATGAGTCATTGAGATGAGACACATAATGGGTGTCGAGTAGGGGCTTGATACATATTAGCATCCTTCCCTTTCACCTATGTTGGCAGAAGCCCTCAAGTATTTATTGTCAAACATTGGTGTTTCTGATCCCTAGCAAAACTCAGTCAGGTGGTCAGCCATCTCTCAGATCTAGTGAAATGTTCAAAATTTCTATACAGAAGAAACTTAAGGATGGCAATAAAGTTGAGGGTGGGGAGTACTTGGTTAGTGCAGTCATCTCCATACATTGTATATCATTCACTAAAACATTTTAAGCATGCACCTGTGTCTGTGTCTCTGTATGTGCATGTGTGTTTATGATCTAAATGTACCTATATCCTAAACTTCTGTGTAGATTATGGAAAATAAATAAAATAACATTTAAAGGGTAAGAAAATACAAATAAAAATTTTGTGGAGATTTCTTAAAAAACTGGAAATAGAACTACCATATGACCCAGCAATCCCACTTCTGGGCATGCACACTGATGCTTTCTTCTTATGCTCCAAATATTTTGTGCAACACCCCTTTTTGCCCCCAACCAAAGTGTAAGCATAGCATTTTGGAGACCACAGTGCTAATGGTCTTAGCTTGAAACTGCAACACTTTTAAAATTCATTCTGTTTATTTAAAATGGTTCTGATGGTTATTATGGGGCAATTCAAAACTCATCAAAACCATCCAAACTGGCTTGATATAATCATATTCTCACACAAAAACTGTATTTTACCATTTTTTATTTGGCTCTCTCTCTACATGAGAATTGATAACCATATTTTCCCCCATTAATTAACCCCCTTAGGAGATATCAGAAGCAAGACTGTTATGAACACTTACCATTACCACAATTAACCACTAGTCAATAATAGCATTTTCATTCAAAGGAACATGACAGTGTCTCAGCAATTTGATGCTTGGTATGTTCTTCATTATCATACATTTAGTGATGGAGTGATCATAAGGTATTGAATCTCAAAGGTAGAAAACTCTGAGAAAGTTTGTTTTTTTTTTTACATTGAACTGAAATCTGGTTCCTAATCATTTCTACCTACATATCTCCCCTTTGGTCTTATTAATTCATGCTAAACATTTATCAGCTCCTCTCTGACATGAGTTTCAGTCCTCTCACCGTCTTAATCTTTCTCCTCTGACTATAATCCAATTTCCCAAAATCTTTCCTAAAGCTGAACATCCAAAACTGATTGTAATTCTATAGATGTGGTGAAGCTAAGTATCTTGAATCACTTCAAAAGGCATATAGCCTTTTCTTCCATCATGTCCCATTACAAATTAGATATTCCTCTAGGAAGGGAACTGGATGGCTGGGGAGCAGTGGTGAAAGGGAGATAAACATATCTTTCTGAATTCTAAACTTATTTAAAATTAAGTAAAAGGTAACATTACATCATATGAACTCTCTCCTGGACAAAATTTCAAGTTTGTTCATCAGATGATTTGTTATAACTTCTGTCTACAACTGTGCTTTCTGGAGATGCACAAAGAAACATAAGATAGTCTTGTCCTCCAGCAATTTACAATTTAGTTGGGAAGAATGTCCATATACTTGTGATACAGGCATGTAAAAAATAATATGAAGGATGATAGATACCAAATGAGGTGGAACACAGGAGAGATGGCAAAATTTCAAAGAAGACTATTTAACCTGGAGGGAAGAGAAAAGCTAAAGTGTTGGGAGAGGCAAGAAGGTAAGGCCAGCTATGTATGTAAGGCGAGAAACTTGTTCAACTTTTCTACCAAAGCATTCCCAATGGCGTAGGAGACTAAACACATCCTCTACTTAAGGGTGGTTGTCTCAGTAAGATTAAAAGTGTTTTTGAAGTTCCTGTCGTATCTTAAAATATTATTCAAATATTATATTTTTCTTTTTAATAAAATATTTTAAATTACCATCATAATATAGAGGTTCTAGTAAGATATATAGTATTTAACTCAAAGATATGCATACCACAGTTTGAGAAACATGGGCTAAAAAGAGTCATTGTACATTTGTAAGCATCAAAGAAACATGATGAAAACACTATTTATGAAAAATTGCTCTTAAAGCTGTGTGCAAGAGTAATTGGAAAATAAATAGGAGATACAATATTCAAAAAGGGAATAGATGGAGGTAGGTAAGTCTCAGCAAAGGGGCACACTGTTGCTCACCTGATCCAACATTTTTGCCATCTCCTCCAATTAATGGGACTGTAATGGCTGCAGGGTTCCCATCTGCAGGCAAAGTAGTATACACCATGGGCAGCGACTGCACCACCACCGGGATGGCTTTCAGGCTACCCATCTTGTTTGGCAGATTGACTGAGGGGATGGTGTGAATCACATGTAAGATCTGATGGCCACCAGTGCCCTGAGATGAGGCCAGGATAGAGCCTGGAGTCAGAACAGTACGGATGCTTGCTGAACTGCCTGTGTCTGATGTTGAAGTGGACACTACAAGAGTCTGGGAAGCAGGCTGTGGCTTGGGAGGACGTATTGGAGATTGCAGCATACTGGCAGGCTGGAGAGGAGCCTTTGGCTTGTGAAAGGAGAGGTCAACTGGTTCCACCTGGGGCAGGTTGAAATCATTAGCCAGAAGTTCTTCTGGGGGCTCAATCTTGATGTCATTTAACAATGCTGGGTTCTTCATGGGGTTGGCATCCAGGAGTGGTGGAGATGTCATATTATCTCTGTCTGCTCTCTTAAGGGAATCTCTAATTTGAACAGGGCCAGTGACCTAAAATAAATACACAAACAAATGAGAGGTACAAAGTGTTAGTACCCTGAAGAAGAGACATGTAAGCAATGAAAGAAAGAAATCTCTATTATCTTGTTATGGGCAGAATATACAGGGAATTGAGAAAAATGAAGCAAGAGAAAAAAGTAAAAGAGGAGGAAAGAGGAGGGAAACTTTATTGAGTACCAGCACTAGGCACAGTATAAGGCAGCTATATTATTTCATTTAATCTTTACAGTAATTCTGCAAGATTAATTAGAATCAACACATCTGAGTATCTACTATAAGTACTGTTTTAAGCCCTTTGAGGGCACAAATGAATAAGGTATAGCCATGAAGTACATACTAACATACCAACTATAATGATAGAATAATATGAAAAACTTAAAAGTCATACCATAATAAGTGATGCAGCCCACATACAAGCACATACAAGCAAGGCATTTTAGAAAAAGAAAAGGGAATGATTCATTTTATCTAGAAGATTCGGGAAGGTTTCAAAGAGGAAGTGATATTTTAGATGGATCTTAGAGAATTAATAGAAGTTCTGTTGGCAGAGAAATGGTAAGAAAGAGATTTACGTCTACAGACATATAACAATAGATAATATGCTTAGCGAATAATGATGCAGTACAGTCAATTGTATCATGTACAAAATCTAACTGTGTAACTATTAAATTCGAAAATAATAATTAAGGGACTTCCCTGGCAGTCCAGTGGTTAAGACTCCATGCTTTCAATGTAGGGTGTATGGGTTCAATCCCTGGTCAGGGAACTGAGATCCTGCATGCCATGTGGCATGGCTTTAAAAAAAATACTAATTAAATGATCACTTTATGCATGCCTGTATGCTAACTTACTTTAGTCATGTCCAAGTTTTTCTGACCCTATGGACTGTAGCCCACTAGACTCCTCTGTCCATGAGGATTCTCCAGGCAAGAATTTGGAATGGGTTGCCGTGCCCTCCTCCAGGGGATCTTCCTGACTCAATGATCGAATCCACAGCTCTCATGCCTCCTGCATTTGCAGGTGGGTTCTTTACCACTAGTGCCACCTGGGAAGCTCCATTGCTTTATAAGTAATATGTAAAATAACATTAAACCTCAAACTAATTACAGTTTTTCTAAGAGTTCCATTAATTCAAAGGTCAAAGATATGCTCAATTAAAAAATGGGTAGAAGACTTGAATAGACATTTTTCAAAGAAGAGATACAGACGGCCAATAATCACATGAAAAGATATTCAACATTTCTAATTATTAGAGAAATGCAAATAAAAACAAGCTATCACCTCACATCTGTCAGAATGAATAACATCAAAAAGTCTACAAATAAAAAATGTTGGAGAGGATGTGGATAAAAGGGAAAACTTTTACATTGTTGATGGGAACATAAATTGGTACAACCACTATGGAAAACAGTATGGCGATTCCTCAAAAAATTAACAATAGAATTATCATATGATCTAGCAATTCCACTCCTGGGTATATATCTAGAAAAAGCAATAAAAAGAAAACACTGACTTGAAGAGATATGTGTGCACCAAAGTTCACAGCAGAACTACTTGTAACAGCAAAAATATGGAAGTAACCCAAGTGTCCACCAATAGACAAATAGATAAAGAAGATGTGGTACACACACACACACACACACACACACACACACACACACACACACAACGGAAGAGTATTCAGTCATAAAGAATGAAATTCTGTCATTTTCAGCAACTTGGAGGGTCCTAGAGTGAAATAAGTGCAAAAGGATACTGCATGAGGGAGACTTTCAAGATGGTGGAGAAATAAGATGGGGAGATTGCCTTCACCCCCCGCAAGTACCTCAAAAATTCATCTGCGTGTGGAACAACTCCTACAGAACACCTGCTGAAAGCTGGCAGAACCCAGACTTAAAAGGCAAGCCAATCTCCAAGGAATGAAGTAGTGCAAAACATAAAGATAAAAAAGAGACAAAGGACTTCGGGATGGGGATCTGTGCCTTTGGGAGGGAGTTATGAAGGAGCAAAAGTTTCTGCACACCTGGAAATACCTTTATGGGTGGGATTGAGGGGGACTTTACAACCTCAGAGAGGAACATAGCAACAGGTGCTCAGAAGGCAAAATGGAAAAAATTCACCATGGAGATCGTTGCTGAACAGCATTTCCCAGCCAAGAAGCTGCTTACACACCCACACCTTCAGAGAGTGAGGGCTAGGTGCTGAGGTTCAGGCTTCTGGGGTTGGACCCCAGGGAGAGGACGGGGGTTGACTGCCATGAAGATACTCTGAGGGGGCTAGTATGACACAGCTGAGGGAGTCCGGGGAAAAGCCTGGGCCTCACAGAGAGGCAAGAGGTCATTGCTGCAAGAATATTCTAACACCTACATTTGTGACAGGACCCTGCATTTGTGAATTCATTAGGGGGATGAGCTGGCTGCGGTCTGAGAATCCAAAGGTAGAAGAGCTGGCACAAGTATCAGAGGTGGAAGACGGAGGCCACTACAGTCTTGACCTCAGGCTCAAACTGGGGTCAAGCTATGAGCAGGCACGGGTCACTGCCCACATCTTCCTGGAGACTTGAGCTGCTTGGCTCTGCTGAGGGACCCACAATGCAAGGCCAACTCCTCTGGGGAAGTACATGATCTACCTCAGACTATGGTGATATCCTTCAGGTCTTGGCCACAGCAGGCACTGTCCACACACCCCAACTGTGTCTGCTATACCCCTTCCTCTCCCCAGCCCAACTAAGGAAGTAAGCCCTAATAAGCTTCTACTTTCACCCCTTGTGTCTGGGCAGAGAACAGACACCAGAGGACAGCCTACAAGCATAGGCGGGCCTAAAACAAAGGCAAAGTACCAGGGGCCACTCGGGCAAAGGAGAGAAGGGGAAATTGCTCCGGTAGTCACATGTACAGCAGATTAAATCTCCCAATTTGCCCGAGACTGTGGCCTTTAGGGGCTTCCCTTGTGCTCAGCAATAAAGAATCTGTCTGCAACGCAGGAGCCACAGATTTAATCCCTGGGTTGGAAGATTCCCCCGAAGGAGGGCATGGTAAACCACTCCAGTATTCTTACCTGGAGAATCCCATGGACACAGGAGCCTGGAGGGCTTCAGTCCACAGGGTCACAAAGAGTTGGATACGACTAAAGCAACTTAGAACACACGCTTGTGGGCTTTAGAGGCAACTGTGGATTTCGGGAACAAGTAAAACCTTTAATAGGGCAAGATCTGAGTCTGAGCTGACCCCACATTGACCACCACAGGTCCAGAGACCTTTCTAGAAATATCGGGAGGATTTTCTGAGTAGGCAAATTGACTGGAGCACACTGTGTAGAGAAGAAAACAGAGGAAACATGAGGACATTTTTCTTACTACCACTTTCCATATGTTTTTGTCTTTTTTCTCTCTTTCTTATTGTTCTAATGTTGTTTTTTTCTATATTATTCACTTTATTTTATTTTTTTATAACCTAGTATTTTCTTTTTCAAAAACATCCAATTTTTAAATAAATTCACATTACTTTTTTTCTATTTGTGCAGTACTTTTAAGTTATATTGCAGTTTTCCATGCTTTTTATTTTGTATATTTGCTAGTCTAGTTTTTAGTATTCATTTTCATTCAGACATTTGTTTATTGGCTTGATTGCTCTCTTCTTTTTTGATCATTTTTATCCTTTTCCCCCCTTTTTCCTCATTCACTTCTCCTTGTATGTATTTGAATTTCTTTGGGTGTTCTTGGCTGTTGAGTGTTGCTTTGCGCATAAGACTTGGGGTTTTGTCTTCTATGCTGTGTGGCCTATAATGTCTTGGTGCTAAAGTAAGCAGTCAACTCTGAACCACTGAGAAGGGAAAACTTAAGTCCAGAACTTTAGACCACCAGGAAATCTTGATCCCATGAAACATTAACGGGTGAGAGCTCTCCCCAAAGCCTCTGTCTCAAAACTAAGATCAAGTCCCACTCAAAAGCCAACAAGCTCCAGTACCAGATGCCTCACATCAAACTTTTAGCAAAACAGAAACACAAACCTGCTTATTAGCAGAAAAGCTACCCAAAGTCACACCAAGCCAATAGCCACCCCAAAACACACTACTGGACATAGCACTGCCCTTCAGAGAGGCAAGATCCAGCTACATCCACCAGAATACAGTACAAGTCCCTCCAACTAGGAAACCTTCACAAGGCACTAGTCCAATCCAACCCAAAGGGGGCAGACTCCAATAAGAGAAAGTAAGACTTTCTACCCTGAAGAAAGAAGACCCCAACACAGTAAACTGAAAAACATGAAAGACAGAGAAACATGCAGCAGATGAATAAACATGGTAAAAAGCCACATTACCAAACAAATGAAGAGGAAATAGGCAGTCTACTTGGAAAATAATTCAGAGTAATGACAGTAAAGATGATGTGAAATGTTAGAAATAAAATGGAGGCACAGATAAACATACTGGAGGCATAGATTTAGAAGATAAAAAGAAATGTTTAACAAGGACCTAGAAAAATTAAAGAATAGATAATCAGCAATGAACAACAGAACTCATGCTTGCATGCTAGGTCACTTCAGTCATGTCTGAAATTTTTGTGACCCTATGGACTGTAGCCTGCCAGGCTCCATCTGCTCATGGGATTCTCCAGGCAGAAATACTGGAGTTGGTTGTCATGCCCTCCTCCAGGAGATCTTCCTGATGCAGGGATCAAACCCATGTATCTTACATCTCCTGCATTGGCAAGCGGGTTCTTTACCACTAGTGTCACCTGGGAAGCTCGAATAACACAGTAACTGAGATTAAAAATACACTAGAGGGAGCTAATAGCAGAAAAACTGAGGCAGAAGAACAGATAAGTGAGCTGGAAGATACAAGGGTGGAAATAGCTGAAACAGAGCATAATAAAGAAAAAATAATAAAAAGAAATAGATACAGTCTCAGAGACCTCTGGGACAACATTAAGTGAACCAACATTTGGATTACAGAAGTCTCAGAAGAAGCTGACAAAAAGAAAGTGTATGAGAAAATATTTGAGGAGATTATAGTCAAAAGCATCCCTAACATGGGAGAAGAAATAGCCACCCAAGTCCAGTAACCCAAGAGAGGCCCATACAGGATAAACCCAGGAGAAATACACCAAGACACATATTAACCAAGCCAACAAAAATTAAACACAGAGAACAAATATTAAAAGCAGCAAGGGAAAACCAACAAATAACACACAAGGTGATCCCTATAAGACTAACAGCTGATCTTTCAACAGAAACTCTGCAGGCGAGAAGGGAGTAGCAGGATATACTTTAAGTGATGAAAATAAAAAATCCACAACCAAGATTACTCTATGAAACAAGGACCTCATCCAGATTTGAAGGATAAATCAAAAGCATTACAGACATGTAAAAGTTAAGAGAATTCAGCACCACCAAAACAGCATTGCAACAAATGCTAAACGAATGGCTCTAGATAGGAAACAAAAGAAAAAGTAAAGGCCTATGAAAACAAACCCAAAACAATAAAGTAAATGGTAATGAGATCATATTGGCTTCCCTGATAGCTCACTTGGTAAAGAATCCTCCTGCAATGCAGGAGATCCTGGTTTTATTCCTGGGCTGGGAAGCTCTGCTGGAGAAGGGATAAGCTACCGACTCCAGTATTCTTGGACTTCCCTTGTGGCTCAGCTAGTAAAGAATCTGTCTGTAGTGTGGGAGACCTGGGTTTGATCCCTGGGGTGGGAAGATCTCCTAGAGAAGGGAAAGGCTACCCACTCCAGCACTCTGGTCTGGAGAAGTCCATGGACTGTATAGTACATGGGGTCGCAAAGAGTTGGACATGACTAAGTGACTTTCATTTCACTTCCAATGAGATCATATATATCTATAATTAACTTAAATGTAAATGGACTAAATGCTCTAACCAAAAGACCCAGAGTGACTGAATGGATACAGAAACAAGACCTCTACATATGCTGTCTACAAGAGACCGATCTCAGAACTGGGGACACATACAGACTGAAAGTGAGAGGCCAGAAAAAGTTATTCCTTGCAAATAGAAATTAAAAAAAAAAATGGAAGTAGCAATAATCAGATAAAATAGACTTTAAAACAAAGGCTGCTACAAGAGACAACGAAGGACACTACATAATGATCAATCAAAGAAGAAGATAAAACAATAATATAACAATTATGAATATATATGCACCCAAGATAAGAACACCTCAATACATAAGGCAAAAGATAACAACTATTAAAGGGGAAATAGACAGTAACACAATGATAGCGGTTGACTTTAGTACCCCACACACCAATGGACAGATCGTCCAGACAGAAAATTAATAAGGAATACAAGCTTTAATGGTACATTAGACATGTTGGACCTAATTGATATCTACAGAGCATTTCATCCAAAAACATTAGATTTTACCTTTTCTTCAAGTGCACATGGAACATTCTCCAGGATAGATCATATACTGGGTCACAAATTAAGCCTTGGTGAATTTTTTTTTAATTGAAGTCACTTTAAGCATTCTTTCTGATCACAATGCTACATTATATATCAACTATAGGAAAAACAAACACATGGAAACTAGACAACATGCTTCTGAATAAACACATAACTGAAGATAGCGAAAAGAAAATCAAAACAAGCCTAGAAACAAATGACAATGAAAACACAACAATCTCAAACCTATGGGATTCAGTAAAAGCAGTGCTAAGAGGAAGTTCATAGCAATGCAAGCCTACCTCATGAAACAAGAGACATCAAATAAACAACCTAACTTTACACTTAAAGAAACTAGAATAAGGACAAAAAAATCCCAGATTTAGTAAAACAAAATAAATCATAAACATCGGAGCAGAAATAAATGAAAAAGGCTTGAATAAGACTATTGCGATAATTATTTTCTCCCAATCTGAGGGCTGTCTTTTCACCTTACTTATAGTTTCCTTTGTAGTGCAGAAGCTTTTAAGTTTCATTAGGTCCCATTTGTTTAGTTTTGCTATAAGCTAAAAGTTGTTTCTTTGAGAAGATAAAGAAAGGGACAAACTATTATCCAGATTCATCAAGGAGAAAGGGGATAAGACTCAAATCAATAAAATTAGAAATGAAAAAGGAGAAGTTACAACAGACAACACAGAACTACAAAGGATCATAAGAGACTACTATGAACAAATATATGTCAATAAAATTGACAACTTGGAAGAAATGAACAATTCTTAAAAAAGTTTACCTTCCAAAACTGAACCAGGAAGAAACAGAACATATGAACAAACCAATAACAAGCACAGAAATTCAAACTGTAATCAAAAATCTTCCAACAAACAAAAATCCAGGACCAAAGGGCTTCACAGGTGAATTCTACCAAAAATTTAGAGAAGAGCTAACATCTATCCTACTCAAACTCTTCCAGAATTGCACTGGAGGAAAACTCCCAAATTCACTCTATGAGGCCACCATCACCCTGATACCAAAACCAGACAAAGATGCCACAAAAAAAGAAAATAACAGATCAATATCACTAATGAAGACAGATGCAAAAGTCCACAACAAAATTCAAGCAAACAGAATCCAACAACACATAAAAAAGATCATGATCAAGTAGACTTTATCCCAGAGATGCAAGGATTCTTCAGTATATGAAAATCAAACAATGTGATACACCATATTAACAAATTGAAATACAAAAACCATATGATCATTTCAAAAGATGCAGGGAAACTTTCAACAACACTCAACATGCATTTATGATAAAATAAAAAAAATACTCTCCAGAAAGTAGGCATAGAAGGAACATACCTCAACATGATAAAAGCCATATACCACAAACCCACAGCAAACATCCTCAATCATGAAAAACTGAAAGCATTTCCACAAGACAAGGGTGCCTACTCTCATCACTATAATTCAACATAGTTTTGGAAGTCCTAGCTACAGCAGTGGGAGAAGAAAAATAAAAGGAATCCATATCGGAAAAGAAGAAGTAAAACTGTTTGCAAATGATAGGATTCTGTCCATTAAAAAATTCTAAAAAGGCCACCAAAAAATTACTAGAGCTTGTCAATGAACATAGTAAAGTCACAGGATAAAAAGCTACTACACAGAAATCCCTTGCATTCCTATACACTGACAATGAAAGATCAGGAAGAGAAAAGAAAGCAATCCTATTCATCACTGCAATGAAAAGAATAAAATGCTTAGGAATAAATTTGCCTGAAGATCTGTATGGAGAAAACTATAAGACACTGATGAAAGAAATCAAAAATGATACAAACAGAGAGATATACAATGTTCTTGGATTGGAAGAATCAATAGAGTGAAAATGATTATACTACCCAAAGCAATCTGCAGATTAAACACAATCCCTATCAAACTACCAACAGTCTTTTTCATAGAACTAGAAGAAGTAATTTCACAATTTGTATAGAAACTCACTAGACCCTGAATAGTCAAAGCAATCTTCAGAAAGAAGAATGGAATTGGAGGAATCAACCTTCCTGACTTCAGACTATACTGCAAAGCTACAGTCATCAAGATAGTATGATCTGACTCACAAAGATAAATACAGATCAGTGGAATAAAATAGAAAGCTCAGAGAGAAATCCATGCACCTCTGACACCTTATCTTTGACAAAGGAAGCAAAAATATACAATGAAGAAAAGACAATTCTTTCAACAAGTGGTGATGGGAAAACTGGTCAACTATGTGCAAAAGAGTGAAAATAGAACACTTTCTAACACCATACACATACCATACACCTCAAAATGCATTGAAGACCTAAACATAGGACCAGAAACTATAAAAATCTTAGAAAACATAGGCAGAATGCTCTGTGACATAAATCACAGCAAGATCCTCTATGACCAACTTCCTAGAGTAATGGAAATAAAAACAAAAAAGCAAATGGGACTTAATTAAAATTAAAAGCTTTTGCACAGCAAATGAAATAATAAACAAAGGGGAAAGACAACCCTCAGGATGGGAGAAAATAATAGCAAGTGAAACAACTGACAAAGGATTAATCTCTAAAATATACAAGCAGCCCATGCAGCTCAATACCAGAAAAACAAACAACCCAATCAAAAAGTGGGCAAAAAAACTAAAACAGACATTTCTCCAAGGAAGACATACAGATGGCTAATAAACACATGAAAAGATGCTCAGCATCACTCTTTATAAGAGAAAGGCAAGTCAAAAGTAAAATGAGGCATCACCTCACACATGCCAGAATGGCCATCATAAAAAAATCTATAAACAACAAATGCTGGAAAAGTTGTGAAGAAAAGCGTACCCTCTTGCCCTGTTTGTGGGAAAATAAATTGATACAACCACTATGGAGAACATTATGAAGTTTAAAGACTAGGAATAAAACTACCATATGACCCAGAAACCTCACTATTGGGCATATACCCTTAGAAAACCATAACTGAAAAATACACAGGTATCCTAATGTTCATAGTAGCCATATTTACAATAGCCAGGATATGGAAACAACCTACATGTCCAACAACAGATAAATGGATAAAGAAGTTGTGGTACATATATACAATGGAATATTACTCAGCCATAAAAAGGAACACATTTGAGTCAGTTCTAACGAGGTGGATGAACCTAGAGTCTATTATATAGAGTGACTGCTGCTGCTGCTGTTAAGTCCCTTCAGTCATGTTTGACTCTGTGCGACCCCATAGATAGCAACCCACCAGGCTCCTCTGTCCCTGGGATTCTCCAGGCAATAATACTGGAGTGGGTTGCCATTTCCTTCTCCAATGCATGCATGCATGCTAAGTCACTTCAGTCGGGTCCGACTCTTTGTGACCTTATGGACAGCAGCCCACCAGGCTCCTTTGTCCATGGGATTCTCTAGGCAAAAATACTGGAGAAGGTTGCCATTTCCTTCTCCCATATAGAGTGAAGCAAGTCAGAAAAAGAAAAACAAATATTGCATTAATGCATATATATGGAATTTTGAAAGACGGTTTTGAGAAACCTATTTGCATTGTAGCAATGGAGATGCAGACATAAAGAACAGACTTGTGGACACAGTGGGAGAAGAAGAGGGTGGGAGAAATTGAGAAAGAAGCATGGAAACATATGCATTACCATATGTAAAATAGATAGCCAGTGGGAATTTGCTGTTATGAGGCAGGAAGCTCAAACCCAGTGCTCTGAGACAACGTAGAGAGGTGGGATGGGTTGGGAGATGGGAGGGAGGTTCATGAGGGAGGTAGGACATATGCATACCTATGGCTGATTCATGCTGATATATGGCAGAAATCAATAAAATATTGTAACATATTTATCCTCCAATTAAATTTAATTTAAAAAGGAAAGATACTGTATGATATGACATATATAGAATCTTAAAAAAATTATAGGGAAATCTCTTGTGGTCAAATGGTTAGGATTTGGTGGTTTCAATGTGAGTTCAATCCCTGATTGGGGAACTAGGTCCTGCAAGTCATGTGGCACAGCCAACTAATAATAATAATAATAATAATAATAATACAGGCAAATGTTTATGCAAACCAGAAAGTGATTCACAGATATAGGAAAAAAAGGGGAGCTACCAAAGTTGGGTAGACAAACTAGGGGTAAGGGATTAAGAGACACAAGCTACTATGTATAAAATAGTTAAGCAAAAAGAATATATTGTACAGTACAGGAAATTATAGCTATTATCTTATAATAACTTCTAATGGAGTAAAATATGTAAGAACACTGAATCACTATGCTTTACACCTGAAATATATAATATTGTAAATCAATTATACTTCCAAAAATAAAATCAAGGATATTGTGCACTGTGTAGTGCCATTGCCAGGCAACACCTGGACCCTGAAGAATGCTTTGGAGATGGTAGTGCTACTTAGCCAGTAACCAGTCAACACTCCATTCTCCATCAGGATTATATTTGAGTTATGGGAGTTTTGAACTATTAGAGATGTTCAAGAACGCATTCCTTACACAAAATAAAACTATTCTTTATTTTTGGACTACAAGGGAAAGTGCAGTTCAAGGAAAGCCTAACTGAAATAACAGGTAATTGTTTTGAGGAGGGGAGTGACATGGGCAGAACTATTTCTGTGATATTTAGCTCCTTAATGAAAGATAGATTGAAGAAGGAATAAGACAGGATTCAAAGAGATCAAAAAGGGAGTATAAGGAAAAATTTTGGTAAGGCGTTTATGATACAATTGGATATATTTGAATATTGACTAGATACTGGATGATATTAAAGAATTATTGTTAATTTTTAAATGCTTGATAAGGATATTATAGTTATGATATTTTAAAATTTAGATGAGAGAGAACGTGGGCCTAAACGCAGAGAATGATGAGGGGCAAGAGGCAGTGTTCTCTTACTCTGATTTCCTTTAAAATACTATCAGAACATGATGAGCATGAATAAAGGCACCAAGAATTAGCCACATTTTTACCTATAGTATTTAGCCAGACAGCCATCTATGGTCTCCTTCTGTTATACTATATTTTTCATTTCTCGATTTACAAACCCTCATCCCAACTCAGGCTTTGTTTGTGGTCCACGTATTGCTTCAATCTGCTCCTCTAAGACATGTCTTCTGTAATTTGTCCCACTGTTTGACATGCTGCTAATGTAATCCATCCCTCATGAGTGGATTCACTTCACCTAGGTAAGGTAAGCAGTAGAATCCTGTTGGTGGGGAGGGGGAGGATATGGAGAAGTAGTCAAAAATGGCTCTGCTAAACTTTAAAATTCCTTGTTCTCTGAGTCCCTCAAATCGACTTAAGTTCCTATTTTTCCCATATGCCCCACTTGTCCCTTCACCTGACTAGCCCCCTTACCAGATTAAAAAGGCAGAATCACAGGAATCTCTGAGATAACAGAGGTTCAATAATACTGAAAAAAGAGTTACAACAGAAAGCATACAAAGAGGTTAGACTGGAAATTCCCTGGTGGTACAGTGTGTAGGACTTGTCACTTTCACTATCAGAACCCAGGTTCAATTCCTAGTTGGAAAACTAAGATTCTGCAAGCCATATTGTTCAGTTGCTAAGTTGTGTCCAACTCTTTGCAACCCCATGAACTGCAGCACACCAGGCTTCCCTGTCCTTCATTATCTCCTGGAAATTGCTCAAAGTCATGTCCTCTAAGTCAGTGATGCCATTCAAACATCTCATCCTCTGTCGCCTCCTGCTCCTCCTGCCCTCAATCTTTCCCAACATCAAGGTCTTGTCCAATGAGTCAGCTCTTTGCATCACGTGGCCAAAGTATTGGCACTTCAGCTTCAGCATCAGCCCTTTCATTGTATATTCAGGGTTTATTTCCTTCAGGATTGATGGTTTGAGCTCCCTGCTGTTCAAGGCATTCACAAGAGTCATCCCCAGCACCACAATTTGAAAGCATCAATTCTTTGGCATTTAGCCTTCTTTATACTTCAACTCTCACATCTGTACATGACTACTGGAAAAACCACAGCTTTGACAGTATGGACTTTTGTTGGCAAAGTGATGTCTCTACTTTTTAATACAATGTCTAGCTTTGTCATAGCTTTCCTTCCAAGGAGCAAATGACTTTTAATTTCCTGGTTGCAGTCACTGTCCACAGTGATTTTGGAGCATAAGAAAAATTCTGCATTTTCCCTTTCTCTTTGCCATGAAGTGATGGGAACAGATGCCATAATCCTAGGTTTTTCAATGTTGAGTTTTAGCAAGCCATGGGGCATGACCAAAAAAGAAAAGGTTAAGTATAACATAGTTTTCTAGAAGTATATAGATTGTGGGTATAGATATAGAAATAAACAGCCTAACAATATACATTAAGGGAAGATCAAGTTAACTTTTCAGGGACTGTCTGGATTCTATCTTTTAGGTCCTGAAACCTAATGAAACTGAAGTTCTGAATGTTAAATATAAAATAGAGACTACTTTGACAACGTACTATCTTTTGCTAAATAAAGGCTATCTTCTAGACTTTGAGTGTTGCCCAGGATAATGCTATGAATTCAAGGCCTTATGCTTGGCTAGTATTCAATCCACAGTTTTTCACTATATTGTCAAGCACATTATTCAGGAAGATCCAAAATGGAAAGTGACTGATGAAAGCATAGAGCTTGAAGAACATATAGGCTAATATTATTGTCTTGATGAGAGAAGATTTTACAAGGTCCTGTTTCAGCAAACTATCATGAGTTGTCCTCCTGTAAACCAAGTATGCCCAGAGGTTTAACAATTCTTAACAAAAACCCTGTACATAATAGGGCTTCATGTATTCTTCTTTTGCCATCACCACAAGACTTTAAAAGAAATGTTGGAAAGCTAGTTTGGCTTGTATTGGTATGTGTCTGCTTTCTTTTTAAATTTTTACAATGTTATGTTGGTTTCTGCCATACAACAATATGAATCAGCAGCCATGATTATGCATATATCCCCTCCTTCCTGAGTGTCTCTCCTCTTCCCCGATCCCATCCCTCCTGCTCATCACAGAATGCCAGACTGGGCCCCTTGTGCTACATAACACTTCTCACTAGCTATTTATCTTACACAAGATAGTATATATATGTTCATGCTACTTTCTCCATTCATCCCACTTTCTCCCTCCCTGACTGTGTGCACAAATTCATTCTCTACATCTGCATCTCCATTCCTTCCCTGCAAATAGGTTCACCAATATAATTTTTCTAGATTCTGCACATATGTGTTAATATACAATACTTGTTTTCTCTTACAGATTAACTTCACTCTGAATGACAGGCTCACTAGAACTGACTCAAATCCATCCATTTTTATGGTTGAGTAATATTCCATTGCATATATGTACCACAACTTCTTTATCCATTCATCTGTTGATGGACATCTAAGTTGCTTCCATGACCTGGATATTGTTAACAGTGCTGCTATGAACACTGGGGTACATGTGTCTCTTTCAATTCTGGTTTTCTCAGGGTATATGCCAAGTAGTGGGTTTGTTGGGTCATGTGGTAATTCTATTCCTAGTTTTTTAAGGAATCTCCATACTGTTCTCCATAATGTCTGAATAAGTTTACATTCCCACCAATGTGTAGGATGGTTCCCTTTATTCCAGCCCCTCTCCAGCATTTATTGTTTATAGATTTTTTGATGATGGCCTTTTGACTGGTGTAAGGTGAAACGTCACTGTAGCTTTGATTTGCATTTCTCTAATAATGAATGATGCTGAGCATATTTTCATGTGTTTATTGACCATCTGGATTGTTTTGTTTTAATAATAACTTCCTCAAAGTATATCATCACATATTTTCTTCTATACATATCTTTTTCAAGTGTACCTGTTAAGCTTAAGTGACTCCAACCCGTAGCAATGATTCTCTGGCTTGTGAATACTGTATTCTGCATTATAATTTCTTAAGAAAATAGACTGTGCTTGAAAGCAGCTCTCAAGGTTTACCTTACTGCTTCTTGCTTTACGACCTGAAAACTTAATAGGATAAGCATTCCATATCTACATATTACAATAGCGAATGCTTTTTGTATGCACTGAGAATTCTTTTAATATAGTCAAAATAATTTTAATAAGAATTTCAATACAAAGTCTGAATTCTTTCATATTTTGAATATAGCTATCATATGGTTAAAAAAAAACACAACTATCTGCCAGATCTTCTCCTTATACACAGCATACTATACTTAAAGGTTCTGAGAAAGATTTAATATAAGAAGTAAATTTGTTTTCAGTCTCAGATTTTCAGATATTTTTAAGACTTATCACTAAGATGATTCCCCATTCTACTTTTCACTGAATACAATGACCACAGTTTTGAAAGCTCATCTGAGAATTGATCTAAAGTTGTGTTGTCAGATTTTTCCCTTTAAATCACCTCTTTTCATCTTCAGTATTGTGTGATGACCAAGTTTTAAGTATTCTGTAGTCAGTATCATATGAGGGAAGTGGTTTCCCTCATAGCTCAGTCGGTAAAGAATCTGCCTGCAAAGCAGGAGACCCGGGTTCGATTTCTGGGTTTGGAAGATCCCCTGGAGAAGGAAATGGTAATCCACTCCAGTATTCCTGCTTAGAAAATCCCATGGATAGAGGAGCCTGTTGGTCTATAGTCCATGGGGTCTCAAGAGTCGGACATGACTTAGCGACTAAACCACCACCACCAGTCAGTATCACTTTTCAAAGAGAGAAAATACTTTACCCATTCATGATTTTAAAACTTCAAGCTGCAGCTTTCTAATATTTCTGAGTATATGAAAAAGACTGTGTGTGTGTATGCTCAGTCATTTCAGTCATGTCTGACTGCAACTGCATGGACTTCAGCACGCCAGGCTCCGCTATCCATGTGATTATCCCAACAAGAATACTGGAGTGGATTGCCATTTCCTACTCCAGGGGATCTTCCTGACCCAAGGATCAAACCTGCATCTCCTGCATTGGCAGGCAGATTCTTTATCATTTGAGCCACTTGTGAAGCCCAGTGAAGAAAGTTAGGTATGAAAAAAAGTACAGACACTTCAGGGTAATTTTCAGAGAAGTTTTAATTTTCACAGTCCTTTCCCTCAAATGTTTAGAATTGTAATCAGGCTTTAAGCCAATCTGAGTCAATAAAAAAGAGTTATTTATTGATATAGCACCAAAGAGGATGGATAAAGACACCTAGCAATTCTAAAAAGAAACTCAGAAAAAGGTGGTCCATTTCACAAATATTTAAGCTCTTGAGCATTTGATGAGGATAGACAGGCCTTGGGAAGTGGAGGGTCAGACAAATCAATTGCTTAAGACATCTCTGAGTTACAGTTTGTAAGTGGGAAGGCATGGCTAAAAAGAAAATGAAAGAATAAAAATACTCCAGGCAACACAGCAGGTGGAAAGGAGAGAAAAGAGTATTGTCACGGTAATGAAATAAAACTCAGGCTGCTCCCAAACAGAAAGAAGAAAGCTGCTTTTGTACACAAGTCCCTTCTAGCTTTGCTCTGGGTTTAGACTAACCATTTTCATGCCCAAGTACACATGCATGCACATATACACATACATGTGCACATTCACTGCTTAAGTAAAAAGTCACTTTAACCCTCTGAATCTCCAAACCTTTTCTAATAAGGACATCAGGTATTTGGATCTTAGAGAAAGGAGAGGTGGATGGAGTTGGATATTATTAGAAAGTTAGACCTAATCTAAACTTAGAGGGATCTCAAATTTTAATTCCCACCATCATAATAGCACCAGAAAATGAAGCATTATAAGACAAAAGAATTCATCAATTTGTGCAAAGTAATAAAACAGGTAACCATAAGGGGCTGGGAGAAAGTATCAAGCATAGTAGCAGCTACATCCAGGCAAAATGAGGTTAGAAATGTATATATGTAGGTATGTACATATGTATACATGCATGTGTATGTATATGTGTATTAGTGTATGTATATGTGTATTGATAAAAAAGTGAAACATTTTTCCTTTCTCAAAGCATCAGATATTGTTTTCAAATAGGAAATTTACTTTATTTAAATAACTATATATCTATTACATATTAGAAAAATAAATACGTAACACATTGCAGTGTGCTTAATGGTGTTCCCCTCAAAAGATATGTCCATGTCCCAATACTCAGGTTTGGAGATTCTCCTAGATTATTTGGGTAGGCCTTAAATTCATTAACAAATATTTTTATAAAAGGCACACAGAGAAGACACACACAGAAACAGAGAAGAAATCAATATGAAGAAGCATACGGACATTGGAGTGCTGAGGCCACAAGTCAAAGAACACCTGCATCCACCAGAAGGTGGAAAAGACAAGGAACTGATTCTCTCCTAGAGCCTTGGGATGGTTCAAGGACTTACAACACCTTGGTTTTGAAATTATGGCCTCTAGAACTGTAAATTTCTGTTGTTTTAAGCTACCCAATTTGCAGTAATTTGTTGTGGAATCCCTATGAAACTAACACCCCACATCAAACCCAAAATTCTCCAGATTGTTTAGGACAAAACTAATATAAGTATATATTTTTAACTGATCTAATTTTTTTAATGTAAGTAAGTAATATTATTGATAAGGATATGGCAGAAATTGTGAAGGTGGTACACAAATAATTGAAATTTGGGAGACAATATCACTGTGTAAACAAGAGATACTTACATGAAACAGCTGACAATTGGAAAACAAGTAATAAACAGAGCCACAAGAGTGATTGATACAGATAAATTGGTACTCCAGGAGCTCAGGACACTAGAGATTAGTGAGAGTTGGGGTTATCAGTGAAAGTTTTATGGAAGAGATGAAAATGGAATTTGGGCCCTATAGAAAGTGTGGGATTTGGTAAATTAAACAGGCTGATTGAAGCACATTTCAAGGCAGAAATAAAAGGTGTCACGGAGAACCACTGAAACATATATGACCCAATTAGATAATATTATATAAATACTGTTAATTTTCTCAAATGTATTAGTGCTGATGTAATCATATAGGAGAATGTCATTATTTATAAATGATGCATGTTCAATTATTTAGGCTTGAAGTTTCTTGATATGTTACTTTCAAAGAAAGAAATGAGAAAAAGAGAGAGAGGAAGAGAAACACAGAGAGGCTGAGAAAGAGAGAAAATATATGCAACTATGTGAGAATATTAACTATATTAAGAGAATGTTATTTGAGAATGTTAACTATATTAAGTTGGAAGGGGAAGATATGTATGATACAATATAAACCTTAGATCTGTTCACACACTTTGTCCAAGAAATTCTACCTCTGGGAAATAATCAGAAACTTTCAACAAATGGAATGTGACAAGGAAGTTCTCATTCATTATATGGCACAGTGATGTATGAATTCAAGAGAAAGCAAGTTGTGTGTACTGAGCGAGACACCCACCCACCAATCCTACCTCATGACATAAAAAAATCATAATGAAGCAAACTAGGAGGCTTCTGTTGACTAGGATGCTGCCAGCATTGCACTGTTATAGAACACATTTTCTGGGCTTGGGACATGGTGAGTATTCTGTGGCCAAGTACCACAAATACTCTAACTTCACTAAAAGCAAGATATCTTGGAAATGTAAAGAAAGAAAGAAACAAAAAAAATGCTGAGATTATCCACCATCCAGAATTTTCTATACATTGCATCAGTTTCAAAGTGACCTCAAATTCTGGAACCTTAGTATACTTATTGCATGGAAGAACATTTTTGGAATTGTGCTTAGGTGTACTGAGATTCCAAAATAAGGGAGCTATGTATGCTTGACAATATTTCATTGAATATAATATTTTATTGTGAATTTAATAGATTTTTATCTAACACTTATACTCAGCTTCCAGTTAGTAATTACTATGACAAAGCACTAGCAGCCTGCAGATGTTTTGTAACAATTAGCAACTTTTGATGTGCTAATAGTTTCTAAATGGCAACAGTTACAAGTAAGGCAAATAGGACACTATATTGGGTTTGTGTGCGTGTTCTCAGTCATGCCTGACTCTTTGCAACCCAGGAACTGTAGCCCACCAGACTCCACTGTCCATGGAATTTTCCAGCCAACAATGCTGGAGCGGGTTGCCATTTCCTACTCTCGGGGATCTTCCAAACTCAGGATCAAACACACATCTCCTGCATCTCTTGCTTTGGCAGGCATTCTTTACCACTAGCTCCACCTAGGAACTCAGGAATATTGAGTTTAATGTCATTAAAATAGTACAAGGAAGTCTCAACCATATGCACCATATAACAAACAAATTCAATTGTACACCAAAAACAAAGCATTTAATGTAAAAAACAATTTTTTTCTAAAATAGGATTTCCAAATGTCAGCCAGATAATTTATAAGGCTACTTAATTAAAAAAAAAAACAGATCAGTTCTGGCTAAACAAAACTGTATACTCAATTTTACAGGCAATTTAAGGAATTTTCAAGGATAATTTGACTGTATTTGGTTTTCACTTATGCAATGACTTTAGAACTCAACCTTGAGCAAAATGGAAATTCCACATCTAACACAGAATGTTTAGCTGTAAAAACCAGATAATCTGTTCTGAATCATTGTTCTGGGAGTGCCCAAGGTCACAACTTTCTTATGTGTAAAATAGGAAAATTAAGAATACCTATCTGTGATGGTTCATTTTATGTGTCAACTTGGCTGGGCCAGGTGTCCAGATATTTGGTCAAACATTATTCTTAATGCTTCCGTGAAGTTTTTCTTTTTTTTCTTTTTTTGGAGGAGGGTGAGATTAAGGCAGGAGGAGAAGGAGAACAACAGAGGATAAGATGGTTGGATGGCATCACCGACTCAATGGACACGAGTTTGAACAAGCTCCAGGAGTTGATAATGGACAGTAAGGCCTGGTGTGCTGCAGTCCATGGAGTTGCAGAGGTGGACATGACTGAGAGACTGTACTGAACTGAGATTAATATTAAAAATCACTGAACTTTGAACAAAACAGATTATCCTCCATAGTGTGATTTGGCCTCATCCAATCACATGAAGGCTTTAATAAATAATGATCTCCTCCAAGGAAGAACAAATTCTTCCAGCAGTCTGCCTTTTGATGAACTGTGGTGTTGGAGAAGACTCTTGAGAGTCCCTTGGACTGCAAGGAGATCCACCCAGTCCATCCTAGAGGAGATCGGTCCTGGGTATTCATTGGAAGGACTGATACTGAAGCTGAAACTCCAGCTCATGTGGAGTTTGGCCACCTCATGCAAAGAGTTGACTCATTGGAAAAGACCCTGATGCTGGGAGGGATTGGGGGCAGGAGGAGAAGGGGACGACAGAGGATGAGATGGCTGGATGGCACCTCTGACTCAATGGACATTAGTTTGAGTAAACTCCGGGTGTTGGTGATGGACAGGGAAGCCTGGCGAGCTGTGATTCATGGGGTCACGAGGAGTCGGACACGACTGAGCGACGGAACTGAACTGAACTGAACTGATAAAATAACTCTTCTATGGCTCTCCCACTTGCCAGTCTACCCCAACAGAGTTTGGATTCACTAGAATTCCATAATCATGTTAGCCAATTCCTTAAAGTCTTTCTCTCTCTGGGGTATGGAGGAAAGGAAACCCTTCTACACTGGTTTTAGGATTGTAAATTGATGCAGTCACTATAGAAAACAGTATGGAGGTTCCTCAAAAAACTAAAACTACAGTTGCCATCACCCAGTTCAGTCGCTCAGTCATGTATGACTCTGTGACCCCATGAATGGTAGCATGCAGGCCTCCCTGTCCATCACCATCTCCCAGAGTTTACCCAAATTATGTCCATTGAGTCAGTGATGCCATCCAACAATCTCATCCTCTGTCATCCCCTTCTCCTCCTGCCCTCAATCTTTCCCAGCATCAGGGTCTTTTCAAATGAGTCAGCTCTTCCCATTGGGTGGCCAAAGTATTGGAGTTTCAGCTTCAACATCAGTCTTCCAATGAATACAGAGGTCTGATCTCCTTAAGGGTGGATTGGGTGGATCTCCTTGCTATCCAAGGGACTCTCAAGAGTCCTCTCTAACACCACAGTTCAAAAGTACCAATTCTTTGGTGCTCAGCTTTCTTTATAGTCCAACTCTCACATCCATACATGACTACTGGAAAAAACTTTGTTGACAAAGTAATGTCTCTGCTTTTTAATATGCTGTCTAGGTTGCTCATATATTTTAATTTCATGTCTTTTAATATCTTTTAATTTCATGGCTGCAATCACCATCTGCAGTGATTTTGGAGCCCCAAAAAATAAAGTCAGACACTGTTTCCACTGTTTCCCCATCTATTTGCCATGAAGTGATGGGACAAGATGCCATGATCTTAGTTTTCTGAATGTTGAGCTTTAAGCCAACTTTTTCACACTCCTCTTTCACTTTCATCAAGAGGTTCTTCAGTTCTTCACTTTTTGCCATAAGGGTGGTGTCATCTGCATATCTGAGGTTATTGATGTTTCTCCCGGCATTCTTGATGCCAGTTTGTGCTTCTTCCAGCCCAGCGTTTCTCATGATGTACTCTGCATATAAGTTAAATAAGCAGGGTGACAATATACAGCCTTGATGTACTCCTCTTCCTATTTGGAACCAGTCTGTTGTTCCATGTCCAGTTCTAACTGTTGCTTCCTGACCTGCATACAGTTTTCTCAAGAGGCAGGTCAGGTGGTCTGGTATTCCCATCTCTTTCAGAATTTTCCATAGTTTATTGTGATCCACACAGTCAAAGGCTTTGGCATAGTCAGTAAAACAGAAATAGATGTTTTTCTGGAACTCTATTGCTTTTTTGATGATCCAGTGGATGTTGGCAATTTGATATCTGGTTACTCTGCCTTTTCTAAATCCAGCTTGAACATCTGAAAGTTCACAGCTCACGTATTGATGAGGCCTGGCTTGGAGAATTTTGAGCATTACTTCACTAGCGTGTGAGATGAGTGCAACTGTGTGGTCGTTTGTGCATTCTTTGGGATTGCCTTTCTTCGGGATTGGAATGAAGACTGACGTTTTCCAGTACTGTGGCCACTGCTTAGTTTTCCAAATGTGCTGGCATGTTGAGTGCAGCACTTTCACAGCATCATCTTTGAGGATTTGAAACAGCTCAACTGGAATTCCATCACCTCTCCTCGCTTTGCTCATAGTGATGCTTCCAAAGGCCCACTTCACTTCACATTCCAGGATGTCTAGCTCTAGGTGATTGATCACACCATTGTGATTATCTGGGTCGTGAAGATCTTTGTTGTACAGTTCTTCTGTGTGTTCTTGCCACCTCTTCTTAATATCTTCTTTTTCTGTTAGGTCCATACCATTTCTGTCCTTTATTGAGCCTATATCTGCATGAAATATTCCCTTGGTATTGAGAGAGTCAATTCCTAGGTAGGTTGATAAGAAGTCCCGGGGTCCCCAAGGAGAGAGGGGTCTGGAATTCTCAAGGAGGAGGAAAGGTCAAACTTTCTTTTCCCCTCTACATTCCTTATTCTTAGTCACATAAAATGTTTCTATCATTAAGCCTGGAACTGATGATTACACACACGACAAACAGCTGGGTTTGCACTCTGTACTAAGGATTATATAAGGGTGTATCCAGCTTGAGGACAGTTTCTCCTTCCTGAAAACCTTCTGACTAATCCTGTTATCATGAAATGTGGATTGTGGGAATGAGTCTAGTAAGATCTTTGCAACCTCTGGACATTCTTTTGATTCATTGTAATAACTAACTGGAGAGTATGTAACTCCATTGCTGAAGACTAGCAGGGGGCACTCTCCATCCCCCTTCTGATATCTGTGTCAGAAGCTTTCTCTCTCTCTTTTATACTTTAATAAAATTTTATTACACAAAACTCTGAGCAATCAAGCCTCGACTCTGGCCCCAGATTAAATTCTTCCCCAGAGGATCAAGAATCCTGGCATCCTTCATGGTTCAGCAACAACCTTTTAGTATCTCTAATTTTCTTGAAGAGATCTCTAGTCTTTCCCATTCTATTGTTTCCCTCTATTTCTTGGCATTGATCGCTGAGTAAGACTTTCTTATCTCTCCTTGCTATTCTTTGGAACTCTGGATTCAAATGGGTATATCGTTCCTTTTATCCTTTGCTTTTCACTTCTCTTCTTTTCACAGCTAGCTGTAAGGCCTCCTCAACAAGTCATTTTTCTTTTTTACATTTCTTTTTTCTTGGGGGCGGTCTTGATCCCTATCTTCTGTACAATGTCACAAACCTCCATCCATAGTTCATCAGGCACTCTGTCGATCAGATCTAGTCCCTTAAATCTATTTCTCACTTCCACTGCATAATTATAAGGGATTTGATTTAGGTCATACCTGAATGGTCTAGTGATTTTCCCCACTTTCTTAAACTTAAGTCTGAATTTGGCAATAAGGAGTTCATGATCTGAGCCACAGTCAGCTCCTGGTCTTGTTTTTGCTGACTGTATAGAGCTTCTCCATTTTGGCTGCAAAGAATATAAGCCATATGGTCCTGTAATCCCGTTCCTAGGCATACATCATAGACATAGAGAACAGACTTGTGGTTGCTAATCGGGGTAGAGTGGGATAGGGGTGGGGTAGGGATGGATTGGGAGTTTGGGATTAGCAACATATTATATATATATAATGGATAAACAACAAAGTTTTATTGTATAGCACAGGAAACTATATTCAATATCCTGTGATAAACTATAATGGAAAAGAATATGAAAATGTATATATACACACATATGTATAACTGAATCACTTTGCTGTATGGTAGAAATTAACAGAACATTGTAAATCAACTGTACTTCAATAAAATACATTTTTTTAAAACTCTTTCTCTATAGATTCCTTAAAAAGTTAGGAACAAATCTACAATATGACCCAGCAATCCCACTACTGTGGGATATACCCCAAGACAACCACAATTCTAAGACACATGTGCCCCAGTGTTCATTGCAGCAATATTTACAATAGCTAGAACATGGAAGCAAACTAGATGTCCATTGACAGATGAATGAATAAAGAAGACGTGATATACATATATATATATATATATATATATATATATATATATATATACATACATACACAGTGGACTATTACTCAGCCAGAAAACGAATGAATTTGAGTCAGTTCTAGTGAGGTGATGAACCTAGAGTGTTTTATACAGAATGAAGTAAGTCAGAAAGAGGAAAACAAATATTGTATATTAATACATATATACAGAGTCTATAAAAATCATATTGATTAACCTATTTACAGGGAAGGAATGGAGACATAGATGTAGAGGATGGACTTGACACAGCAAAGGAAGGAGCGAGTGGGATAAATGGAGAAAGCAGCATCAACATATATATATATATATACACTAGCATGTGTAAAATAGATAGCGGTGAGAAGTTGCTATATAACACAGGAAGCCCAGTCTGGTGCTCTGTGATGACCTCGAGTGGTGGGATGAGGGGAGGGGAAGGAGGTTCAAGAAGGAGGGATATATGTATAATTACAGCTGATTTGCATTGTGGTATGGCAGAAACCAACACAACATTGTAAAGCAATTTTCCTCCAATTGAAAAATAAATAAATAAAGAAGTACACACAAAAATTATTTCTCTATAGATAGGTAGATAGATAAAGATATGTATATTTGGATAGTTATATAGATAGAGATGTAATTTTATTTTAGGTGTAAAGATATACATATATATATATAATTTGTATCTACAGACATATGGAGTAGATAGATATAGATACAAATTCTATGTATATCTGTAGATATAAGGATAGAGAGAGATTGAAAAATACACATTCTGGTGTTCCTGTCTATCTGTAGAATACTGACTAACACACTATCCAAAAAAAAAAAGTTATTGTAAAGATCAAATAAGACATTGCATTTAGTCTTCAGAGTGCTTGAAATATGGAACAGTGCTAGATAAATGATTTCTGTTTTCTATGAAGTATCTAATCTTGTCCATATAGACTTGATCCTAAAGGATATACTTCTTTTATGCCAGATTTACTCCCTATTTGAACCAGAAACCCAGGCATCCAAGTATTTTCTGGAAACTTCCCTTCCTTCACTCTTTCTCAGTCCCCATCATGTCGTTAGAAAGAAAAATGAGCTTCAGCTCTATGATTACCATGTACTGAACACTATTATGGCTCAATATGAATATTCATTTTCTTGATAACCGACCTGTTTGAATATATGCATTGAGCCACCTTCTGAATTAAGTTGGACCTCCAAGTTGCTTATGAGTTGATCCATATCTGGAAAAGAATCAAGGGAAAGACAATTTAAAAATAAAATCTAACCCACTGTATGGATACAGTATGCCACTAACCCTTGGTTACACCTGTTTGTATTCTATAAATATTATTTTTCAGGACTTACTAGATACTAAGAAGTCAGAATTTGGACAACATTCTAATTTGCATATTCTGCTCACCAAGATAGCCCTGACTGGTCCCCAGCAGTATTAGCTTCCTCTTTCCCTCACATCTTCTATGCACATGAATTTGTTTCTCCCAACCTCTCCAACTAGCACTACCTTCATAGGGACATCATTATAGCTACATAGTTTCCAGAATCTTCCCCTTTCTGGCCTAATTCTCATTCCTGTATGGATATTTACTCTAATGAACTTGCTTACACATCAGTGCCAGATCTCTCTAAAGAAGCATTTTATCTTTCTACTTCTCTTAAACATGCAAGCCAAGAGTCGTTCATATATGCTATTTTCTATTTCTCTTTTAGATAATTTTTCCTCTTTTTCAAAAAATCAAAGTATAGTTGATCTACCATGTCATATTAGTTGCAGGTGTACAGCACAGTGATTCAGATATATATTCAACTAAAAAAAATTCACAACCTAAAAGTTGAGTTACATATTATTTGGCAGGACTTTTTAGGACTTCCAGCCTGGGAGGCAGCATCTCGAGTAAACCCTGAGAGAATTGCTCCGAGGAAGTAAGTGGCAGGGGGTAGGGGAGATAGGATATATAGGAGGTTTGCAACACAGGGCAGGTAGTCAGAATATCAAAAGGTTACTGTTAAAGAAAACCAGAAATCCCAAGTTAGAGAAATGATTGTGATGTTGTAGAGTAGCTGAATGAAGCCACGAAGTGTGTCCTTTTTCCTCTTAATGAAAGTAAACACTAGGTGGCTTCATTCAGCTGCCCTATACCATCATAATCATTTCCATCACTAGTACCTACCAGCACCTCATCAACCAGATTTCCTTTCATTTAGCTACATTCTAATCTCACTAGAGATGAAAATATAGGGCAAGGAAGATGAAGTCACAGTTTGCACTTGAATTAACTGGCCAGATTTCAGATCACACTAAGTTTCACCCAGTCTATTACAATTAGTTTCATTTATGACCTGGTTGCATTTCAAAAGATAGTCTATAAATCAGTTAATTGTTTTGGATGTCAACTACATTTACCCACAGAAATGTTCATTTCACAGGTCACTTTACAACATCTGTTTAAAACCTAATGCAGTTAAATGAACAATCAGCAAGGATACAAACTATAATACAGACACACAAAAGAGTAAAAGATAAACATAAATAATTTCTTTATTTATTGACTGTTAGGAACTGAAGAAAATAGTATTAATTAGATAATTAGATAGGCAATAACACACAATGAATCTTCTACTGAGATTATGAGGAAAATTTCTGGGTTGCTATCAAAGAATTTGGAGAATTCTGACACTCTAAAATGTCTCCAATTTTATCTCAAACAACATTTTCTTTTCGTTGATCCATAAATGTGAGTAGTGCTGTTCACGTATATATTCACCATTTACAAAATATTTATGCATAACTATTATGTGTCAGAGGTCATTCTGGGCTTCCCTGATGGCTCAGATAGTAAAGAATCTGCCTGCAATGCAGGAGACCTAGGTTCAATCCCTGGGTCAGGAAGATCCCCTGGAGAAGGGAATGGATACTCACGCCAGTAATCTTGCCTGGGGAATTCCATGGATAGAGAAGTCTGGCAGGCTACAGTCCATGGGGTCACAAAGAGTGGAATAAAACTGAGGGACTAACACTTTCACTTTCAGAATTTATACTAGGCACCTTGTTATGTTTTAGATCTGGGTCAACCAGACATGGAGAGCCAGCAAGTATAGCAGAGAGCACTGAACTGGGAGTTAGATGCCCAGGAATTACATCTTACAATCTTTGTCAAGGTATTTTTCTTTTTAAGCCTCAACTTCCCCATGTAAAATTAAAAGATTTAAAATTGTTCTCTGCTGAGCCCTAAGGCTTCTATGAAGCCTCATTAGGGGTAGGGGTTGGGGTTAACGGAGGAAGAAATCTAGTACTGAATAAGTACTGCAGAAGTCAGATGCAGAAAACTCAACTCTAATTTCCATTAAATTGTAAACTTTTTGAAAGCAGAGATTTTCACCTTTGATGATTTCTTCAGTGATGTATTTAAAGGGCTTAGAGTAGTGTTTGGGACATGGTAGTCTTTAATACATTTCTAAAAGTTTTTGATGAGTGACAGAAAAGGAGAATGAAGTGTGTCTTCTCAATATAGGAATTGGACAAAAGTGGAAAAGAAACAAAGAAAATTAAAAAGGTTAACATATATGAGATGTTTAAGGTGTAATTAACTGTGAAGTATAAGGGGACAGAGAGGGCAGCCATTTCTGATTTTAAGGAGGGGGAAAGGAGGTGCAGTTGTAGAAAAAGAATGTCTGGTCAGATAATTTTCATACTACACAGGCGGGCCATAATGAAAGCCAGGAGAGCTTGCCTTGTTGCTGCCAGAAAAATCTATAGGAGAGAGGGGAGAGAATTTGGTATATCCTCTCCATTCATCCAGGACTTTTCTGGTGCCTCAGATGGTACCTCATTGAGGTTTTGATTTGCATTTCTCTGATAATGAGTGAAGTTGAACATCTTTTCATGTGTTTGTTAGCCATCTGTATGTCTTCTTTGGAGAAATGTCTGTTTAGATTTTTGGCCCATTTTTTGATTGGGTCATTTATTTTTCTGGAATTGAGCTGCAGGAGTTGCTTGTATATTTTTGAGATTAATCCTTTGTCTGTTGCTTCATTTGCTATTATTTTCTCCCATTCTGAGGACTGCCTTTTCACGTTGCTTATAGTTTCCTTTGTTGTGCAAAAGCTTTTAAGTTTCATTAGGTCCCATTTTTTTATTTTTGCTTTATTTCCAATATTCTAAGAGGTGGGTCATAGAGGATCTTGCTGTGATTTATGTCAGAGAGTGTTTTGCCTATGTTCTCCTCTAGGAGTTTTAGAGTTTCTGGTCTTACATTTAGATCTTTAATCAATTTTGAGTTTATTTTTGTGTATGGTGTTAGAAACTGTTCTAGTTTCATTCTTTTACAAGTGGTTGACCAGTTTTCCCAGCACCACTTGTTAAAGAGGTTGTCTTTTTTTCCACTGTATATTCTTGCCTCCTTTGTCGAAGATAAGGTGTCCATAGGTACGTGGATTTATCTCTGGGCTTTCTATTTTGTTTCATTCATCTATATTTCTGTCTTTATGCCAGTACCGTACTGTCTTGATGACTGTGGCTTTGTAGTAGAGCCTGAAGTCAGACAGGTTGATTCCTCCAGTTCCATTCTTCTTTCTCAATATTGCTTTGGCTATTCGAGGTTTTTTGTATTTCCATACAAATTGTGAAATTATTTGTTCTAGTTCTGTGAAAAATACCGTTGGTAGCTTGATAGGGATTGCATTGAATCTATAGATTGCTTTGGGTAGTATAGTCATTTTCACAATATTGATTCTTCCAATCCATGAACACAGTATATTTCTCCATCTATTTGTGTCCTCTTTGATTTCTTTCATCAGTGTTTTATAGTTTTCTATGTATAGGTCTTTTGTTTCTTTAGGTAGATGTACTCCTAAGTATTTTATTCTTTTTGTTGCAATGGTGAATGGTATTGTTTCCTTAATTTCTCTTTCTGTTTTCTCATTGTTAGTGTATAGGAATGCAAGGGATTTCTGTGTGTTAATTTTATATCCTGCAACTTTACTATATTCATTGATTAGCTCTAGTAATCTTCTGGTAGAGTCTTTAGGGCTTTCTATGTAGAGGATCATGTCATCTGCAAACAGTGAGAGTTTCACTTCTTCTTTTCCTATCTGGATTCCTTTTATTTCTTTTTCTGCTCTGATTGCTGTGGCCAAGACTTCCAAAACTATGTTGAATAGTAGTGGTGAGAGTGGGCACCCTTGTCTTTTTCCTGATTTTAGGGGAAATGCTTTCAACTTTTCACCATTGATAATGGTGAAGAGTTATCTTTTTGATATTGTTTGCTGTGGGTTTGTCATATATAGTTTTTATTATGTTGAGGTATGTTCCTTCTATTCCTGCTTTCTGGAGAGTTTTTATCATATATGGATGTTGAATTTTGTCAAAGGCTTTCTCTGCATCTATTGAGATAATCATATGGTTTGTATCTTTCAATGTGCTAATGTGGTGTATTACATTGATTGATTTGTGGATATTAAATAATCCTTGCATTCAGAAGAAGGTAAACTTCCAAACTCATTCTATGAGGCCACCACCACCCTAATTCCAAAACCAGACAAAGATGCCCCATAAAAAGAAAACTACAGGCCAATATCACTGATGAACATAGATGCAAAAATCCTTAACACTTTTATCTTTTGAATGGCCTCTCCACTCACTGTCTGAGCTACCTGACTCATGAGCACCAAGGCAAGTAATCCTATAAGAGTCCTGAAGAGGTAAAGTGAAGTTGCTCAGTCATGTCTGACTCTTTGCAACCCTATGGATTGTAACCTACCAGGCTCCTTCATCCATGGGATTTTCCAGGCAAGAGTACTGGAGTGGGTTGCCATTTCCTTCTCCAGGGGATCTTCCTGACCTAGGGATTGAACCTGGGTTACCCACATTGTAGGTAGACAGTTTACCATCTGAGCCACCAAGGAAGTCATAAGAGTCCTGGGACTTCTCAATTTGGAGGTCATGTAAATAAAGGTATCCATAACACTAACCATTATTTTTATTTTCAAGGCTACATATTGATTCTAAGATCTAGCTACAAAAAACAAGCAAAAAAAAAAAAAAAGCTGGAGCAGCTACATTATACATATTTATCAGAACTAGTCTTTAAAATAAGAAAATGAATACATTTTTGTTGTGCATTCTTATTTTAATTGAAGATGAAACAACTACATCATTGATAGCACTGAAAGAGAAAAAAAGAGCTAGAATAAACAGCCCCAAATAAGTAAAAATTAAGGATCTGTTCAGCACTGTGAAGACCTTTCTGAGGATATTGTACCTTTTTTTTGAGTTTGCATTTCAAGGGAAGTAAAATGGAAGAGAAATGCAGGAAAAATGAAACAAATTCTAGAAAAATAAATGATCAATTTTTAAAAAGAAAAAAAATGGAGCTCAGTTAATAAATCTGGGTCAGTACATTTTGCAAAAAAGAAGTAAGGGCAAGGAAGGCTATCCTGATACCTGCATTCAAAGGCACATGTTAGGTATTAGGAGAAAGCAGAACTGCTATGTTATTACTGGAGATTACAGCTGACTTGAGGATTTTGCTAATGATAGCCAAGTCTTTATAGATAACTTTATAGTTATAAATAGTCAACGCTGTAGTAGAAACTCTGTATGTATGTATAGATATTATATATAATATATATACATTATTTAAGTTACATTATATGCATTATATATAATATATATATACATTATATAACATATATATACACACACACATACATATATATATATATAGAGAGAGAGGGGAGCAGATAGTACCAAGCTTCCACCTGGTCTTTACTGAATCTCTACCATCAAGTGTTTTGCAATATAGGCCAGATAGAGAAAATTGGCAGTCCATAGCAGGTGCTGCCCTGCTTCTTATAGCAATGTTAAAAAATTAAAATCACAGTAGCTGATAATATTTCTTCCTCTCATCTCTTTACTTTTAATTTTTTATTGAAACATAGTTGATTTACAATGTTTTGTTAGTTTGTTTTACAACAAAGTGATTTAGTTATACATATATGTATATATGTATGTTCTTTTTTTACATTCTCTTTTAAAAGCAGATTTCTTTTTTTAAAATAATTCTATTTCCTTACATATAAAACTCTAAAGATATTATCAGAAAATTAAACAGAGCTAATCCATGAATTTAGTAAAGTCACAGGATACAAAATCAATACACAGAAATCACTTGCATTCCTATATAGTAACAATGAAAACTCAGAAAGAGAAATTAAGGAATCAATTTCATTTACCATTGCAATTAAAAGAGTAAATTACATAAGGATAAACTTATCTAAGGAGAAAAAACAACGTATACAGAAAACTATAAGACACTGATAAAAGGAATCAAAGACAACATTAACAGATGGAGAGAGATACCACGTTCCTGGATTGGAAGAATCAATACTGTGAAAATGATTCTACTATCCAAAGCAATCCACAGATTCAATGCAATCCTTATCAAACTACCAATGGCAGTTTTCACAGAACTACAAGAAAAAAATTTACACTCTGTATGGAAACACAAAAGACCCGATTAGTCATAGCAATTTGAGAAGAAGAATGGAGCTTGAGGAATCAACCTTACTGATTTAAAACTATACTACAAAGCTACAGTCATCAAGAAAGTATGGTACTGGCACAAAAACAGAAATACAGACCAAAGGAACAAGACCTAAAACACAGAGATAAACCCACACCACCTATGGGTACCTTATATTTGATAAAGGAGACAAGAATATACCATGGAGAAGACAGTCTCTTCATTAAGTGGTACTGGGAAAATGGGACATGTAAAAGATGAAATTAAAGCACTTCCTAGCAGCATAGAGAAAGAAACTCAAAATGAAATAAATGAACTTAAATGTAAGGGAAGAAACTCTTAAAGTCTTAGAGGAAAACATAGGCAGAACCCTCTTTGACATAAATCACAGCAAGATCCTCTATGATTCATCTCCTAGAGTAATGGAAATAAAAACCAAATAAATAAGTGGAACTTAATTAAACTTAAAAGCTTTTGCACAGCAAAGGAAACTATAAAGAAGGGGGAAAAATAACCCTCAGAATGGAAAAAAATAATAGCATATGAAACAACTGACAGAGGATTAATCTCCAAAATATACAAGCAGGTCACACTGATCAATTCCAGAAACACAAAGAATTCAACAAACTTCAGAAAGTGGGCGGAAGATCTAAACAGAAGAACATATCTCCAAAGAAGATGTATAGATGGCTAATAAACACATGAAATGATGCTCAATATCATTCATTATTAAAGAAATGCAAACCAAAACTACAAGAGGTGTCATCTCAAACCAGTCAGAATGGCCATTATAAAAAGAATCTACAAACAATAAATGCTGGAAAGGGTGTGGAGAAAAGGGAACCCTCTTGCACTGTTGCTGGGAATACAAATTGATACAGCCACTATAGAGAACAACATGGAGATTTCTTTTTTAAAAAAAACCTAGGAATAGAACTACCATATGCCCCCAAAAATCCTACTACTGGGCATATAACCTGAGGAAACCATAATTGAAAAGAAAATACACATGTACTTCAATGTTCATTGCAGCATTACTTACAACAGCTAGGACATGGAGGGAACTTTGATGCCCACCAACAGAAGAATGGATAAAGAAGCTGTGGTACACACACACACAATGGAATATTACACAGCCATAAAAGGAACACATTTGAGTGTGTTCTAATGAAGTGAATGAACCTAGAGCCTATTACACATGGTGAAGTAAGTCAGAAAGAGAAAAATAAATATCATATATTAACACATATATGGAATTTAGAAAGATGGTACTTTCTAGATCTCGAAAGATGAACCTATTTGCATTGCAACAGAGATGCAGACATAGAGAACAGACTTGCGGACACAGTGGAGGAAGGAGAGGGTTGGACAAATTGAGAGAGTAGCACTGTACAAATGTACAAATGGTACATTACCATTTGTAAAATAGATAGCCAGTGGGAATTTGCTGTATGATGCAGGGAGATGAAAACCATTGCTCTGTGACAGTTAGAGGGGTGGGATGGGGTGGGAGCTGGGAGGCAGGTTGAAGAAGGAGGTCGACATATGTATACTTATGGCTGATTCATGTTTATGTATGGCAGAAACCAACATAATATTGTAAAGCAATTATCTTTCAATTAAAAATAAATTTAAAAATTTTATTTCCTGCTTTCCCACAAAAGTTGAGAGATCTTACAACATGGAATTTATATCGGCACAAGAGAAAAATTAGCTGTAGGTGATAAATGACTTCTCCCTTTATACAGGACATGATTTCTCACCTTATAGGATCCTGTAGAGATCTGAGGTCTTAAGTCTACATAGTGAGATATAACTATGCATAAAACAATAACAACCAACAATTACAAGATAATATATGCTGAAATGCTTAATTACAATTTGATGATAGGAACATCATTTAGAAGAGGACATAACTGACAGTGAAATCGTCATAAAAAATTCCAAAGTAATGGTCTGTGGTGTGGTCACCCTGAGGAAATAAGATCAGTCAATAAGTGTTATAAAAGGAATTCAGATGAGAAGAAGAGTAGATTATATACTCCCTGAAGGCAAGGGTTCACTACTGTAACTCCAGCTTCTAGCATAATGCCTGGAACTATGTAGGCCCCCAGTAAATGATCGTGGAGCAAAAGAGAGTGACATAATTTTTAAAATGTGTTTTAGGGAAGATATTCTGACCATAGTCTGATGTCTGCGAGGTAAAAAGGGAGGCAAAAAGATTCAAGTTAGAAGTAGAAGCTATTGGATTATTTGATGTGTATTGTGGCAAGACCTTACATAGGTGTCACAAACTCAACCTGGAAGAGTCAGATAGATTAAGATCACCTAGGCCAGATGTAGAATATCATGGTCTGAGAATACATGTCCTGTCTAAAAAGGAAATGAGAAAGCAGTTTACCAACTTCAGGCAACTGTTGACATAAAGGAATACTGGTTCAGTATCTTCTGATTATTTAAGAGAAGGTGGAATTCTAGAGTTTTAAGTAAAATATGAAAATGTTGGCAATCAACCATTTTTTAAGAGTGTGAGTCCAGGAAACCTGACATATTTCTACAGACTGAATGGTGTCCCTCCACAAATTCATATGTTGAACTCCCATCCTCCAGTGTGACTGTATCTGGAGATAAGGATTTTATGTAAGTAATTATGGTTAAATGAGGTCATAAGGGTAGAATCTTCATCCAATGATATTAGTATCCTTACAAGAACAGACATCAGGGAGCTCACTCTCTTTCTCCAGGAGCACAAAGAAGAGGTCATATGAGCAGGGAGAAGGCAGCCATATGCAAGCCACAAAGAGGGCCCTCAACAGAGCCCAATCATGTTGCTATCCTGATTTTGGACTTCCAACCTTTAGAACTACAAGAAAATAAATGTATGTTGTTTAAATCATACAGTCTGTACATTGTTTTTGTTATGGCAGCCCTAGCAGACTAATACATATACTTATAAACTTTTTTTATTGCTACTACAAACAACACTGCAAAAGTTTGGAAATATCTTAACTGTCATTCAATAGAAAACTGTTTAAATTGTGGTTCATCCATATAGTAAAAAACTCTGCAGTCACAGAAGAGAATGAGTTATTTCTTTGCATATGTGTGTGTGTGTGTGTGTGTGTGTGTGTGTGTGTAAAGGTCTCCAAATTATATTTTTAAGGAGACAAAGCAAAGAGCAAAACAATATGCAGAGCATGTTACTATAAAGGGAAGGGGGAGAAGAAATACTCATTTGTTTGATATGCATAAAATGTCTGTGGAAGAAGTTACAATAAACATAACTTTAGCTTCCTGAGGCAATCAGGGGACAAGACTAGGGGGAGACTCTTCATTGTATATCACTTTGTATATTTCAGATTTTGAGCAATGTGGAATGAATTACTAATTTAAAATGCAATTTCAAAGCAAACTTTTATCAATTTAGAGGAAACACAACAAATGTGTAGGCTGTATTCAGCCTGTAGGTTAACTGGTTGTACCTATGGACTAAATTTAGGTGATGGCAATTAGAATAAAAAGAAAGGAAGTGAGCCAGATAAAAAGATAAAAAGAACTCCATAGCCCTTGGCAACCAAGTAGATAAGGAAACTGAGGCAGAGGAAAAAGTCGAAGCGAGCATTTTGAACACAAAATATGGGAACCTCAACAACTATGCTTCCCCATTGCTTACTACACTGTCATGCATTCTTCTACATGCTTTACAAAATTAACACATTTATTCCTTACTGCAACCCTATGAGGTAGTTTCTACTATTATCCTCAACAAAAATATGAGAAAACTCAAGTGTAGAGTTTAAATAACTTCACCAAGATTATAATGATGGTAAATTTCAGGTCTAGGTAAGTGAAAAGAAGTCTTGAATGAGCCATAGGGGAATAGTCTAGAGATGATGATAGATTCTATTTTAGAAATGAGTTTGTGGTTACAACAAAATATCAAATACCTGGATTTCACCTTAGAGCTAGGTTATGTGCATGTGTGTGTGTGCTAAGTCACCTCAGTTGTGTCTGACTTTGTGACCTTATGGACTGTAGCCCACCAGTCTTCTCTGTCCATGGGATTCTCCAGGCAAGAATACTGGAGTGGGTTTCTATGCCCTCCTCTAGGGGATCTTCCCAACTCAGGGATCAAACCCTAATCTCTTACATCTCCTGCATTGGCAGGCGGGTTTTTAACCACTAGCGCTACCTGGGAAGCCCAAAGTTAAGTTACAGCTGTTTAAATGTTTAATACTTCCAGAGTTGGATTGCCCACATTAAATTTACATTGTCTAGGTATACACATATCTAATTTTTTTTAATACTTAGTTTGTTACAGACTTTAAAATCCAGCTTCCTGTCTCACTGTATTACCATCATTAAAAAAAAAAAAAAAATAGAAGAGGGGGACCTTCAAGATGGCAGAGGAGTAGGACAGGGAGATCACCTTCTATGCCCCAAATATATTAAAAAATCATTTGCATGTGGAACATTTCCAACAGAACATCTTCTGAATGCTGGCAGAGGACCCTGGACTTCTAGAAACCAAATCAATCTCCTCGGAATGTGGTAGGCCAAAAGATAAAGATGAAAAGGGAGAGAAAGGAGTTTGGGACGGGGACTTGTGCCCCAGGAAGGGAGTCATGAAGGAGAAAAATATTCTGCACACTAGTAAACTCCCTCACAGGCTGGGTCAGAGGGGATCTTCAGAACCTCAGAGGAGAGTGCAGCGAGACAGGTGTTCCGAAGGTAAAACAGATGATTCACCACAGATTGTGCTGAATGGCATTTTCCAGCAGAGAAATGGCTCACATTATTGTGTCTGCCCACAGTGAGCAGCAGCTGGGTGTGGAGGCTCAGGCCTTGGAGGTCAGTCCACAAGGAGGGGACCAGGGTTGACTGCTGTGAAGATACTCTGAGGGGGCTAATGTGACACTGCAGAGGCAGACCAAAGAAAATGCTGGGGCTGCCAGAGAAGCAAAAGATCACTCCTGTGGAAAGGCTCTAGTGATGTACTCTAACTTCACACATTCACAAAACAAAGGACCATGTTCTAGTGAAAACCAAAGAGGGGTGAACCAGCTGCGGTCTACAGCCCTAGAGCCAGAGAAGCAGGTGGAGGGCCAGAGGCAGAAGGCAAGGGGCCGCGCTATGGTAACAACCCCAGAGATTGCAACTACCACCAAGCTATAAGCAGCTGTAGGTCACTATGCACAACTTCCTGGTAGCCTGAACGGCTTTCCTCTGTCGAGGATCCCCAGCCCAGGATCACATCCCCTGGGTATATGCACAACTCACCTCAGAGTATGGTAACCTTCCACAGGGACCAGACATAGAAAGCAATCCCCACACACCCCAGTGTCATCTGCTGTACCTCTCCCTCTTTCCAGCACAACTGAGCAAGTCAGCCCTATTAAGCAGTTACTTTGCCCCCTGTGTCTGGGCGGAGAACAGACACCGGAGAGACTTACAAACAGAGGCAGTCCCAAAACCAAAGTGAAATGCCAGGAGTTGTGTAAGCAAAGAAAAGAAGGGGAAATCTCCCCAGAAGTGGCAGGTGCAATGATTTAAATTCTTGCAATTAGCCTGTGCTTTAAGGGGAACTGTAGAATTTGAGAATAAGTATAAGCTGGAGCAAGGGAAGATTTAAGTCTGAGCGGACCCCACACTACCCACAACTGGTCCAGAGACCTTTCTAGATATATTGGAGTAATTTCTGAGTAAGCAAATTAACTGGAGCAGAAAGACAGATGAATCACTGGGATAGTCTTCTAACTACCATTCTATATATTTCCCCCTCTTTTTTCCCCTTTTTAAAATCTCATATTGTCCAAATATGGATTATTTTTACTCCTTTAATTTTTATTTTTATATCCTACTTTTTCTTAAAACAAAACAAAACAAAACAAAAAACACCCTAGTGTTCTCTTCATCAGTACATATAGTAAAATTGGAACAATACAGAGAAGATTAGCATGGCCCTGTGCAAAGATGACATGCAAATTCATGAGGCATTCCATATTTTTTTTTCTCCAAAGAAGACATACATATGGCTAAGAAACACATGAAAAGATGCTCAACATCTTCATTATTAGAGAAATGCAAATCAAAACTACAATGAGTTATCACCTCACACCAGTCAGAATGACCATCATCAAAAGGTCTACAAACAATAAATGCTAAGGAGGGTGTGTAGAAAAGGGAATGCTCTTGCATTTTTAGTGGGAATGTAAATTGATACAACCACTATGGAAGACAGTATGGAGAGTCCTTAAAAAACTAGGAATAAAACCACCATATGACCCAGCAATCCCACTCTTAAGCATATACCCTGAGGAAGCCAAAATTGAAAAAGACACATGTATCCAATTGTTCATTGCAGCACTGTTTACAATAGCACATGGAAGAATAATAGAACATGGAAGCAACCTAGATGTCCATCGACAGATGAATGGATAAAGAAGTTGTGGTATGTATACACAATGGAAAATTACTCAGTCATAAAAAGGAATGCATTTGAGTCAGTTCTAATGAGGTGGATGAAGCTAGAACCTATTATACAGAGTGAAGTAAGTCAGAAAGAGAAAGATAAATATCGTATTCTAATGTATATATACAGAATCTAGAAAAATGGTACTGAAGAATTTATTTACAGGGCAGCAATGGAGAAACAGACATAGACAATAGACTTATGGATATAGATAGAGGGGACGAGAGTGTGAGATGTATGGAAAGAGTAACATGGAAAGTTATATTACCATATATAAAGTAGAGAGCCAATGGGAATCTGCTGTATGGTTTCAGGAAACTCAAACAGGGGCTCTGTATCAACTTAGAGGTGTGGGATGAGGAGGGAGATGGGAGGTATGTTCAAAAGGGAGGGATTATATGTACACCTATGGATGATTAATGTTGAGGTTTGACAGAAAACAACAAAATTATGTAATAATCCTTCAATTAAGAAATTATTAATTAAAAAAACGATTAAAAAAATAAATTCCGTGTCTTTGAATTTTGTTTTTCATGGTTTGTATCTGATTCTGTCTAATTCTTTCTATGTTTTTGATTTTTGCTTTTTGATCTTTTGATTTTAATTTTGTATCTTTGATAGTCTAAATTTTAGTGTTGATTTTCACTTAGGGGTTTGATTATTGGCTTGATTGTTCTCTTCTCTTTTGACACCTCTTCTTGTCCTTTTATCCCCTCCCCCTTTTCTCCTTCTTCCCTCTTCTTCTCCCTATGTAAGTGTGTAAATCTCTTTGGGAGTTCATGGCTGTTGAGAGTTGTTTAACCATTAGTCTAGGGGTTTGATCTTCTGTGCTGTGTGACCTGTGAAGTTTTGATGCTACTGTAAGGGGTAGGGACTGAATCCCAGAGGCAAGAGACTCAAATCCAAGACCTTGGACCACCAGAGAACTCGGGACCCCATGGAACATTAATAGGCCAGAGCCCTCCCAGAGGCCTCCATCTCAGTACTAAGACCAAGCCACACCCAAAGGCCAGAAAGCTCCAATGCCAGATGCCCCACACCAATTCTTCAGCAAAACAGGAACACAACCCTGAACATTAGCAGACAACCTGCCCAAAGCTATACAGAACACATAGACACCAAAACACACCACTGGAATGGCACTGCCCTCCAGAAAGACAAGACCCAGCTCCATCCATCAGAACATAGGCACAAGTCCCCCCAACCAGGAAACCTTCAAAAGGCATTGGCCCAACCCCATCCACAGGGGACAGACTCGAAAATTAAGAAGAACTGTGACCTTCCAGCCTTCAGAAAGGAGATTCCAAACACAGTAAATTAAACAAAAAGAAAAGACAGAGAAATATGCAGCAGATGAAGAAACTTGGTAAAAACCCACAAGACCAAACAAAGGAACAGGAAATAAAACAGTCTACTTGACAAAGAATCCAGAGTAATGATAGTAAAGACGATCCAAAACCTTGAAAATAAAATGGAGACATCAATAAATAGATGCACGTGTCAATACGCTACAAGAAATGTTTAATGAGGACTGAGAAGAAAGAATAAACAATCAATAATGAACTGATGCTGAAGTTGAAACTCCAATATTTTGGCCACCTGATGCGAAGAACTGACTCATTGGAAAAGACCCTAATGCTGGAAAAGATTGAAGGCAGGAGGAGAAGAGGACAACAGAGGATAAGATAGTTGGATGGCATCACCGATTTGATGGACATGAGTCTAAGCAAGCTCCAGGAATTGGTGAACAGGGAAGCTTGGTGTGCTGCAGTCCATGGGGACATGACTGAGTGACTGAACTGAACTGAATGAACACCACAATAACTGAAATTAAAAATACACTGGAGGGAACCAACAGTAGGGAAGCTGAATTAGAAAAAGGATTAAATGAAGTGGAAGATAGATGGTGGAAATAACTGAAGCAGAGAAGAAAAAAAGGAAAAAGAATTAAAAAATAATGAGGACAGTCTCAGAGACCTCTGGGAAAACATTAAGCTCCCCAACATTCAAATCATATAGGTCCCAGAAGAATTAGAAAAAAGGAAAGGGCATAAGAAAATATTTGAGGAGATTATAGTAAAAAAAATTCCCTAAAATAAGAAAGAAAATATTCCCCCAAATCCAGGAAGCTCAGAGAGTCCCATATAGGATAAACCCAAATGGATACATGCCAATACATATTTCTCTATATAATAATACTAACAAAAATTAAACACAAAGAACAAATATTATAAGCATCAAGGGAAAAGCAACAAATAACATACAAGGGGATCCCCATAAGGCTAACAGCTGATCTTTCAACAGTAACTCTGCAAGCCAGAAGGGAATGGCAGCATATACTTAAAGTGATGAAAGGGAAAAACCTACAACCAAGATTACTCTATCCAGTAAGCATCTCATTCAGATTTGAAGGAAAAATCAAAAGTTTTATAGACAAGCAAAAGTTAAGAGGTTTCAGCACCACCAAACCAGCTGTTCAACAAATGCTAAGGGAATTTCTATAGATAGGAAACACAACAACAGCATAAAGTCCAATAAAAACAAACCCAAAACAATAAAGTGAATGGTAATAAGGTCATACATATCAATAATCATCGTAAATGTAAAAGGTCAAAATGCTCCAATCAAAGGACACAGATTGGCTGAAGAGATACAAAAGCAAGACTGCAAAGAAGGCAAGGGTGGGATGATCTGAGAGAACAGCATCAAAACATGCATATTATCGAGTGTGAAACAGATCACCAGTCCAGGTTGGATGCATGAGACAAGTGTTCGGGGCTGGTGCACTGGGATGACCCAGAGGGATGGGATGAGGAGGGAGGTAGGAGGGGGGTTCAGGATGGGGAACTCATGTAAATCCATGGCTGATTCATGTCAATGTATGGCAAAAACCACTATAATATTGTAAAGTAATTAGCCTCCAACTAATAAAAATAATTGGGGGGAAAAAAAGACTCCTATATACGCTGTCTACAAGAGACCAAACTCAGACCTAGGGATACATACAGACTGAAATTGAGGAGAGAGAAAAAATATTCCATGCAAACAGAAATCAAAAGAAAGAAGGAGTAGCAATATTCATATCAGATAAAATACACTTTAAGATAGAGAACATAACAAGAGACAAAGAAGGACACTACATAATGATCAAGGGGTCAATCCATGAAGATGTAACTGCTATAAATATACATGCACCCAACATAGAAGCACCTCAATAGGCAAATGCTAACAACTATTAAGGGGAAGTGAACAGTAACACAGTAATAGTGGGGAATTTAAACACTCAACTCACTCCAATGGACAGATCATTCAGACAGAAAACTAATAAGGCAACACAAGCTTTAAACAATACATTGGACCAGTTGGACCTAATTAATATCTACAAGGCATCTCAATAGAAAGCCCAGAGGTAAATCAACACACCTATGGGCATCTTATCTTTGACAAAGGAGGCAAAAATATACAATGGAAGAAAAGACGGCCACTGCAGTAATTGGTGCTGGTAAAATAGGGCAGTTCCATGTAAAAGAATGTAATTAGAACACTTTCTAACACCATACACAAAAACAAACTCAAAATGGATTAAAGACCTAAATGTAAGAGCAGAAACTACAAAACCCTTAGAGGAAAATATAGGCAGAACACTCTGTGACATAAATCACAGAAAGATCCTCTATGACCCACCTTCTAAAGTAATGGGGATAAAAAACAAAAATAAACAAATGTGACGTAACTAAACTGAAAAACTTTTATATAATAAGGAAACTATAAACAAGGGGGAAAGACAGACCTAAGAATGGGAAAAACTAATAGCAAATGAAACAATTGATAAAAATAAATCTCCAAATTATACAAGCAGCTCATGCAGCTCAACACCAGAAAAATAAACAACCCAATCAAAAAGTGGGCAAAAGACCTAAACAGACATTCCTCCAAAGAAGACGTACAAGTGGCAAATAAACACATGAAAAGATGCTCAATACTGCTCTTTATTAGAGAAATGCAAATCAAAACTACAATGAGCTGTCATCTGACCCCAGTCAGAATGGCCACCATAAAAAAAATCTACAAGCAATAAATTAAGGAGAGGGTGTGGAAAAAAGGGAACCCACTTGTACTATTGGGAATGAAAATTGATAGAGCCAATATGGAGAACAGTATGTATATTACTTTAAAAACTAGGAATAAAACTTGCATAAGACCCAGTAATTCCAGTAAAGCCTGAGGAAACTATAATTGAAAAAGACAAATGTCCCCAATGTTCCTTGCAGCACCACTTGCAATAACTAAGATATGGAATTAGCTTAGATGTCCATTGATAAATGAATGGATAAAGAAGTTGTGGTATAGATACACAATGAAATAGTACTCAGCTATAGAAAAGGACATATTTGTGTCAGTTCTAATAGGGTGGATGAACCTCAGTTCATTTCACTTCAGTTCAGTCACTCAGTCATGTCCAACACTTTGCAACCCCATGGACTGCAGCACGCCAGGCCTCCCTGTCCATCACCAACTCCCAGAACTTGCTCACAGTCATTTCCATCGAGTCAGTGATGCCATCCAACCATCTGATTCTCTGTCGACCCCTTCTCCTCCTACCTTTAATCTTTCCCAGCATTAGGGTCTTTTCCAACGAGTCATTTCTTTGCACCAGGTGGTCAAAGGATCGGAGATTCAGCTTCAACATCAGTCCTTCCAATGAATATTCAGAGATGATTTCCTTCAGGATGGACTGGTTGGATCTCCTTGCAGTCCAAGGGACTCTCAAGAGATTTCTCCAACACCACAGTTCAAAAGCAACCACTCTTCCGTGCTCAGCTGTCTGTATGGTCCAACTCTCACATTCATTTATGACTACTGGAAAAACCATAGCTTTGACTAGATGGACTCTGGTTGGCAAAGTAATGTCTCTCCCTTTTAATATGCTGTCTAGGTTGGTCATCACTTTCCTTCCAAGGAGCAAGTATCCTTTAATTTCATGGCTGAAATCACCATCTGCAGTGATTTTGGAACCCAAAAAAATAAAGTTTCTCACTGCCTCCATTGTTTCCCCATCTATTTGCCATGAGGTGATGGGACCAGATGCCATGATCTTAGTTTTCTGAATGTTGAGCTTTAAACCAACTTTTTCATTCTCCTCTTTCATCAAGAGGCTCTTTAGTTCTTCTTCACTTTCTGCCATAAGGCTGGTGTCATCTGCATATCTGGGGTTATTGATATTTCTCCTGGAAATCTTGATTCCAGCTTGTGCTTCATCCAGCCTGGAATTTCTCATGATGTACTCTGCATATAAGTTAAATAAGCAGGGTGACAATACATAGCCTTGACATACTTCTTTCCTGATTTGGAGCCAGTCTGGTTGTTCCATGTCCAGTTCTAAGTGTTGCTTCTTGATCTGCATACAGACTTCTTAGGAGACAGGTAAGGTGGTATGACATTTCCATCTTTTTAAGAATTTTCCACAGTTTGCTCTTATCCACACAGTCATAGACTTTGGCGTAGTCATTAACCAGAGATAGATGTTTCTCTGGAATTCTCTTGCTTTTTCTATGATTCAACGGATGTTGGCAATTTGATTTCTTGTTCCTCTGCCTTTTCTAAATCCAGCTTGAACAACTGGAAGTTCGTGGTTCACATACTGTTGAAGCCTAGCTTGGAAAATTTTGAGCATTACTTTGCTAGTGTGTGACCTGAGTTCAATTGTGTGGTCGTTTCAGTATTCTTTGGCTTTGTCTTTCTTTGGGATTGAAATGAAAACTGAACTTTTCCAGTCCTGTGGCCACTGCTGAGTTTTCCAAATGTGCTGATATATTGAGTGCAGCACTTTCACAGGATCATCTTTTAGGATTTGAAATAGTTCAACTTCAATTCCATCACCTCCACTAGTTTGTTCATACTGATGCTTCCTAAGGCCCACTTGACTTCACAATCCAGGATATCTAGCTCTAGGTGAGTGATCACACTCTCGTGGTTATCTGGGTCATGAAGATTTTTTTTGTATATTTCTTCTGTGTATTCCTGCCACCTCTTCTTAATATCTTCTGGTTCTATTAGGTCCATACCCTTTCTGTCCTTTATTGAGCCCATCTTTGCGTGAAATGTTCCCTTGGTATCTCTAATTTTTGTCTGAATTTGTCAATAAGTATTTCATGATCTGAGACACAGTCAGCTCCTGGCCTTGTTTTTGCTGACAGTATAGAGCTTCTCCATCTTTGGCTGCAAAGAATATAATCAATCTGATTTCAGTATTGACCTTCTGGTGATGTCCATGTGTAGAGTCTTCTCTTGTGCTGTTGAAGAGGGTGTTTGCTATGACCAGTGCGTTCTCTTGGCAAAACGCTGATAGCCTTTTCCCTGCTTCATTTTGTACTCAAAGACCAAATGTGCCTGTCACTCAATGCTCAGGGTGAACCTAGAGCCTAGTATATAGAGTGAGTAAGTAAGTGTAAGTGAAATTCACTGAGTCGTGTCCAACTCTTTGGGACCCCATGGACTATACAGTGCATGGAATTCTCTAGGCCAGAATACTGGAGTGGGTAGCCTTTCCCTTCTCCAGGGTATCTTTCCAACCCAGGGATAGAACCCAGGTCTCACACACTGCAGGTGGATTTTTAACCACGTGAGCCACAGTGTAAGCCCTTTATAGAGTGAAGTACCTCAGAGAGAAAGACAAATATTATATATTAATGTATACATATGGAATCTAGAAAGAGGCTACGGATGATCCTATATGCAAGGCAGCAAAGGAGACACAGACATAAAGAACAGACTTCTGTCAACAATGAGGGAGGGAGAAGGTGGCATGACTTGAAAGAGTAGTATTGAAGCATATAGATTGTTTTTGTTGTTGTTTAGTAGCTAAATTGTGTCCAACTCTTTGATACTCCATGGACTGTAACACGCCAGTCTTCTCTGTCCTTCAGCATCTCCTGGAATTTGCTCAAACTCATGTCCATTGAGTTGGTGATGCTATCCCACCATCTCAGGCAGATTGATTCCTCCAGTTCCATTATTGTTTCTCATGATTGCTTTGGCTATTCGAAGTTTTTTTTTTTTTTTTTTTTTTTTTTTTTGTATTTCCATACAAATTGTGACATTATTTGTTCTAGTTCTCTGAAAAATACCGTGGGTAGTTTGATAGGGATTGCATTAAATCTATAGAATGCTTTGGGTAGTATACTCATTTCCACTATATTGATTCTTCTGATCCATGAACATGGTATATTTCTCCATCTATTTGTGTCATGTTTCCTTAATTTCTCTGTTTTCTCATTGTTAGTGTATAGGATTGCAAGGGATTTCTGTGTGTTAATTTTGTATCCTGCAACTTTACTATATTCATTTATTAGCTCTAGTAATTTTCTGGTGGGTGCTCAGCTTCTTTACAGTCTAACTCTCACATCCAAGATGGTGGGTTGCCTTGAGAGAGTAATATTGAAACATATAGATTTCCGTATGTAAAATAGATAGCCAGTGGGAATTTGCTGTATGATGTAGGGAACCGAAAGTCAGTGTTCTGTGACAACCTAGAGTATTGGCATGAGGAGGGAAGTAGAGGGAGGTTTAAGACAGTTGGGCTATATGCATGCTTGTCGCTGTTTCATGTTGAAGTAAGGCAGAAACCATCAGAAAACTGTAAAGTAATTATCTTTCAATTTAAAACAACATAAAATGAAAAAACATAAACCAACATTTAAAATAAAACAAATTTAGTAAGAAAATGATGAGATCCCCTACTTAAGAATCATTAGAAATTATTAGAAGTTAGGCACTGGGTCCTATTTTTTACTTACATTATCTATAATCACAAGTTACTCTATTATTTTAGTGATGAGGAAACTGAGGCTAGATGATAAAACTGAGTTGGGGATAATAAATTCAATAGAAACCCAACTTCATGTATACCACCTGAATTGAACACATTTTTATATGAGAATCGGAACATACATCTAACAAGGATTCACATCATCTTTGGATAAATTAATGAGCCTGAAACGACAATGTTATTCATTCACATTCTACTTCTTAATTAGATGACAACTGTACTACATGATCATCTAGGTCAATCATCCCAATCAAGTTCTCCTTCACTGACAAAAACATGATATGTTGGAGCTAAATCTTAGAAGATCATCAATAATATATTTATCCTATGTTTACATGGGAAAGTTTATTGGGTAAATATTGTGAAGAAACAATCATAATAATGTCCTCAAGCACATTTCTGTCTGAAAAGGAGGTAAAAGCTTAGCAAAATACACAAATGACCAAAATACAGGGAACAGAGCTGTGAAGCTTCCAGATAATGTAGGTAAAATGATATGAAAATTCAAAAGAGTTTATCTCTGTATGCAAGGATCAGGCAAGCTTTCATAGAAACAGCAACTAATACTGAAAGAAATATTATAAATATTGTTTTAAGGAAAAAATATGAAAACAAGTACATTAAAAAGCAGTTCATTTATGGTAAGTATCCACTGAACAGAACAGATAGTGATATACAATTTCTAAGGAATCACTAAGGAGATAAGGAAAGCTTGTTGTGGCGGCAAAAGACTATAATAGGACTTGAAGGAAGGTTAAGTTTTAAATGGGGGCATGGTGGGCAAAAAGAAGCAATTTAAGATAGAAGTACATCATGAAAAATGCTGGGCTGGAGGAAGCACAAGCTGGAATCAAGAATGCCGGGAGAAACATCAATAACCTCAGATATGCAGATGACACCACCCTTATGGCAGAAAGAGAAGAAGAACTAAAGAGCCTCTTGATGAAAGTGAAAGAGGAGAGTGAAAAACTTAGCTTAAAGCTCAGCATTCAGAAAACTAATATCATGGCATCCGGTCCCATCACTTCATGGCAAATAGATGGGGAAACAGTGGAAACAGTGGCTGACTTTATTTTTTGGGTGGCTCCAAAATCACTGCAGATGATGATTGCAGCCATGAAATTAAAAGACGCTTACTCCTTGGAAGGAAAGTGATGACCAACCTAGACAGCATATTAAAAGGCAGAGACATTACTTTGTCAACAAAGGTCCATCTAGTCAAGGCTATGGTTTTTCCAGTGGTCATGTATGGATGTGAGAGTTGGACTATAAAGAAAGTTGAGTGCCAAAGAATTGGTGTTTTGGAACTGTGGTGTTGGAAAAGACTCTTGAGAGTCCCCTGGACTGCAAGGAGATCCAACCAGTCCATCCTAAAGATCAGTCCTGGGTGTTCATTGGTAGAACTGATGTTGAAGCTGAAACTCCAATACTTTGGCCACCTGATGTGGAGAGCTGACTCATTTGAACAGACCCTGATGCTGGGAAAGATTGAGGGCAGGAGGAGAAGGGGGCGACAGAGGATGAGATGGTTGGATGGCATCACCAACTCAATGGACATGGGTTTGGGTGGACTCCGGGAGTTTGTGATGGACAGGGAGGCCTGATGTGCTGCGGTTCATGGGGTCCCAAAGAGTCAGACACAACAGAGTGACTGAACTGACTGAAGATAGAAGGAACTGAAAATTAGTTTTTAACAATTTTATCAATGCCTGACATATAGTATGCTAACATATATTTACAAAAAGATTATACTCCCAAAGGCAACCTTCCCAGTATTCATCAATGTAAGTAATACAATAAACTGTAATTGACTCAAGACAAAGCTTAATATGTGTCACATAATAATCATGCCCCTGCCAGAATGAGAAAAGATAAATGGTTGATCTCCCTCACCACCAGATACACATAATCTGAAGAGATGAAAGATGATTAGACTTGGCTTGGTGACTTGGTTATTTGAAATCAGTTAACTGAACCAACAAAGGCCTTATGTCAGAAATGCAAAATTTTTGTATAGCACATCAGAGACTTTTGGAAAAATTATACTAGTTGATCCTGAAAGCAATAGTGATTATGTCTTGCAACACACCATTAAGTAGTCTAGTTAAGGTTTAGATCTTTTTAGGGCAGAAGCAGTTAAGTATTCTCTTACAACCAGTTCCCATTTCTTTCTAATTTCTGTTAAGAAAGTTATAAGTTTACCAGATATATTTTATAGAGGTATGTTTAGAAAACTTTACAGAGCTGACAATGAATTTAATTGATCTTAAAATTTTTGAGGTGGTCATCTAAAAGGAAATACAATCATTAAATATCATTAACTTAAATGCAATTAAATCCATCCCTATTCTTAGATGAATGTAAAGACAGTACAAAATCTATGAAGCTATCATTGGTGATATTATTACTATATACGTGGTTATTATAATGAAAACCTCAAATAAATCCCCACTTTAAATACACAATCTTAACATACATTACACATTTGTTACACTCAGGGTTGTAAGCAATGTTGAAACTTTAATAAATAATTTTTTTAATTTAGAAAAACTTATTAAGTTAAGGCTTTTAAAGAACGGTCTTAGATTTTATTCTCCATCCTGTAACCACATAGCACTTGTTTGAAAATATGCTTAAGGAAATACTTGCTTTAAAGAACCATTTCTCATCTTTATAAGTGTGAAAATATATCATTTGTAAAACTTGGAAAAAGGAAATTTACATACTAGGATGATGGGGTGAGGGAGTTGTAAAAAGGTAGTGGTAATCTAGTTCATGTATCCTGAAATTCTCTTGCAATGTATCCTGAAAACCTTAACCAAAGGTACCTATAGGTCCCCAGAGCTCTGAAAGTAGAACCATTAACTGGTCTGGTCTTGAGGATGGAGCAGATTCACCTATTACTTTTAATTTTGAGTTTGTATTTCTGCCCTTTCTATGTTTTCTGCCTGTCTGCTCTCCAAACTAACATGAAGACACTATTCCCTGCCAATTCTCTGTGTTCCCAAAAGTTGCCAAAGATAAACAACTCTCATACTCTCATATATAAGTGTACACCCTAATATTCTGAAGAACTGGATGAGGTCATCTGTAAGTCATTGGTTTCTATTGTCCAAAAGTCCTGCTGCTTATATTATTGGAATTAAGTTGCCCAAAAAATGAGGGAGAAGGCAGGCTAGTGGCCTTATCTTTCAGAGATGCATCAAGTGGGAACAATGTTAAATCAGAAGTAAGCAAAACCAATGTTCTAGCTTCAGTCTTTGAGAAAGCTAATTTAATATTCCGAGGTAACCTTTCACCTCTTGCAAGGTGTTTTAAGTACAGTTCAGTTCAGATCAGTCGCTAAGTCATGTGTGACTCTTTGTGACCCCATGGTATGCAGCATGCCAGGCCTCCCTATCTATCACCAATTCCTGGAGTTTAAGCAAACTCATGCCCATTGAGTCTGTGATACCATCCAACCATCTCATCCCTTTCTCCTCCCACCTTCAAACTTTCCCAGCATCAGGGTCTTTTCCAATGAGTCAGTTCTTCACATCAGGTGGCCAAAGGATCAGAGTTTCAGCTTCAACATCAGTCCTTCCAATGAATATTCAGGGCTGATTTCCTTCAGGATGGACTGGTTGGATATCCTTGCTGTCCAAGGGACTCTCAAGAGTCTTCTTCATCACCACAGTTCAAAAGCATTGATTTTTCAGTGCTCAGCTTTCTTTATAGTCTAACTCTCACATCCATACATGACTACTGGAAAAACCATAGCCTTGACTAGATGGACCTTTGTTGGCAAAGTAATGTTTCTGCTTTTTAATAGGCTGTCTTGGTTGGTCATAACTTTTCTTCCAAGGAGCAAACATCTGTTAATTTCATGGCTGCAGTCACCATCTGCAGTGATTTTGGAGCTCAAAAAATAAAGTCAGCCGCTGTTTCCCCATATATTTGCCAAGAAGTTATGGAACTGGATGCCATGATCTTAGTTTTCTGAATGTTGAGCTTTAAGCCAACATTTTCACTCTCCTGTTTTACTTTCATCAAGAGGCTCTTTAGTTCTTCTTCTCTTTCTGCCATAAGACTGGTGTCATCTGCATATCTGAGGTTATTGATGTTTCTCCCGGCAATCTTGATTCCAGCTTGTGCTTCATCCAGCCCAGCATTTGTCATGATGTACTCTGCATATAAGTTAAATAAGCAGGGTGACAATATACAGCCTTGACATACACCTTTCCCGATTTGGAACCAGTCTGTTGCTCTATGTCCAGTTCTAACTGTTGCTTCTTGACCTGCATACAGATTTCTCAAGAGGCAGGTCAAGTGGTCTGGTATCCCCATCTGTTTCAGAATTCTCCACAATTTATTCTGATTCACACAGTCAAAGGCTTTGGCATAGTCAATAAAGCAGAAATAGATGTGTTTCTGGAACTCTCTTACTTTTCTGATGATCCAACAGATGTTGGCAATTTGATGTCTGGTTCCTCTACCTTTTCTAAAACCAGCTTCAACATCTGGAAGTTCATGGTTCATGTATTGCTGAAGGCTGGCTTGGAGAATTTTGAGCATTACCTTACCAGCATGTGAGAGGAGTGCACTTGTGCGGTAATTTTAGCATTCCTTCGTATTGCCCTTCTTAGGGATTGGAATGAAGACTGACGTTTTCCAGTTGTGTGGCCACTGCTGAGTTTTCCAAATTTGCTGGCATATTGAGTGCAGCACTTTCACAGCATCATCTTTGAGGATTTGAAACAGCTCAACTGGAATTCCATCACCTCCACTCGCTTTGCTCATAGTGATGCTTCCAAAGGCCCACTTGACTTCACATTCCAGGATGTCTGGTTCTAGGTGAGTGATCACATCATCATGAATATCTGGGTCATGAAGATCTTTTTTGTACAGTTCTTCTGTATATTCTTGCCACGTTTTCTTAATATCTTCTGCTTCTGTTAGGTCAATACCATTTCTGTCCTTTACGGAACCCATCTTTGCATTAAATGTGTCCTTGGTATCTCTAATTTTCTTGAAGATATCTCTAGTCTTTCCCATTCTATTGTTTTCTTCTATTTCTTTGCACTGATCACTGAGGAAGGCTTTCTTATCTCTCCTTCCTATTCTTTGGAACTCTACATTCAGTTGGGTATATCTTTCTTTTTCTCCTTTGCTTTTTGCTTCTTTTCTTTTCACAGATAGTTTTAAGCCCTCCTCAGACAGACATTTTGCTTTTTTGTATTTCTTTTTCTTTGGGATGGTCTTGATCCCTATCTCCTGTACAATGTCACAAACCTCCATCCATGATGAACTATGGATGGAGGTTTTAAGGACAGCAAAGTACTAATTCTATCAATGGTGCTCTAGAGAAAACAGTCTCAAACTGACTATGAAAAGGAGGTGAAACTAAGATACACATGGAGTGGCAGCCTCTGTCACATCCACGAAATGTTTAATCTACCCAAATATCTTTTGAGACGAGATTATTAATACACATTCTCTAGAGGAGAAAATCAATGTGCAGTCACAGGACTAGTAAGTGGTGGTATTCGGATTTCAAAGCAGATCTGTGTAACTCCAACCATCATAGTCTCCATCAACTTCAGATTCAAATTTAGATTATTCTCTTTGCCTTGTTATTATCACATTGAGTATCATCAGAGTGCTGCTTCATAAATGCTTTTCTTTACAATGTAGATAGTATAAAAGGACATAAAGGATCATTCCTTTGTCCATCTGTGTATTTATTTTTCCAAAGAATGTTTTATTTTGTGATTTATTTTTCCCCAAATTCTTAGAGTTAAAAATATAAAGCCTACAAAAAGGTAGTTCTTCTAAGTGACCACTACAAATGGATACTCTCCAACAACCCCAGCAATCCTGCCCAATCTTCCACCTACATGGACAAACCAACTGCCTTGGCCACGTTTTAAAGAGCCAGGGCAGGGCCTAGGCTTACTCCTACATCCAAGCCCAGTCCCTCCTTAAAGAGCTGGCATGCCCAAAGCAGCTCCTCCCTGCGGTTGCCTTCAGGGCCTTGCTGCAGTTCAAAAGCCTTGGCTCAAACCTTAACCCTCTGCATATCTGTCTCCTTCCTTTTAGAAGCATCTCTAGGTACCCACAACTATTTTGGGAAATTAGCTGGGAACTTTGACCTTCCGAATCCTGTTCTTTCTGGTAGCAAATTTGGCTGTGTGGAGTTAAGTCAAAGACAAATCTTACCTCTTAAGGAAAAATGAGAGTGCCAAACCAGGGCGGACTAATTTAAATAAATCCATCCATTCGTGCTTCCCTTCACTTCTCTCATGAGGCTATCCAAAGTTATCCTCCCCTCCCGAAGCCCTGTTTTCTCAGTCCTTTAGCAAGTCATTATTTTCTTGAATTTCACTTGAGTCCACATAGGGTTTGTACCCTTCTCTCCCCATCCCCGGAGAAGGCAATAGCAACCCACTCCAGTACTCTTGCCTGGAAAATCCCATGGACGGAGGAGCCTGGTAGGCTGCAGTCCATGGGGTCGCACACAGTCAGACATGACTGAAGTGACTTAGCAGCAGCAGCAGCAGCAGCTCCCCACTCCAACTCCCGCACTCCCTCTGCTAAAACCTATAGAAGTGGGAAGTGGGAGTGGGTTAGGGGATAGAATCTAGAGGGAGGAGACGGGAATGGATGGGTTCTAATTCCAGAGTCACTTACCACTCAGGTAGCACTAGCTGGGGACTCCTGAAGTGTTCAGAGTTCATGCGGTCCTCTGAGAGACTCATACTCTTGATCACAAGACAGTTTCCCTTACACCTGTCCATCTGACAGCACACCAGGCAACTAGCTCTTGTCTTCTCTTTCTCTTGTCTTTCTCTTTCCCCTACAGCTTTTTCTCCTGGCTGGAAAATGAGGAGGGCCAGAGCAGAAAGAGTCGATTCAGACCTAGCTGGGCCAACCTTGAAACAAGGGAAACAAAGCTCTCAAGCATTCAGCCCCAAATTGGGGAGCTAGCAAAGCCGACTTCTTGGGAAAAAAAAAAAATCTTCCCTTTAAAGCCTATACTCTTTTAGCTCTCTTCCTCGGCTAAAAATGAAGTTGGTTCACTTGGTCCAAGTGTCCAAGGTTGAGGATCTTTTGTTCCCCTTTCTCCTCTACCAATTCAGTCCCAGCCAAACCCATCCTCTGAACTCCACACACCCTTGAGGACAGTGCCCAGTCTGCTTTTGCTGCTGCTAAGTCGCTTCAGTCGTGTCCGACTCTATGCGACCCCATAGACGGCAGCCCACCAGGCTCCCCCGTCCAGGGATTCTCCAAGCAAGAACACTGGAGTGGGTTGCCATTTCCTTCTCCAATGTGCCCAGTCTAAGAGCTGAGAAAACCAACCCAAACCCCATAGCACTACTTGAATACAAAGTTGAGGTGGAGGACTCCTTCAAAGCAGTAAGCCACGAGAAGATACCAGTAGAGTATAACTTTACTGGTTTTGCTGCTTCACACACCAGCGCCTTTCTAAAAAGAAAGAAAGGAAAGTTAAGTCCTTCAGTTGTGTCCGGCTCTTTGCGACCCCATGGACTGTGGCCTACCAGGCTCCTCCATCCATGGGATTTTCCAGGCAAGGGTACTGGAGTGGGTTGCTATTTCCTTCTACAAAAAAAGAAAGAAAGGAGGGGCAAATGCCTACAATTGATGGAAACACGTAGGGGCACCCCAACCTAGGACAAGGGTTTACCCCTAAAATGGCAAGAACTCCTGCAGGTACTTTAGGGCTAGGTCTCTTATGGGCATTTAGCTGCCCCACTGGGGGCCTTGGGTTTCCCTGGTGGCTCAGAGGGTAAAGCATCTACCTACAATGCTGGAGACCTGGGTTCAATTCCCGGGTTGGGAAGATCTTCTGGAGAAGGAAATGACAACACTCCAGTACTCTTGCCTGGAAAATGCCATGAATGGTGGAGCATGGAAGGTTACGGTCAATGGATTGCAAAGAGCCCTACACGTGAAGCAACTTCATTTCTGGGGACCTCATGTTCATGGGAGTCAGTTCAGACACTGCTGCCGGGGCAACCTGAGTGGGTGGAGTGACTTGTCTCCTGCCCTGCTAGATTAGAGGTGTGACTACCGTGGTGGTGGTGGTGGTGGTGGTGGGTTGGTTCAGTTGCCAAGTCATATCTGACTCTTGCGACCCTATGGACTGTAGCCCGCCAGGCTCCTCTGTCCATGAGATTCTCCAAGCAAGAATACTGGAGTGGGTTGCCATTTCCTTCTCCAGGGGATCTTCAGGACACAGGAATCGAACCCAGGTCTCCTGCATTGCAGGCAAATTAAATGAGCTGTAAGGGAAGCCCAAAGCGAGCGCAAGGAGACGGGCGTGCGGGGAGCGGGGCCCGGAGCAACGCGCGGCGGCAAGCTGGAGACCCACGAGGTGAGGAAGGGGCCAGGAGGGTGCTCACCCGGCGCCAGACCGCCCCGGCCCGCCCGCGGCGAGGATGCCTGACCGCGCACTCTCTGTCCACCAGGGGCGCAGCGCGCCGCCGCCGCGGCGTGGAAAAACGAGGGGGCCGACCCACCCCGCCACCTCGCGGGGTCGCCGCCCCGGCGGCCCCGGGAGCGGGGCCGGTGTCGCCAGCCGGGCTATGTCGCAGCCGGCTGACGCACCCTCGCGTCCCTCCACCCGCCTTGGGTGGCAGAGGGTAATGACGGGCGGTGCGAATATGGCAGCCATCCGGGGACCCGACCCGCGTTCGGGCGAGCGCACCGGAGCGGGGCGCGGCGGCGGGGGTTGGGGCGGGGGTGTGCCACAGGCGCTCCGCTTCGTCCAGCACGCAAAGATGCCGGCGGACAGAAGGTGGCGAAGGGCAACGGAGCGGGGCCCCTGCGGGCCTGGGGAGCGAGACACACCAGGGAGCGGCCACGGGGATGAGCAGACTGGGAACGGACGAGGCAGACAGATAGAGATGGGCACGGAAGGGGTGGACCCACGTAAGGCCAACGTCACAGAAGACTGGCAGCGGCACAGAACCGCCGTTGGAGGTGGGGTGGCCGCACCATGACATACCTCATGAGTAGATCATGAGGGTGGAGTGCCTTAAAAGGGACAGGGAACAGCTAGAAGAGTGGAAAAGTGGAAGAAGGTGGAAAAGGGTGGCGCTGAGACCAAGGAGTGGGAAAGGAAGGGCTGGTGCGGAACCCAGGGCAGAGAACTCTGGTCTAGCCCCAGGCAGCAGCCTTTCAGTCTCCAGCAGCAGCAAGTACAACTCAAATCAATTTCAGTTCCTTATTCAAAAAGAATAAGGTTCTTGGAAGATTTAAAAGACCTTTTAGAACTAACACCCTCCAAAGATGTTCGTTTAATTATAGGGGACTGAAGACACCTAAAGTAATAGCAAGTTTGGCCTTGGAGTACAAAAGGAAGCAGGTCAAAGGCTAACAGAGTTTTGCCAAGAGAATGCACTGGTCATAGCAAACACCCTCTTCCAAAAACACAGGAGAAGACTCTACACATGGGCGTCAACAGATGGTCAAAACCAAAATCAGATTGATTATATTCTTTGCAGCCAAAGATGGAGAAGCTCTATACACTCAGCAAAAACAAGACCAGGAGCTGACCTTGGCTCAGATCGTGAACTTCTTATTGTCAGATTCAGACTTAAATTGAAGAAAGTAGGGAAAGTCAACAAGGGTCCATCTAGTCAAAGCTATGATTTTTCCAGTAGTCATATATGGATGTGAGAGTTGGATCATAAAGACAGCTGAGCATGGAAGAATGGATGCTTTTGAACTGTGGTGTTGGAGAAATCTCTTGAGAGTCCCTTAAACTGCAAGGAGATCCAGTCTATCCTAAAGGAAATCAGATGTGAATATTCATTGGAAGGACTGATGCTGAAGCTGAAACTCCAATCCTTTGGCCACCTGATGCAAAGAACGGATTCATTGGAAAAGATCCTGATGCTGGGAAAGATTGAAGGCAGGAGGAGAAGGGGACGACAGAGGATGAGATGGTTGGATGGCATCACTGACTCGATGGACATGAGTGTGAGTAAGCTCTGGGAGTTGGTGATGGACAGGGAAGCCTGGCGTGCTGCAGTCCATGGCGTCACAAAGAGTCAGACACGAAAAGATTGACTGAACTGAAGTGATCTGATTCACAAAGAGGCTTGCAAACACACCTTTGGTCACCAATCCATTTGCCTGTTAAGCTAACTCACTGAAGGAAGGTGAAAGGGATGTGGGAATTGGGGGTGGGTGTTGTATAGGAAGAGAGGAATAGGGAAAGGGAAAAGCAAGAAAGCTGGCAATTTGAAGATATTTACACTCTTAGCTCTCCATAGGAACAGTATGGCACTAGCAAGGACAGCGGGGTTCACAGTGTCTTCTCAGGGAGGAGACTAAATGCAAAGGAGAATGGAGTTGGAGGCATCTTCTAGCAAGAGATAAGGGAAGGAGCTGAGGGCTAAAGGGTGGGTGGGGAAGAAGGAGGTATTGAAAGAATTGTGAATACAGAAAGGTTCTTTTTAGTCTCCCAGATACTAAACCTCTAAGAATAGAGTCCTCAACCCCATGAGATGGCCTCTTTCCCAGGCATTGTGGAAGATCCCTGAAGAGCTGAATTCAGAGCAAAAACAACCATGTTTCCAGGATTTCTTCGCCCTTGCCTGAAAGTTCCTCTCTAACTTATTTAATAGGAGGCCAGGAAGTTACATGCAACCACAAGCCTTTTTCAGTGCCTTTCACAATTCTTTTAAAGGAGAGCAAAGAAGAGGGAATAAACAAACCAGAGGGAGGGAGGAGAGAGACAGGAGAAATAATAATAGCTACTGTATTTTCAGCACCTAATTTGGGCAAGTCACTAAGCAAGGTGTTTTTGCATTCATTATTTCTCATTTATTCTTGATAACAACCCTGAAGAGTAGGTGCTATTATACTCTATAAGCCCCCCACCCCCAACTGCCTTTTCTAGTCCTGCTGAGCAGCTTGTAGGATTTTAGCCCGCCGATCAGAGATTGAACCTGGGTCCTCGGCAATGAGAGCACAGAGTTCTAACCACTAGATAGCCAGAGGAATTCCCAAGCCCCTTTTTAAAAATAAGAAAACAGGTTCACAACCCATTACTTCCCAACACATATATGCCCACATGCTTGATGTTTATGCCAGAATGTCTCTAGTCATTTCATTTCTTATTCCACCCCAAACTTGGTTATTCCTGCTGTAGTTTACCAACTACCTGAACAATATCACCATGTACCCCAACATCCAAGGCAGCACTCTGGGACTCATTCTTTAGCCTGCTGTGATCTGGACCCTCTCAGGCAGAAGAGATTTTGCAGATTTTCTGAGCCTTACCTGTATTACAAATCCCTGAGACTGTCAGGTTATTTCCATCCTCTATGCTTTGGCTCACCTTTCTTTCTCTGTCTGAAATGGCTTAAGTTCTCTACCTCCTTGGAAGGACTAATTCAAGATCATCTTGCCTCCTTACTTAATTCCTTCAGGCAGAACTTGACATTGCTTCCTCTCTGCCCTTCTCTACCTCTGGGCACATATTTGTTGATATAATTGCTTGCTCATACTAGACTATAAAACCCCTTGAGGTTAGGCATCAGATGTTATCATCTCTGTAACCTGAATTCCAGGTATCATTATTGACAATAATAGTTGTTGACTATAACCTATGTACCAAAGTGTTGACATGGAACCATATAGACAAGTGTACACATTCTTTAAAAATGAATCACTTTATCCTGTGGAGCCTTAGTATCTCAGTGTATAAAATTTGGGGAGTTCTACTCAACATAGAATTTCCACTACCCCAGCCAACACTATTTCCAGCAACAATGAAAAGTTTTCTCTTTGATTAAGGTGCATGAAAGGACATTGAAATGTTTATATCAAGAGTGAATATATTTTTTGTGATAGGCAGATGAAAATGAGAGTAAAATTGAAGTAAAATTTTGGAGAGTAGCCATCAGAATTCCCTCTCTAGACTTGGTGTGCCTCAGGGTCCTAATGAGTTACTTTTTCAATCTGGAAAAATTTCACAAGAAGACGTAACCATTTATAGATAATGAAACAGTTTATTTAATATTAAAAGTCTTTTTTATTTATTTTAAGCCCTAGTTTTTTTGTTTTTTTTTTAGAAATACTGCCTCAACTTTATTTGTGGAGAAAACTAAGACTTCAGATAGTAAACTCAGTTTTTGAAAAACATAAATTATTGAAACAGGGAAAACAAAATTTTTCCATTCCATTATTACACTTATTTACTCAATAAAATGTATCGAGCACTTGTGGTATATCAAGAACCATGCTTGATACATGCATGAGGGGGAGCAATGGGAATAACCATTTTATCCAAGAGACTACAGTGAAGGAACATCTCGCTGTCCATACAAAGAGCAAGACATGACTCAGCGACTAAACAACAACACAGTACATAAATTACTCCACGTTTGCCTTAGTCTTTAGAACTGGCTTTTTTTTTTTCCCTCAAATTAGGACTCAAAATGGCTCAAATGTAATTATGTATGCCATGACCACAGCTAATGGCAAATGCAGGACTTTTCCTTTATATTCTTTGCCTCTTGACACATTAATAATCAGCAAGTGGCCATGTAGTCACAGAAAAAAGTGTGGGAGAGCAGGTATGGAGAACTAGAAATTGTGATAAGTTTCCCTCTCCTAGGAAGCAACACAGACTCTCTTTTTTATTAGCTGCCTTAAGAAATAAACCTGCACTATCTTCAAATCCTTCCATCCCATCTTAAGGTTTAAGGAGACTGCCTCCTTGAAGTAGCAGCCTGTGCTTTCCTCTGTATAACCAAAGAGCCAGATGAGTGAGGGGTGTAAGAGTTAAATTAAGCATGGAAGCAATAAACAAGAGCTAAGAAATATGCAGACACCCTAGGTGTCAGGGTCCAAGATATGCTCTTTTTCCCTTTGTCTGTTCCTCCTCTTCTTCCTCCTGCCTCTCCTCCTTTTCTTGAAAGTCAGCTGACAAACTACTAGGGTGGAACCCAGTCTGAGGGCTGGAAGGAGGGGAGGAAAAGCCTCACTAAGAAGACTTCACTCTCCCTATTCCCAGTAGAACAACAACAACAACAACAAAAAGTCTTGGGGAGCTGGGGCTGAGTGGAAGGTTGGGCAGAATAGGGTAAAGTGAAGAAAGGAGGGGAGGGCAAGGAGAGATAGAGGCCCAGCAAAATACAACTGGTCTGGGTGAGTGAAGTTGTATATAAACAGAAAAGCCTGCATTTTTAAGTCTCTTATCCATGGAACAGCAAGCAAATGCGTAGCTGAAAGTAGTGCATCAGTTCGGTTCAGTTGCTCAGTTGTGTCCGACTCTTTGCAACCCCATGAACTGCAGCACACAAGGCCACCTGTCCATCACCAATTCCCAGAGTCCACCCAAACCCATGTCCATTGTGTCAGTGATGTCATCCAACGATCTCATCCTCTGTCGTCCCCTTCTCCTCCTGCCCTCAATCCTTCCCAGCATCAGGGTCTTTTCAAATGAGTCAGCTCTTGTCACCAGGTGGCCAAAGTATTGGAGTTTCAGCTTCAACATCAGTCCTACCAATGAACACCCAGGACTGATCTCCTTTAGGATGGACTGGCTGGATCTCCGTGAAGTCCAAGGGACTCTCTAGTCTTCTCCAACACCACAGTTCAAAAGCATCAATTCTTTGGCACTCAGCCTTCTTTATAGTCCAACTCTCACATCCATACACGACCAGTGGAAAAACCATAGCCTTGACTAGATGGATCTTTGTTGGCAAAGTAATGTCTCTGCTTTTTAATATGCTGTCTAGATTGGTCATAACTTTCCTTCCAAGGAGTGTCTTTTAATTTCATGGCTGCAATCACCATCTGCAGTGATTTTGGAGCCCCCCCAAAAATAAAGTCCGCCACTGTTTCCCCATCTATTTGCCAAGAAGTGATGGGCCCAGATGCCATGATCTTAGTTTTCTGAATGTTGAGCTTTAAGTCAACATTTTCACTCTCCTCTTTCACTCTCATCAAGAGGCTCTTTAGCTCTTCTTCTCTTTCTGCCATAAGACTGGTGTCATCTGCATATCTGAGGTTATTGATGTTTCTCCCGGCAATCTTGATTCCAGCTTGTGCATCCTCCAGCCCAGCATTTCTCATGATGTTCTCTGCATATAAGTTAAATAAGCAGGGTGACAATATACAGCCTTGATGTTCTCCTTTTCCTACTTGGAACCAGTCTGTTGTTTCATGTCCAGTTCTAACTGTTGCTTCCTGACCTGCATACAGGCTTCTCAAGAAGCAGGTCAGGTGGTCTGGTATTCCCATCTCTTTCAGAATTTTCCACAGTTTCTTGTGATCCACACAGTCAAAGGCTTTGGCATAGTCAATAAAGCATAAGTAGATGTTTTTCTGGAACTCTCCTGCTGTTTTGATGATCCAGCAGATGTTGGCAATTTGATCTCTGGTTTCTCTTCCTTTTCTAAAACCAGCTTGAACATCTGTAAGTTCACAGTTCACATATTGCTGAAGCCTGGCTTGGAGAATTCTGATCATTATTTTACTAGCTTGTGAGATGAGTGCAATTGTGCGGTAGTGCATAGTTCAGACCTAACAGGAACAAAATTACCCTCCTCAACTGCTTTCTTCTTGGTCTGCCGTTCCTCAGAGGGCATATTCCCCCTGTGAGCTCAGCTAGAAGGAGACCTTTTGCCCTTCTGCTAATGTTGAACAAGTGTTAAGTTCCTCACACATGCCAGAAGACAGTGCTAAATTTTGCCAGAAAAGGATATTTTAGAGAAGGAAATCTAGTTAGCTGAAAAGAGAAAGTCTGCAAGGAGATGGTGGGAGAAAAACAATGATGTAGCTTACAAACTGTACAACCTTGGGCAAATGACCTCACTTCTCTAAAAGTCAGTTTACTCACCTATTTCTTTTAAAGGTATACTGTTAGTACTTCTCAGAATTGTAAAAAGTTTTGTAAAGATACAGAGGTGACTTTACAGTAAAATTAATGAAGCTTGAGATTCAAGGTCCCTCATTTGAATGGGCAATTTCCAAGATCGTGAGAGGGACCAGTGTGTTTTTCTTAAAGAGTCACCAAAGTTGTATAAGCTTCAGGACCCCCCAACCTGGATCTGCCCTTGATAAGTTTATAACCTACAGCACAGTGCCTCATACAAACAAAGAATTCAAAATAAGATAACTATTATCCTTAGCAATGACATTTCTTAAATCTATTAGCTTTAGATTGCATCCCTTTCTGGACACAGATATTGGGAACATGCCTCCATGTTTCCCATAACTCCCATTTTTTATATATTATTACCTTATAAAAATTAATAACCGAACTGTTTGCTTGGGACATTCAGAGGCCTGACTAAATTCACCTTAGGAATGGCCAATGGACCAGGAGCAGGTGACCAGGATTTGAAATTCTCTTGGAAGAGCACCATCCAAGATAAGATGTAGCAAGCCTTCTACCATCCATTGAGTTTAGCTGTGCCTCAGGTTGCTAACTTTTTGACTAGGGTGTGTGTGTTTGTGTGTGTGTGTATGTGTGTGTGTGTGTGTTAGGACTAGGGGTTGGGTAAGCATGGATTTTTCCCATCATTTAGATCTATAAACTGGGAGGGGGACGAGACCATAATCAGCAACTAAACCAAAGCAGAAAAACGGGTCCTTGGCATCATCTGCAGGAAAGGAATAAGATCCTTGACCTGGTCAAAAAAATGTATATTCCTGGGTCAGGAAAGGATTCTATTGAGTATACATGAGAAAATATTTGCATTCTTGCTTTCATATTAAACTAATAAATATACAAAATTGCCTAAGGAAATGTATAAATAGAACAGGAACTTATTTATTACTGAGCTTGATTCAGAGAGGCACCAGGGCCCTGCAGGCCCCTCTAGGGCAAGCTTATGATTATCATCCTTGCATTACCACAAGTAGCTCTCATTTCCCTAACAGATGGGTTGTGTCCATCTTCCACTGCCCCCAAAACCAATGGGAAAATGGCTTTCACCCTCTTGCCTATTGTAGTCTTATCATTTCCATGAGAAAGTACATGGGAGAGAAGAAAGAAGTTGGGGAGTATGGGAGTATGTCTTTGGTGCTTTCTTAAAATATTTCCACTAAGATACCTATTGAAGTACTTCATCTTTATTTTTTTCTTCCTCTGCTCTATGTTTATCCAAATGGCCCTGTATTGTGGTAGCTCCCTCCTCTCAAGTCATATCACAAATAAAATTGTAGCAGCCACAATGACAAGACATTACCTTATCAAGTCAGGCTACTAGTGAATTTAAAAGAGTAAGGCAGGCAGATTAGAAGTGGTAATTCACTTCATAAGATGAGATAAATGATTTGATTTGGGAAATGAGTCTACAGTATGTCATGGGGATTTAGGCAACTACTCCTGTTTACATGGTATAAACACATAGGTGAGATGTTCAAAACTATGTGAAAAAAATATATACACAAATAGGATGAAAATAAAACATTGAAGGCAGACACTTAGAAGTAAGAGTTAGTCACCCAAGCACAGAATGTTGTTGCAGGAAGGGCCTGAAGAGGTCACTTCATTTACATTTTTCAACATGTCTTAGGCATATCAATAGTGGTATGAAGGATTATCTTGGGCGGTACAGGGTTAAATATTTTCTAAAAGTATGCCTTTATTTTTATGGTCATCTTCTGTTTATGGGAAGTTAAACTGACTTTCTATTTATGGTATGGCTATTTTTGATGAATTTTTTAGTAAAATAAGTCAGTTTACTTAAGGAAGCATGTTAAGTAAATAATAGTACAGGTGATATTCAGATATAGTCTAAAACATGAAAGTGAAATGTAATAATTGAACTTTAGCAAACAATGATTGAATCCAATTATTTTCCCAATTTGGTAGCTCCTTTCTTAGACACTTTGGTTTAAAGGAGGGTCTAACCCTCAAATCAAAAAATATACAGCAAGCCTCCTTCTCCTCCTATGCCCATGACAAAATTGCTAATAGAACATGGAAGTTTTCCACTGAGCCTGGATGAAAACTTATACTCTTTCTGAACATATTTCTATACAAAGTTTTCCTTGAAACTCCAGTTTGGACTAAGGGGGAGGGTGTCTCTTCTAGCCCTTATAGAATGCTGACTTAATTCTTTAAAAGGACCTACCACATTACAGTGCACTATCTTTTTATGTGGAAGTTTCATTCATTTTACTATCAGTTTCTTGAGGTTAGGAGTTCAATCATCTTTATATTTTTAACACAGTATTTGTCATATAATGAGTACTCAATAAAAGTTGGTAGAATAGAATAATTTATAGCCACAATGTCTGGGTGTGAATACTGACTTCACCACTCACTAGCTGTGTAACCCTGAACAAGTTATTTAACATATCTGGCCTTGGTGCGCTCATCTGTAAATAGGAACAATAATAGTACCTACCTCATAGGATATTGAGAGGATTATGTAACTTAATACATATACATATAACATGCTCAGAACAGTACTTGGTAGACTAAGCATTATACAAATTTTTACTATTATTATGTTGAACTGAAATATGTTGTTGTTATTTAGCTGCTAAGTTGTGTCTGACTTCTTTGCAACTCCAAGGACTGTAGTCCACCAGGCTCCTCTGTCCATGGGATTCTCCGGGCAAGAATACTGGAGTGGGTTGCCACTTCCTTCTCCAGGGGATCTTCCTGACCCAGGGATTGAACCCACGTCTCCTGCATTAGCAGGCAGATTCTTTACCACTGAGCCACCAGGGAAGCCCTGAACTGAAATATGCCTTTTGATATTATACCTATGCATCTTGGGAAATAACCTCTGGAAAAACAAAAAGAGCAAGGCCACTTCTTTTTCCATGTCATAGTTTCTCAAATGTCTCACTTTCATTTCCCTCCCATAAACGTCCCTGACTGCTTAATCCATCCTTTGTATAGTATGGTTACCATTCCTTCAACAACCTGAACAACCTGTTTTCTTGGTTGGTTAGAACAAAATGATCAGAACTTCTAGGCTAGGGATGCTGTCTCACAGAGATGAACGTACCTCCCCCTATTGTTTACCAGGTAAATAATTACAAGGATGAGTATAAATATCTGTATTACCAGAAAGCAGAGATGGGGACAAAGGAAGCTTATCCCAGATTTTAATATAACAATGAAAAGTTGGGAAGAATCTGAATGTTTACAACAAGGTGTTGGGTAGCTAAATTCTAGCACATGCATATGATTACACAATTATTCAAATTTAAGGTTTTCAAATATTCTCAGTGACCATGGGAACTATTTATGTATAATGTTAAATGTAAAAATAGGACACAAAAGTACACTTACACTATCATTTAATTTTTGTTCAGCAAACATGCCACACATTTTTTACCATAGAAACAAACACATACCCAGTATTAAAAAAGGATAACAGTAGAATTATAAAACAATTTTACTTTACAATTTTTCTATAATAAGCATGTATTACTTATACAATTTGAACATTTCTTTGAGTTGGATGTTAAATCAAAGTTGTAGGTAACTGAAGGATTATGGAACATTTGTTTCCTTTTTTATACTTATCTGTTTTCCAAATTTTCTATAACAATTTTGTATGTATTGTAATTAGAATAAAATAGGATGAATTGTTTGTAAATCAGCATCCTATCATAAACATCACTTGCCTGAATCACATCAGCTTAAAGAAAGGATAGTCAAGTAGTATGTATATGTAACACTAGTAATAGGAACCACTCATATTTCCTACTGAGAGCGTCATTTCCTAGGCAGGTTGATAAGAGGTCCAGGGGTCTCCAAGGAGAGAGGGGTCTGGAATTCTCAAGGAGGAAGAAAAGACAAACTTTTTCCCCCTCTACATTCCTTAGGATTATATAACAATAATGTATCCTGCTTGAGGACAGTCACTGGAAAAAAACCTTCTGGCTAATCCTGTTATCTTAAAATGTAAATTATGGGAGTTAGGTCTAGTGAGGTCTTTACAACCTCCAGACATTCTTTTGATTCATTGTAATAACTAATTGGAGAATATATAACTCCATTGTTAACACTAGCCAGGGGATACTCTTTCTGCCCCCTTCTGATGTCTATGTCAGAAGCTTTCTCTATCCCTTTTATACTTTAATAAAACTCTATTGCACAAAAGCTCTGAGCAATCAAGCCTCATCTCTGGCCCCAGATTGAATGATTCTCTGGAGACCAAGAATCCCAGCATCTTTTCATGGTTTAGCAACAACCTTTCACTACCAAGATTATCAGAATAAACTCCTAATTGGTCTCCCTGTCTCCACTTTTGCTCTCATGCACTGCAGCTAGGATTGATTATTCCAAAATCAGAAATTTCTCAGTGCTGTCTTATTGTCCTTAAGATAATAGATAAAATATCTTAACATGGCTTACAAGAAAGGCCTTCATAAATGTTTCACACATTTTTCTCTAGCCTCATCTCCTCAACAAAGACTTGCCACCTGTCAGGACAATGCTTTGCAAGCCAAAGTACAGGAATTCTGGTTGAAAGTCATGCTTCCTCCTTATATATTTGGCAGAATAATTTTCCTTAGTAACAATCACAATTCTAAATCGGGCATGTTGTGCATCTGTGTGATTAGTTTCTGCACGGTATTTGGGACATGAGTTCCCGAACTAGAGATGAAACCCATACCTCCTGCATTGGGAGCCCAGAATCTTAACCACTGGACTGCCAGGGAAGTCCCTAGACCTCATTTTTGGTGAAGGCAGAATCCAGGTCAGTTTTACTCTCAGGTGTAACGTGCTGCTTGGAAGAAAGTAGATGATCAATAAATATTTGTTACCTCACACAAGCTAATTGAATAATATCATTTTTTTTTTTTTTGCTAAGTGTGCGTCTTTGACTCCTCTCCTCTATAAAGCTCCTGAATGTGCCTGAATGACAAGGGGTCATAATAGTGGAGGCAGGGTTAAGTGGAGTAGGTGTTTCCCTTTAGTAATAATTGGGTAAGAGCTTGGACTGAAATTAGTCTATATCTCTGTAATAATAATAATACACATGAATCGGGTGAAACTAGTCTTCTAGACACTACCTGTAGAAAGACATTTAATTCCTGCAACATTGCTGAAAGTACTGTTATCCCTATTTTGCAGATGAAGAAATTAAGATAGAACTTAAGTAACTTTGCCAAGATCACATAGGATATCACCCCTTTCAGTTACCCTGATTGCTTCTGGGTCCAAAGAACATTAGACAAACCACAGAATCCTCAGAAATATGTTCTAGAGCAGCAGTTCCCAATCCTTTTGGCACTATGGGCCAGTTCTTTGGAAGACAGTTTTTCCATGGACTGGCCAGGGGATGGTTTCATGATGATTCAAGCACATTACATTTATTGTACACTTTATTTCTTTTATTATTACATTGTAATATATAATTAAATAATTATACAATTCTGATTTGCTACTCACTGATAGGGTGGTGATATGAGTCTGCAAGCAATTGATTATGGTCTCTGTGCAGTCAAATTTCTCTGTTAATGATAATCTGTATTTGAGCCACTGCCCAGTACTAGCATCACCATCTCAGCTCCACCTCAGATCATCAGGCATTAGATTCTTATAAGGAACAAGCAAGCTAGATCCCTCGCATACACAATTCACAGTAGGGTTTGCACTCCTATAAGAATCTAATGCCAACGCTGATCTGACAGGAGGCAGAGCTCAGGCAGTAATGCGATAGATGGGGAGAAGCTGTAAATACAGATAAAGCTTCGTTCTCTAGCCCACGGTTCATCTCCTGCTGTGTGGCCCTTGTTCCTAACCAATACAGGTCCATGGCCCAGGGGTTTGGGACTCCTAGTGTAGAGATCTAAGTAAGAAACTTAAATCTGCATGAATTTTGAACAGGGAGGTCTTATCTAATGACTCTAGTAGAAATGAAACAGCAGGCACTATTCTATGGTCACCAAAAGGGTCATTTATTGTGGAATTATTTTTTCATTTAGAATTTGCTTTAAAATTAGACTTGAAAATTTCAGCCAATATTATCATTCTCATTTTAGAGCATCTGAAATGTACAATATTTGTGAAAAAAAATTACCTTGCACAAAATCAAGATTTTTGTGACAGTACTTAAAACTCCAGCACATCATGGTTCTCACACTTGAGTGAGCATTAGGATCACCTGGATGTCTTGTTAAAAACAAGTTGCAGGGCTCCACCCCAGGGTTTCTGATTTAGTAGATTGTGAGTGGGACCCAAGATTCTCATTTCTAGTAAATTCCCAGGTTATGCTGATGCTGCTATTCTGGGAACCATATTTAGGAAACTAATAGTCTGAGTTTTTCTCATTAGGGTACTGGGAACATACATCCTGATAGCCTGTTATTGCTCTACAGGTATTAGAAATCAACAGTTGACTGATCCATAGGAAGTTCTTTTTGTTGATTTTCAGGACAAAAATTTTTTTGTGTGTAGTTAATTAAATATTTTTTCCATGTATAGAAGTAGCTAATAATAATGACTACCTTATTCTGAATGCCTATTCCACTGTCAAGCACTTTGTAGACATTACTTCATTTACCCCTCACCTCAGCACTGAAACTCTCATTTTATCCTGGGTAGAAGCTGAAGGCCCAGTGATGAAAATGACGGTCGAAGACAAAGGTGACTCTGAAGAACACAACTGGAGAGAATAAATCATCATCATCATTATCTAACATTAGTGGAGCACTGTGATAATCCCAATATTGGCCTTATTAAATCCATACAACCACCCTCAGAGTTAATATCCCAGTCTTATGGCCAAGTCCATGCCAAAATGTATGTGTGTGTTTAACCTCTACTGTCTCCCAATGCTTAGTCAGTCTCAGGCTTTTGAATGTACCCATTTTGAATTGGGTGGATGGGGGTGACAGTAGTGTAAGTAGGAGATTCTAGCCTTATGATAGTTAAGGATCATATTTTGGGGAGGTTATTATTAGAAAAAAAATTAGTCTGGTGGCTTTAGCAATGGCCCATTCCCCAGTTGCTTAGAGCTTCTCAATTTTAATCATCTGTCTGTCTGCACAGAACTCCTGGCAGACACATTCTCCCTGTTGGAGAAGCAATAACTGACACTGATCACCTGTGTTTGATAATACTTATTCTTCAGAGAGTTCTCCAAACAGCTTTAAATTCCTTCAAAAGCCTATCACAGGCAGAGCCTTAAAAAATGTCACTTGTCTAAGGCTTCACATCCCCTAAAAACACCAAATTTCAACTTTCGTCTTTATTGCTAAATTGCAGCATTGAAAGTATTCATCATATAAATTCAAATATGGAGCCCATGATGAGAGCACACTTCCTATGGTACATTTTTGATATTTCTATATAACAATTTTAAAAAATCTTTCAGTAGCATTGCATTATTCATACTTATTAAAATACCATTTTGTTTAATGTGATAATTTGAAACATACCACAATTTTGTGGACATTTTTGGTATTTCATTTAAAAATATTCTGAGAATTTACAAAAAGAAGTAATCCAGATTCCTTTGACCACTGTGAGGTCTGGCCTTGTGCAGACCCCCTTCCCTAAACTGACTGTGCTGTGCTGTGCTTAGTCACTCAATCATGTCCAGTTCTTTGCTACCCTGTGGACTGTTGGATCCTCTCTCCATGGGGATTCTCCAGGCAAGAATACTGGAGTGGGTTGCCATGCCCTCCTCCAGGAGATCTTCCCAACTCAGGGATCGAACCCAGGTCTCCCTCATTGCAGGCGGGTTCTTTACCATCTGAGCCAGCAGGGAAGCCCTAAACTGATGAGATTCTTTAATCCCACATCTTTACTCTCTCAAGGTGAAAACCTAACCTAATCCTCAAAAGCACTTTTATAATTCTACAAACCTGTATAGAGAGCTTCTGAAAAGGAGATTCTTTCCTCCAATTTATCTAGCATTAAATAAAAAGAAATTTTTATTTCCAATTTTCCTTACTATATATGCCTAATTACAGTGAAGTTAAATAGCAATTATGTATATCAGTAAACAAATTTTAGATTGACTTTTACATTCTAGTTTATGTTACTAAAATACCATGAATCTTTTTAATCTTCATAGTATATTGCTCAGATAGAATGCAGATCTGCTTATGGAAAGATTATTAATTTTAAGATGAGACATTGGCAGCATGTTTATTGTATATATAACACAGCCAACTTATGTAGGAGTTCTTATCACAGAATATGTTTTTAATCAAAAAAAGGATTGTTTTTATCAGACCCCCAAATACATCTGCTATTGAGCAGGACTCTTTTCTTTTCATCACTAACCCAAACTGGGTTCAGCTCCCAGAACTCTAGCCTGCTGCTGCTGCTGCTGCTGCTGCTGCTGCTGCTGCTAAGTCAGTCGTGTCTGACTCTGTGTGACCCCATAGACGGCAGCCCACCAGGCTCCCATCCCTGGGATTCTCCAGGCAAGAACATTGGAGTGGGTTGCCATTTCCTTCTCCAATGCATGAAAGTGAAAAGTGAAAGTGAATTCGTTCAGTCTTGTCCGACTCTTAGCGACCCCATGGACTGTAGCCTACCAAACTCATCCATCCATGGGTTTTCCCAAGAGTAATGGAGTGAGTTGCCATTGCCTTCTCTGAAACTCTAGCCTAGGTAGATACATATACCTAGACTATATATATATATATAACCTCAGTATTCTCTGTAGCAGAGGAGAGTTTGAATGCTTTATATGGTACCTCAGACACAGAGTTCTAAATTAATTTAATCCAAAGATCAAAATTCTTCACCCCTGCCCCTAGAAACAGATTACCTTTGGATAACCTCTGTACAGATACAGGCACTGGTACAGGTTTTCCTTTCTGCTATTGGTATGTGATGCAAGTCAGATGACTCTGCCTCTTAGTAAGGCCACTTCTGCAATGGATGATCAGAAGTCCCATCTCAGACCCAACTTGTTGTTGGGATTCTGCCAATTACATCACTAGCAGTGATTTCACTCCCACCTGGTCTGCAGCAAGTAACCCTAGCTACACAGGCAGGTATCTATAGGCTAGGTAAGCCTACCTACCATCCACCCTTCTTCAGTGTACTGTCCCTTTCTTATTAATTTCTCTCTGTATTACCAATACTAATTTACTTCTTCATTTCAATGTTCTGCCTGCCAGAATCTCTGTTAACTCCAATGTTGTTTTCTTATCTCAAAGACATAATTCCTTTTGTTCATAAAGTTCAGTAATACCCCCAGAAGTCGTACTACTAAACTCATGGGAGGGGCAGTAAATCCCCTCCATAATACCTTTTGTTCTAACTCTTGGGTCTATGAAATATAATCAGCCATTTAAAGGTATAATTGAGGCTGACATGGAAGAATCTTGGGTTCTGCATCCCCAGTTAGTTAGAACCTGGAGCAATTAACCTCTCATTTAGTCCTAGTGGATTATACCAGAAAAATACTATCAATAATAAATTCTTCCACAGTACCAGAATTGTAGTGGAGATATTCTGGTTTCTAATAGGCATTCTACATATGAAAGTATTGCCAGCATGTAGCTCACTCTCTTTGAGTATGCCTCCAATAGAAAATTTTTGAGTACTGATTTTTGCTATTAGTTATGCTCAAATAGGCAACAGGAACTTTAACTACCATTGTGAAAACCACTGTGTACAAGTTTGTATTTGTTTGGCACATATTGATTGCTATAGGAGAAAGAGACTTGAAATATCAAGGGAGATCAGAGAAAGGTTACCTGAGAGGTTGAGTAAATGCTAGTAAGGTTAAGAGGAAGTACACAGGAAGAAGAAATATCATAGGCAAAGGTCTGTCAGCACTAGGGTCTTACATATGGGGTTTTATATATGTCCAAAAATCAAAAAGGCCATAGAGGTTGGAGGAAAGTGAGTGAGAATAGCACAATTTGAGGCTGGAGATATAGAAAGGGGCCAGATTATACAGGAGTTGATAGAGATCCTAAAGAGTTTTGCTTTTCTCCAAAAAGCCACTAAATTTTTTAGCAGAGGAGCAACATAACCAGGCATGTATTTTGAAATGTATCTTTGGCTGTATTGTAGAGATCAGATTGGAGGAGGCTGTGGTAAATTAGGGGAGACAAGTTAGGAGGCTGGTGCAGGAGTTCAGCAATAAAAGATTGTAATTTATACCATAGCTTAGCTTATAGCTTAGATAGAGACTGAAGATGCAAAGAAGTTTCATTTTAGAGAAACTTAGGAGGTGTTATCAACAGAATTTGGTAAGGGATTTCATATTGGAGATGAGGGAGAGGGAATTGAAAATAACTGAACACAGCAATTCCACTCCTGAGCCAGAGAAAACCATAACTAAAAAAATACATGCACTCCAATGTTCATTTCAGCACTATTTACAATAGTCGAGGAATGGAAGCAACAGAAATGTCTATCAACAGAGGAATGGATGAAGAAGATGTGGCACATATACACAGTGAAATATTACTCAGTCATAAAAAGAAACAAATTTGTGCCATTTGCAGAGATGTACATAGACCTAGACTGTAACACAGAGTGAAGTAAGTCAGAAAGATAAAAACAAATATCATATAGTAATGCATATATGTGAAATCTAGAAAACTGATACAGATGAACCTGTTTGCAAAGCATAGAGTCACAGACATAGAGAACAAATGTATGGACACCAAGTGGGGGGGAAAGGGGGTTGGATGACTTGGGAGATTGGAATTGATACATATACACTACTATGTACGAAATAGGTAACTAATGATAACCTACTGTATAGCATAGGGAACTCTACTCAATGCTCTGTGGCAACAAAAAGGGGATATGTGTATATGTATAGCTGATTCACTTTGCTGTATAGCAGAAACTAACATAACATTGTAAAACAACTAAACTCCAATTAAAAAAACAAGAAAATAACTGAACATGGGGTCTAAATCATTGATTCACTTTGGTTTGCTCATTTAAAATCTGACAAATAATATATGTTTGATTTTGCCTAAAACCTTTCACTGATAGGCAAGAGGCAGTATAATTCAGAATGTGGATTCTGAATCAAGATTGCCTGCACTATAATGTTGTTTCTACTTACTTGCATTGTGGCCTTGGGTAAGTCATTTCATCTCCCTGTGCTTAGGTTTCCTGTTTTGTAAAATGGGAATGATGATAGTTCCCAACTCATAAAATTACTGTGAGAACTAGATGAGACAATACTAGAAAGTGCTTAGCACAATGTTTGTCACGGTAAGTGGTCAATCTTACTAACTATTGTTCTTAGATAAGACTCTGAAAATCATTTCACTGCCCAGTAGTGCTTTGTTGTGAGTCCACAGATTCATATTTTCAGGCATAGGAGGTCTTTTCTCGGTGGCTGTCTTGAGGCAAAGGGTCATGAATGAAGCTCAGCAGTGATGGGCTCTTCTAGCTAATACTGTTAACTCATTTCCCAGTCTCTTCCACTAGGTGGGCAAGAGGGAGGATGCCAAATCAAAACTGCATTGGCTCATGACTAATCATGACTAATGCTGAAGGTGAAGCTCCAATACTTTGGCCACTTGATGCAAACAGCCTACTCATTAAAAAAGACCCTGATGATAGAAAAGATTGAAGGCAAGGGGATGTCAGAGGACAAGATGGTTGGATAGAATCACTGACTCAGTGGACGTAAGTTTGAACAAGCTCTGGGAGATAGTGAAGGACAGGGAAGCCTAGCATACTACAGTCCATGGGGTCACAAAGAGTCGGACAGGAGGACTGAGTGACTTAACAACAACAACAAACCCCTACAGCTGTGATATCTAGAAGCAGCAAGAGTAATGTAATTAAAGTGGAAATAAGACCATGTTCCTTCCTTACCCAAAACCTTTCAATGGGTTTTATCTTTACTCTTAAAAGAAAACATATTGTCCTTACCAATATGTACAAGTCCCTGCATGGTCAGAAGTACCTACCTCTGTGTCTTCAGCCTCAACTTGCTTCCTTTCCCTTTTTCTCTCAGCAGTAGCCATACTAGACTTCTTTCAGTTTCTTATTTTGGTCATGTTCTCTCCTGCTCCACATAGTCTTTACTTATGATATTATTTCTAGAGTGCCAATTGTTCCTGTTTCTGCCTAGTTTACTAATCATTTTTAATCAAACATTCTTTGATCTCCTGAAGAGGTTAAATCACCCATTATAGCATTTAATCAGTTCAGTTCAGTCACTCAGTCGTGCCTCTTTGTGACCCCTTGAACTGCAGTATACCAGGTCTCCCTGTCCATCACCAATTCCTGGAGTTAACTCAAACTCATGTCGATTGAGTCGGTGATGACATCCAAGGATATCATCCTCTGTTATCCCCTTCTCCTCCTGCCTTCAATCTTTCCCAGAATCAGGGTCTTTTCAAATGAGTCAGCTCTTCACATCGGGTGGCCAAAGTATTGGAGTTTCAGCTTCAAAATCAGTCCTTCCAATGAACATTCAGGACTGATTTCCTTTAGGATGGACTGGTTAGATCTCCTTGCAGTCCAAGGGACTCTCAAGAGTCTTCTCTAACACCGCAGCTCAAAAGCCTCAATTCTTCAGTGCTCAGCTTTCTTTATAGTCCAACTCTCACATCCATACATGACGACTGGAAAAATCATAGCCTTGACTAGATGGACCTTTGTTGGCAAAGTAATGTTTCTGCTTTTTAATATGCTGTCTAGGTTGGTCATCACTTTCCTTCCAAGGAGTAAGCGTCTTTTTATTTCATGGCTGCAGTCACCATCTGCAGTGATTTTGGAGCCCCCAAAAATAAAGTATGTCACTGTTTGCACTGTTTCTCTATTTGCCATGAAGTGATGGGACCGGATGCCATGATCTTTGTTTTCTGAATGTGGAGCTCTCAGCCAAGTTTTTCACTCTCCTCTCTCACTTTCATCAAGAGGCTCTTTAGTTCTTCTTCACTTTCTGCCATAAGGGTGGTGTCATCTGCATATGTGAGGTTATTGATATTTCTCCTGGCAATCTTGATTCCAGGTTGTGCTTCATCCAGCCCAGGGTTTCTCATGATGTACTCTGCATATAAGTTCCATGTCCAGTTCTAACGGTTGCTTCCTGACCTGCATACAGATTTCTCAAGAGGCAGGTCAGATGGTCTGGTATTCCCATCTTTCAGAATTTTCCACAGTTTATTGTGATACACACAGTCAAAGGCTTTGGCATAGTCAATAAAGCAGAAATAGATGGTTTTTTTTCTGGAACTCTCTTGCTTTTTCGATGATCCAGTGGATGTTGGCAGTTTGATATCTGGTTCCTATGGCTTTTCTAAAACCCAGCTTGAACATCTGGAAGTTCACGGTCCACGTATTGTTGAAGTCTGGCTTGGAGAATTTTGAGCATTACTTGGTAGCGTGTGAGATGAGTGCAACTGTGCAGTAGTTTGAGCATTCTTTGGCATTGCCTTTCTTAGGGATTGGAATGAAAACTGACCTTCCTACCTCCTGTGGCCACTGCTGAGTTTTCCAAATGTGCTGGCATATTGAGTGCAGCACTTTCACAGCATCATCTTTGAGGATTTGAAACAGCTCAACTGGAATTCCATCACCTCCACTCACTTTGCTCATAGTGATGCTTCCAAAGACCCACTTGACTTCACATTCCAGGATGTCTGGTTCTAGGTGAGTGATCACACCATTGAGATTATCTGGGTCATGAAGATCTTTCTTGTACAGCTCTTTTGTGTATTCTTGCCACCTTTTCTTAATATCTTCTGCTTCTTTAGCCCCATACCATTTCCATCCTTTATTCAGCCCATCTTTGCATGAAATGTTCCCTTGGTAGCTCTAATTTTCTTGAAGAGAGCTATATTCTTTCCCATTCTATTGTTTTCCTCTATTTCTTTGCACTAATCACTGAGGAAGGCTGTCTTATCTCTCCTCGCTATTCTTTGGAACTCTGCATTCAAATGGGTATATCCTTCCTTTTCTCTTTTACTTTTGGCTTCTCTTCTTTTCACAGCTATTTGTAGGGCCTCCTCATTCAGCCATTTCGCTTTTCTTGTTCTTGCATTTCTTTTTCTTGGGGATGGTCTTGCTCCCTATCTCCTGTACAATGTCATGAACCTCCGTCCATAGTTCATCAGGCTCTCTGTCCATCATATCTAGTCCCTTAAATCTATTTCTCACTTCCACTGTATAATCGTTAGGGATAATAGCATCATATTTTTTTCTTTGTTACACATCATAGATACAAATTTATATCCATATGATTAATGATAATTATCAGCAAGAAACTCAGGTCTCCTGTCAAAAACTATATAAGTAAAACATCTTGGAAGGTGATTACTCAATACCAGTCATGCCTTTAGATTACAGCCCTGGACAATACAGATGTTTCTGACATGTAAGGAGAAAGAGAAGGAAGAGTTCCAGAAGGAGCAGCCCAAGGGCAGGAGAGAAGACGGGAGACTGAATAATGGAGAACAAGGAGAAGCTATCTTTAAGGAACTGCATGCTAATAGCATTGAATGTAGCAGGTCTGGGGAGAAGTCCCCAAGCGTCCATGTCCCTGCTGCTCACTTCTCCTTCATCAGTCCGGATAATAAATACTCATTTAATAAAATATCTAGTGCACATGCCAGATGTTACACAGGGTGCTGGAGTTACTGCAAATATCAAAATAGCTCTGCCTTCAGGCAGCACTCACACAAAGTTGACAACACTGAAGCAGCAAGTGTTTTAAAAAACTAATGTGAGTTTTTAAAAATAAGCATCCATGTCAGCCTTGGTGGAAAGGGGCAGAGGTAAAGGCAAGGAGAAGGAAATCCATTATACTGAAAATAGGACTCCAGGTTCATCACATTATGGATTTCATCTGAGTAAAGGTGTTAAAAAATCCTCATTGTGGGCTCTCTTTCTCACCCTTCTTCACCCACAGTTGAGTCAAGATGACCTTTGGGTTATGGGACCAAGGAAGCCAGTTTGTATGGAGAGAACCCAAAATGTAAAATCAGTTCATGCTTTAGTGTTTTGCACAACAGAGAAGCTTGAGTCTTCACTCCAAACGGACTTCTTGCCCAGTGTACAGTAAAAACAAAAATATCTGTTGAACCCTGTGCTTAGCAGTAAACATCTTAAAGAGTAACAATAATAAGATACAATTTTTCATGGAATCATCAGCATTTAAAAAGATTAGTAAAAGTCTCTAGGGTTTGTGAAATTGTAGGTTTTTTAATGTGACAGTGGGGTTTTAATGTTACTTTCTTGCTGCTAAACTGTCACTAAAGGTGGTGTTATGGGGAGATTTCTGAATTTAAGACTATCCTCAGAGCAACCATCTGAAGGGGCAGAGTAGTACAGAAGAAAGACCTTTCAAATTAGAACCAGAGAAAAACATAATATCAGAAAATGGCAGATCTCACTTCCTGGGGTGGGAGAAGAGACCTCACAAAAATATGAAGAAATCAAAGGTTGATGTCATGAGTGACCAATAAGAAGTTACTGAGACTTCTGAATGCATTCTGAAATTTGAATCACCACTGATTTCTGGAGAATGATTGACTACTTTAAACTTGAAGCTCTTTTGAATAACCTGACCAGGCATGCAAATCTCCATTTATAATGAGTTCACATCTTGGAAATTTCCTTCATTTAAGAAAATAAAGTTTATTTATGAATTCTTGGTATGTGGGTATGTATGGAATGTTTATCTACAGGAAATACAATATGGAAAAAAAAGTTCAAAGCATAGGAGTGATTGTAAAAACATTCTTTTCATTCTTACCCATTTTTTGTAAGACCTAGAGGCTAGGAGGAATGTGATTTGATCACAAATGAGATCTCTGGGGTAGTGGAGGATAGAATGAGAGCAAGAATTACTTTTACACTTTGGCATTACAAAAAGAATTCAAAGATTACCCTAATATATGTATGCCTTGGAGACCAGGAAAACAGTGAAAAACAGTGCTGTCTGACCCCTAAAGGGAAAGTTGGGAGGGGGCAAGTCTTAAAAGGACAATGAAGAACATTATTTTTGCCCATGATATGGGCATCTCACCATATCCATGGTCTTAACCTGTGCTCTGACTTTCATCTAAAAAGTCAGAAGGTGTTAAATCAGTCTTTCTAGACAAAAAACAGGAATCTGATGATTAGGCCAATGCCATAGAAGCACTTAAGGGTGAACTTTGGAAATTTTATCTCATGAAGTATCACTGTCTTCCTATTCTATCTTTCTTCAGATCTGAATTTTGTAAGCTGTTGTTCAGTCCCTAAGTTGTATCTGATGCTTTGCAACCCCATGGACCGCAGTATGCCAGGCTTCCCTGTCATTCACTATTTCATGGAGTTTGCTCAAATCCATGTTCATTGAGTTGATGATGCTATGTAACCATCTCATTCTCCGCTGCCCCTTTCTCTTTTTGCCTCCAATCTTTACCAGTATCAGGGTCTTTTCCAATGAGTCGACTCTTTGCATCAGGTGGCCAAAGTATTGAAGCTTCAGCTTCAGCATCAGTGCTTCCAATGAATATTCAGGGTTGATTTCCTTTAGGATTGACTGGTTTGATCTCCTTGCAGTCCAAGGGATTCTCAAGAGTCTCCTCCAGCACCACAATTCAGAGTCATCAATTTTTCAGCACTCAGCCTTCTTTATGTTCCAACTTTCACATGTGTACATGACTACTGGAAAAAACATAGCTTTGAATATACACACCTTTGTTGGCAAAATGATGTATTTGCTTTTTAATATACTGTCTCGGTTTGTTATAGCTTTTCTTCCAAGGAGCAAGTGTCTTTTAATTTCATGGCTGTAGTCACTGTCCACAGTGATTTTGGAACCCAAGGAAATTAAGTCTGTCACTGTTTTCACTTTTCCCCCTTCTATTTGCCATTAAGTGATGGACTAGATGCCATGATCTTAGTTTTTTTGAATATTCAGTTTTAAGCCAGCTTTTTCACTGTCCTCTTTCACTTCCATCAAGAGGCTCTTTAGTTCCTCTTCACCTTTTGCCATTGGAGTAACATCATCCACATGTGTGAGGCTGTTGATATTTCTCCCAGCAATCTTGATTCCATCCTGTGATTTATCTAGCCTACCATTTCACATGAAGTACTCTGCATATAAATTAAATAAGATGGGTGACAATATACAGCCTTGACATCCTCCTTTCCCAATTCTGAACCAGTCATTGTTCCATGTCCAGTTTTAACTGTTGCTTCTTGACCCACATACAGCTTTCTCATGAGATAGGTAAGATTGTCTGGTATTCCCAACTGTTTAAGAATTTTCCAGTTTGTTGTGATTCACATAGTCAAAGGCTTTAGTGTAGTCAATGAAGCAGAAGTAGATGTTTTTCTGGAATTTCCTTTCTTTTTCTATGATCCAACTAATATTGGCAATTTGATCTCAGGTTTCTCTGCATCTTCTAAAGCCAGCTTGTACCTCTGGAAATTCTTGCTTCATGTACTATTGAAGCCTATCTTTAAGGATTTTGAGCATCACTTTGCTAATATGTGAAATGAGTGCAATTGTATGGTAGCTTGAATTCTTTGGCATTGCCCCTCTTTGGGACTGGAATGAAAACTGACCTTTTCCAGTCCTGTGGCCACTGCGTTTTTCAAATTTCCTGACACAGTAAGTGCAGCACTTTAACAGCATCATCTTTTAGGATGTGAAATAGCTCAGCTGAAATTCCATCACCTCCACTAGCTTTTTTTCATAGTAATGCTTCATAAGGCCCACTTGATTTCATACTCCAGGATGTCTGGCTCTCGGTGAGATAAACATCGTGATTATCAAGGTCATTAACACTTATTTTGTATAGTTCTGTGTATTCCTTCCACCATTTCTTAATCTCTTCTGCTTCTGTTAGGTTCATACCACTTTGTCCTTTATCGTGCCCATCCTTGCATTGAATTTTCCCTTGCTTTCTCCAATCTTCTTGAAGAAATTTCTAGTCTTTCCCATTCTATGATTTTCCTCTATTTCTTTGCATTGTTCATTTAAGAAAGCTTTCTTATTCCTGTTCTCTGGAGCCCTGCATTCAGTTGGATGTATCTTTCCCTTACTCCTTTGTTTTTTGCTTCTCTTCTTTTCTCAGCTATTTGTAAGGCCTCCTTAGGCAACCATTTTGCCTTTTTTGCATTTCTTGTGCTTTGGGGATGATTTTGGTCACTGTCTTCTGTAAAATGTTATGAACCACCATCCATAGTTCTTCAGGCATTCTCTTTATCAGATCTAATCCCTTGAATCTATTAATCATCTCCACTATATAATCATAAGGAATTTGATTTAGGTCATACTTGAATGGCCTAGTGGTTTCCCCTACTTTCTTTGATTTAAGCCTGAATTTTGCAGTAATGAGCACATGATCTGAGCCACAGTCAGCTCCAGATCTTTTTTTTTTTTTTTTTTTTTTTTTTGCTGACTGTAGAGAGCTTCTCCACCTTCAGCTGCAAAGAATATAGTCAATTTGATTTCAGTATTGAACATTTGGTGATGTCCATGTGTTGAGTTGTCTCTTTTACTGTTGGGACAGGCAGCTTGCTATGACCAGTGTGTTCTCCTGACTAAACTCTGTTAGCCTTTGCCCTGCTTCATTTTTTACTCTAAGGTCAAACTTGCCTGTTACTCTAGATATTTATTGAGTTCCTCCTACTTTTGCATTCCAATCCTCTGTGATGAAAAGGACATCTTTTTTTCGTGTTAGTTTGAGAAGGTCTTGTAGCTCTTCATAGAACTGTTCAGCTTCTTCAGCTTCTTCAGCATTAGTGGTTCGGACACAGACTTGGATTACTGTGATGTTGAATGGTTTGCCTTGGAAATGAAGCAAGATCATTCTGTTGTTTTTCAGCTTACACACAAGTACCGCATTTCAGACTCTTTTATTGACTATGAGGGCTACTCCATTTCTTCTAAGGGTTTCTTGCACAGATTAGTAGATATAATAATCATCTGAATTAAATTCACCCATTCCTGTCCATTTTAGTTCACTGATTCTTAGACGGTGATGTTCACTCACCATCACCTGCTTGACCATGTCCAATTTACCTTGATTCACAGACCTAACATTTCAGGTTCTTATGCAATATGATTCTTTACAATATCAGACTTTAGTTTCATCACCAGATGCATCCATAACTGAGTGTCATTTCTGTTTTAGCCCAGCCACTTCATTATTTCTCTAGCTATTAGTAACCACCCTCCAACTTTCCCCAGTAGCATATTGGACACCTTCTGACCTGGGGGACTCATCTTCCAGTGTCATATACTTTTGTCTTTTCATACTATTCTTAGGGTTCTCATGGCAAGAATACTGGATTAGTTTGCCATTTCCTCTTCCAATGAACCATGTTTTGTCATACTCTTCACTATGTCCCATTTGTCTTGAGTGGCCCTGCATGGAATACCTCATAGCTTCATTGAGTTATGCAGGCCCCTTCACCATGATAAGACTGTGATCTATTAATGGGGAATTTCATATGTAAACATACCCATTTACCTTACTAATTCTCTTTGTGCCTTTTCCCCACCAAGTCTTTTCCAGGTTCATGCAGGTTAGTTCAAGGCACTGACACCAAGAGGCTAAAGAGTACAGTTGAACTGCATCAGAATTGCAGCTCTGCTGCTTGAGTAAAGTAACAAGTCATCAACCATATCACACTTACTTGCCTAGAGCAAATATAATTTGAAAGTAGAAAAAAGTTAAATAAGAACATAGGCATTTTCAAACAGTGAGTAGAAATCTATAAGAAAAATGATAATGTAAACATTTACCCAAAGTAATAATAATCAATATTTTTGAGTGCTATGTATTAATATTAGACACTGTTCTAATCAGGCTGTATATATTAACTAATTTAATCTTACAACAGCCCTGTGAAGAAGGCTCTATTATTATACCCATTTTATAGATAAAAAAGCTGAAGAGAATAAGTAATTTGCCCCTCATGTCATAGCTAACAAGTAACAGAGCTGGAATCTGATCCCAGACAGACCAGTTCCAGAACTGTGCTCTTTAGATTGCTTTCTATGATACAAAATAATTTTGAAAAATAAAAAATAAGTGTTGAACTATATAGATTTTTTTAAAAAGCTGCTGACTTTTCATTATTGAAATTGAAAACTAAAATAAACTAAAACTAAAACAAACAAAACTAAAACTTTTTTCATCTCATGATAAATTTTAAAGTCCTAAAACATAATAATTTAATAAACTTTTTATATGTAAGGAAGGGATAGATAACAACATTTATTTGTGGCCTAACATAATTCCAGCCTCATAAAAACTCAAGAGAGGGTTATTATGTTCAAGGAAACACAGCTAGTAAGCCTGTAGCTGAAATGCTATTAAGTCTATTAGAGTTGAGAACTAAAGTCATCTTACAACAGCATAAGTCCTCAATGGACTCAATAAATAAACACAGCATACAGAATATTTTCACCTTTTTCTGTAAGCTATGACTTAAAGTACATAGATACAACTGGTTTTCCCAGTTGCTTAATGACATCATCCAAATCACTCTCTGTATTATATCTACAATATTGCTTCTGTTGAAGTCTATACTTACTACCCTTTCCTCAACTAAGGTTTTATATTTCAGTGTGACTTCTCCCTCTACTGCTTTGCTTTCTCAAACTGTTTTTGCTTTGAAAAACACTCTGAAATTGCTTTCTCAAATGGTTTTTCTGATCACCACCAGGGGGAAATTTACCTCAGACATCATTTTGCTTGATCCTTCTTGGAGGCATTTATCGTCACTGATGCCCTTCCTTGCAACTTTCTCCTCCATTGTCTTCTGTGATGAGGCTTTCTTCTCCTATTCTGTCCTCTTCTTCTGTTACCTTCTTGAATCTTCTACCTTCTCCATCCACCAGATATATTTTTTCCCATAATGAAGCTATTTTATTATCCTAGACCTAGACATGAGATTTAAATTTCTACAGGGACCAGGCAGGTAATGTAAAGAAGTGAAAGCAGCTGAATGGGGATTTGGAAAACTAGAGTATGCATGCCGTATATCTAAAAGGAATGGACACTACTCAAACTTCAGTGGGAATGCAAGCCTAGTGTTGCCACATATTTGTGTTTTCTAGGATAAATCTGAAATTTAGAACTCTGTGTAATGTCTGATGATCTTTTAAATATTGACAACCAACTCAATATTAAGTGACTCTTTGAGACACTATGAACCTGCACAGCAACCTTTCTCCAACCTGGGCTTTGTATTGATAACTTATCCATTTGAATTTCATATAATCCCATTTAATTAAGTCCCATTTTAGATTTATAGCACTGATCTTGCTCCTGAATTTCAGACTTTGATGTCCAATTATCAGTTAAACATCTCCATCTGGATGTTATAAATATAAATGTGCCCAATTCTCTTCACTTCTACCATCACCACTCAAGTCCCAGCCTCTGACATCTCTTACCTGGACTTATATAACCACCTCTTCACTGGTTACTACGTCCATTCTTGCTCCCAAAAATCCACTTCTCACATAGCAAAAAGTTTCCATTATATTTTGAGTAAAATCCATTTTGTATAACAAAATTTTCCACATGGTCTAGACTTATGGTTTCTGTCTTGATTATATCCTTGTGGTAAATGAATCAATATTTATATTTTACAAGTCTTCCAAATGTTACCAAATCCATAAGTCATTATCATGATTCCCGTTTTTCTTCTTATATATCATATGAAGTATATAGTAGATTTTATGTATTTTCCCTATTAAACAAAAGAAGCTTCTGGAGGATAATTTAGGTGTGACAGTATTTTCATATTTAAGAAACGGAACAAGATATAATGCCAAGAGATAAATCTACGCACCTACGGACACATTATCTTTCACAAAAGAGGCAAGAATATACAATGAAGAAAAGACAGCCTCTTCAATAAGTGGTGTTGGGAAAACTGGACAGCTACATATAAAAGAAAGAAATTAGAATACTTCCTAACACTGTACACAAAAATAAACTCAAAATAGATTAAAGACTTAAATGTAAGCCCAGAAACTATAAAGCTCTTACAGGAACATAGCACACACAGCAAGATTTTCTTTGTCCCACCTCTTAGAGTGATGGAAATAAAAACAAAAATAAATGGAATCTAATTAAATTTAACAGCTTTTTCATAGCAAAGGAAACAATAAACAAAACAAAAAGACAACCTTCAGGATGGGAGAAAATAATTGCAAATGAAGCAACTAACAAAAGGATCAATTTCCAAAATATATGAGCAGCTCATACAGCTCAATATCAGAAAAACAAACAGTCCAATAAAAAAAATGGGCAGAAGACCTACACAGACATTTCTCCAAAGAAGACATACAGATGGACAATAACAAACACATGAAAAGATGATCAACACTGCTCATTACTAGAGAATTGCAAATCAAAACCACAATGAGGTACCACCTCACACCATTCAAAATGACCATCATCAAAAAAACACACACCAAAAAAAAAAAAAAAAAAAAACTACAAGCAATAAATGGTGGAGAGGATGTGGAGAAAAGGAAACTTTATTGCACTGTTGGCAGGAATGTAAATTGGTACAGCCACTATGGAGAACAGTATAGAAGATTCTTTAACAAACAAGGAATAAAATTACCATGTGACCCAGCAATCCCACTACTGGGCATACACCCTGAGAAAACAATAATTCAAAAAGACACATGTATCCCAATGTTCACTGCAGCACTATTTACAATAGCTAGGACATGGAAACAACTTAGATGTCCATTGACAGATAAATGAGTAAAGAAGTTGTGGTATAATACAGTGGAATACTATTCAGCCATAAAAAGGAATGGATTTGAGTCAGTTGTAGTGAGGTGGATGAACCTAGAGCCTGTTATATAGAGTGAAGTAAGTTGAAAAGAAGAAAACAAATATTGTATATTAACACATATATATGGAATCTAGAAAAACAGTACTGATGAACTTATTTACAGAGAAGAAATGGAGACACAGATGTGGAGAATGGACTTGTGGACACAGCGGGGGAAGCAGAGGCTAGGACAATTGCAAAAGCAGTAATATCATGTATAAAATAGAAAACTAGCAGCAAACTGTGTATAACACACAGAGCCCAGTCTTACACTCTGTGACAACATAGAGGGGTGGAACTTGGGGGAGAGAGGCTTAAGGGAGAGGAGATATACATATATATATGTGTGTATATATATATATATATATATATATATATATAATTATGAATGATTTGCATTGATGTACACAGGGACCACCACAACATTGTAAAGCAATTATCTTCCAATTAAAAAAAAAAACATAAATGGTGTAAACTTACCAACAATGACAAATGTAGAGTTGTCTAATGAGTTTGGTAACTTATTCAAGTGGGAGAAGAACACAGCAATGAAGGCATGGAGTAATATTTGAAATAATTAGAGCCTAATTTTAAGTCATTAATTTTTAAATTTTTAATCTACTATTTTTATACATACATTTCTGTTTATTCTAAATTTACTGTAAGTTCCTTCTAGGTTAAGATTGTGCTATTTATCTTTCTGACTCCCCAGATTGAACCTCCATGCTAAAAATAGAACTTCATTAATTATAGAAGACATGATGTTAAAGTTTTAAAAGTATTAAACATTTGTTGAATTTAATCAAGATTCTTTATGTTTCCAATACAATTCAACATGCCATTATTTTCTTTTGTGGTGATAACATTGAAGCTCTACTTTTTAAATAACATTATTGTTAACTATAGTTACCATACTATATGTTAGATCCTCAGAACTTATTTCTTTTATGTCTGAAAAGTTATATCCTTTGACCACCATCCCCCCATTTCCTTCACCCTCTAGGCCCTGGAAACCAATGCTCTACCCTCTGTTTCTATTAACTCAGCCTTTTTAGAGTCTACATATAAGTAAGATCATACAGTGCTTGTCTGTCTCTGACTTATTTTACTTAGCTTAAAATCTTCAAGGTCCATTCATGTTGTCAAAAACGGCAGGATTTCCTTCATTTTTATGGCTGCTGAATTGAAATTGTAATCATTATGTATAAAATTATATATACAAATGTTACATATACACATATATATATTCTGCATTTTCTTTATCCATACATCTGTCCATAGACACTTAAGTTGTTCCCATATCTTGGCTATTGTATTTAATGTTGCTGCAATGAACATGGGTGTGCAGATATTTCTTTGAGACAGTGATTTCATCTTCTTCATATATATATACCCAGAAGCGGAGTTTCTGGATCATATGGTAATTCTATTTTTAATTTCTTGAGGATTCTTTGTATAGTGGTTGTACCAATTTACATCCACACTAATGGTGTACTGGTGTTCCTTTTGTCTGTATTGTCACCAGCATCTTTTATCCCTTATTTTTTGACATTCATTCTAACAGGTGTGAGGTGGTATCTCAACTTGGTTTTGATTTGTATTTCATTTTTTTGTTTGGCTGCACCAAGCAGCGTGCAAGATCTTATTTCCCTGACCAGGGACTGAACACTCTCCCCTGGCATTGCAAACAGAATCTTAAAGCATGGACCACCAGAGAAGTACCTTGATTTATATGGATTCCTTGTATATTTTTGATATTAATCTCTCATCAGAGAGGTGGTTTGCAAATACTTTCTTCTATATTGTAGGTTGTGTTTTCATTTTGTAGATGACATTTTTCTGTGCAGAAGCTTTTAAGTTTGTTGTAGTTCTATTTGCTTGCTTATGCTTTTGTTGCTTAAGCTTTCAGTGCCATATCCAATATATCACTGCCAAGACTGATGTCAAGAAATTTTTTTACTTATATTTTTAGGATTTTTATAACTTCAGGTCTTTGTCTTTAATCTATTTCAATTTTCTTTGTGAGTGGTGTAAGATAGACCCCCCAGTTTCATATTTTTGCATGTGAATATCCAGTTTCCCCAACACCATTTATTGAAGTCATTATCTTTTCCTCACTGAGTATTCTTCACTCCATTGTCAAGTATTTGTTGGCCATTATATGCATGGATTTATTTCTGAACTCTCAATTCTGGTCCGTCAGTCTATGTGTCTGTTTCTATCCCAATACTGTACTGTTTTGATTACTACACCTTGGTAATATAGCTTGAACTCAGGAAATATGATGCCTCACTTCACTGCTCTTTTTCCTCAAGATTGCCTTAGCTATTCTGGGTCTTTTGTGCTTTCATAAAAATATTAGGATTGTTTTTCTATTTGTGTAAAAATGCCACTGGAATATTGTTATAGATTGTATTGACTCTATAGATGGCATTGGACAATATGGAAATTATGGAAAATTAAATTTAAAATTTTGATTCTTCCAATCCACAGATACAGGATATCTATCTATTTATTTGTGTCTACTTAAATTTCTTTCATCAATGTCTTATAGTTTTTAATATAGTGCTCTACTTCCATGGGTGAATATATTTCTAAGTATTTCATTATTTTTGATGCTATTGTAAATGGTATTGCTTCACTGATTTCTTTTTCAGATAGATACTTCATAGTTAGTATATAGAAACACAACTGGTACTTGTACATTGGTTTTATATCCTCTAATTTATTGAACTCATTTTTTTGTTCTAACAGTCTTTCTTTTGTTGTTGTTGTTGTTGAGGCTTTAGTGTTTTTCTATATAAGATCATATCTTCTGCAAACAATTTTATTTCTCCCTTTCCAATTTGAATGCTTTTAATTTTTTAGCTTGCCTGATGCTCTGGCTAGGACATTCAGTACTACGTTGAATAGGATTCATGTGTGCGGGTACTGTTTTCTTTTCCCCAATCTAAGAGGAAAAGCTTTCAACCTGTCACCATTGACTATGAGGTGAGCTTTTGGCCTGTCATAAATAGTTTCTATTTTGTCAAAGTAAATTCCTTCTATGCCTAATTGGTAGAGGGGTTTTTGGTTTTCTTTGTTTGTTTATCATAAAAGGGTTTTGAATTTCATGAAGTGTTTTTTCTTCATCTAACAGATGATCATAAGATTTGTATCATTCATTCATTCATTCATTGAATTAATGTTGTGTATCACATTTACTGATTTGAATATGTTGAATCACCCTTGCACTCCATTGATTAGTCCCACTTGATCATGGTGTATGACCCTTTTAATGCTCTGTTGAATTAGGTTTGCTTGTACTTTGTTGATAATTTTTGCATGTATATGTCATCAAAGATATTGACCAATAGTTTTATTTTCTTTTAGTGCCTTCATTGGAATTTGGTACCTGGGTAGTGCTCACCTCATAAAGTTATTTTAAAAGTGTTGTACTTCCTCGGTTTCTCAGAGTTGAAAAGGATTGGAGTTACTTTTTAAATGTTTGGTAGAATCCACCAGTAAAACCATCTGGTCTTGGGCTTTTCTTGTTTCATAACTTTTGATTAATAAATTATCTATTTACTCATTATTAGTCTGTTCATATTGTACGTTATTTCAAGATTCAGTCTTGTTAGGTTGTATATTTGTAGGAATTTATCCATTTCTTCTCAGTTATGCAATTTCTGTGTATTGTTCATAGTAGGTTCTTAAAGTTCTTTGTATTTCTGTGGAATTAGCTGTAATAGTCCCTCTTTCATTTTTCATTTATTTGAGATTTATCTCTTTTTTCTTACTAGTCTAGTAAAAGATTTCTGCATTTTATTTGTGTTTTCAAAAAACCAACTGTTTCATCAATCTTTTCTATTGATGATTTATTTCCCATCTGATCTTTGTCAATTCCTCCATTCTGTTAACTTTGGGTTTTGTTCTTGTTTTTAGTTCATTAATGTGTAAAGTAAGGCTGTTTATTTGAGATGTTTCTTTTTTCTTCATATAGGCATTTATCATCATGAACTTCTCTCTTAGAAATGTTTTTGCAGCATCCCATAACTTATGGTGTGTTTTGATTCCATTTTCATATGTTTCAAGTTATTTTTCATTTCCCTTTTAAAAAAATTTAATTTAATGGAGGGCAATTATTTACAATATTGTGATGGTTTTTGCCATACATCAATATGAATCAGTCATAGGTATACACGTGTCACTTCCATCCTGAACCGTCCTCCCACCTCCCACGATACCCTATGCCTCCAGGTTGTCACAGAGTCCCAGCTTTGGGTGCCCTGCTTCATACATCAAAATTGCACTGGTTATCTGTTTTACATATGGCAATGTATATGTTTCAATGTTATTCTCTCAAATCATCCCACCTTCTGTTTCTTCCACTGAGTCCAAAAGTCTGTTCTTACGTCTGTGTATCCTTTGCTGACCTGACTTATTCTTTGATCCATTGGTTGTTCAGTTGTATGCTGTTTAATTTCCATGTATGTGAGAATTCTCTTTTTCTAATCTTTAAGTCAACACTTTATTGAGATATGATTATCATCACATAAAATTCAGCCTTTTACAGTGTACAATTCAATGGTTTTTGCACATTCACAGATATGTGCAACCATACCTACTATTTACTTATTTTTTAATTAATTTATTTATTTTAATTGGAGGCTAATTACTTTACAATATTGTAGTGGGTTTTGCCATACATTGACATGAATCAGGCATAGGTGTACAGGTGTTCCCCATCCTGAATCCCCCTCCCACCTCCCTCCCCATCCCATCCCTCAGGGTCATCCCAGTGCACCAACCCTGAGCACCCTGTCTCATGCATTGAACCTGGACTGGCAATCTGTTTCACATATGATAATATACATGCTTTAATGCTATTCTCTCAAATTATCCCACCCTCGCCTTCTCCCAGAATCCAAAATTCTGTTCTGTACTTCTGTGTCTCTTTTGCTGTCTTGCATATAGGGTCATCATTACCATCTTTCTAAATTCCATATATATGTGTTAGTATACTGCATAGGTATTTTTCTTTCCAACTTACTTCACTCTGTATAATAGGCTCCAGTTACTTCCACCTCATTAGAACTGATTCAAATGCATTCATATTCCATTGTGTATATGTACCACAGTTTTCTTATCCATTTTTCTGCTGATGGACATCTAGTTTGCTTCCATTTGTATTACCCCAAAGTGAAATTTCACATGAATTATCAGCCTCTTCCCATTTTCCTCACCTCTCAATCCCAGTCACTAATCTAGTCTTTCTAAGACTTTTAAAATTATGGGCATTTCATATAAGCATTTATATAATATATAGCTATTTTTAATAATTTATTTATTTTTGATTAGAGGATAATTGCTTTACAATACTGTGTTGGTTTCTGTCATACTGCAGCATGAACCAGCGTGAACCACTGGTATATATATATTTCCTTTCCTCTTGAACCTCCCTCCCACCTCCCAACACATCCCACCCCTCTAGGTTGTCACAGAGCACTGGTTTGAGCTCCCTTTATCATACAGCAAATTCCTACTGGCTATCTATTTTACATATAGCAATGTATATGTTCCAATTCTACTCTCAATTCATCCCATCCTCTCCTTCCCCTACTGTGTCCACAAATCTGTTCTCTAGCTCTGCATCCCCATCGCTGCCCTAAAAAGGCATAATCTCCAAAATAAACAAGCACCTCATGCATCTCAATACCAACAAAACAAACAACCCAAATAAAAAAGTGGGCAGAAAACCTAAACAAACAAACCTAAACAAACAAACAAAGTTAGTGAAAGACTGAATCACTGAAAACTATAAGACACTGATGAAAGAATGTGGAAATGATACAAAGAAATGGAAAGATAGCTTGTGTTTTTGGAAACATTATATCATTAAAAAGTCTATTTATGTAAAGCATACTTTTGAAGCCTAGCTTGAAGGAAAATTTCCAGATGTACAAGCTGGATTTAGAAAAGGCAGAGTAACCAGACATCAAATTGCCAATATCCATTGAATCATAGAAAAACTCAAGAGAATTTCAGAAAAACATATATTTCTGCTTCACTGACTACACTAAAGCCTTGACTGTGTGGATCACAACAAACTGGAAAATCCTTAAAGATATGGGAATACCAGACCATGTTACCTGCCTCCTGGGAAACCTGTATGCAGGTTAAGAAGCAACAATTAGAACTGGACATGGAACAATGGACTGGTTCAAAATTAGGAAAGGCATATGACAAGGTTGTATATTGTCACCCTACTTATTTAACTTATATGCAGAGTACATCAGCGAAATGCTAGGATGGATGAAGAACAAACTGGGATAAAGATTGCTGGGAGAAATATCAATAACCTCAGATATGCAAATTACACCATCCTTATGGCAGAAAGCAAAGAGGAACTGAAGAGCCTCTTAGGAAGGTGAAAAGGGAAAGTAAAAAAGCTTTATTAAACCCAACATTCAAAAAATTAAGATCATGTCATGTGGTCCCATCACTTCTTGGCAAATAGATGGGGAAACAATCAAAACAGTGATAGACTCAATTTCCTAGGGCTCCAAAATCACTGTGGATGGTGACTGCAGCCATAAAATTCAAAGCTGCTTGCTCCTTGGAAGAAAAGCTATGACCAACCTAGACAGCATATTAAAAAGCAGAGACATCACTTTGCCAACAAAGGTTTGTATAGTCAAAGGTCTTTCCAGTAGTCATGTATGAATGTGAGAGTTGGACCATAAAGAAGGCTGAGCACTGAAGAATGGATGCTATTGAACTGTAGTGCTAGAAGACTCTTGAGAGTCCCTTGGACTGCAAGGAGATAAAACCAGTCAATCCTAAAGGAAATCAACTCTAAATATTTATTGGAAGGACTGATGCTGAAGCTGAAGCTCCAATACTTTGGCCACCTGGTGCAAAGAGCTGACTCACTGGAAAAGACCCTGATGCTGGGAAAGATTGAAGGCAGATGGAGAAGGGGAGGACAGAGGATGAGATGGTTGGATGGCATCACCAACTCAATGGACATGAGTTTGAGCAAACTTTGGGAGATAGTGAAGGACAGGGAAGCCTGGCGTGCTGTAGTCTACAGGGTTGCAAAGTGTCAGACATGACTGAGCAACTAAACGACAACAAATACTAAGCAAATTACAGATTTAAAACATGCATATGTGCTCATTCAGTCACTTCAGTCATGTTCAACTCTTTGCGACCACTTAGACTGTGGCCTGCCAAGCTCCTCTGTCCATGGAATTCTCCAGGCAAGAACACTGGAGTGGGTTGCCATGCCTTCCTCCAGGGGATCTTCATGACCCAGGGATTGAACCCACATCTCTTGCAACTCTTGCATTGGCAGGCAGATTCTTTATCACTAGCGCAACCTGGGAAGTCCTACAGATTTAAAGCAATTCCTCTTAAAAGTCCCATGCCATGATTCATAGAACTAAAACAAATTATCTTAAAATTTATATGTAACCTGGGCCCCCTGGAGTTCTGCCATTAGTCACCTTACAAATCAACTCCACCAAATAGCAGTTGGCAGCTTCCACAAAAGGCAGTGCCTGGCAGTGAACCAGTTGTGGGTCAAACAAGACTCATAGACACTCCACATAGTCAGTCTGCCACAAAAAGACGACCCATACAGCCCCCATAGGAGGAATGCATAGTGCATATATATTAAGTGATGTGCTGGTGGTACACGCAGGATGTCTCCTACAGAAGGTCATTTCTCCAAGGTTGGAGATGTAAGTTAAATATTGTAAATTACCTACCAGGTACATAAAATAAAAAAAACAACTTAGGCAAAAATGAGGCAACAGAAGAATGCCTTCAAGATGAAGAAATAAGGTTACACCCCTGAAAAAGAACAAAGTAAAATGGAGATAGACAATCTACCTAAGACTCCATCTGAAAGCAACAGAATACACTTTCTTCTTAAGTGAACACAGAACATTTTGCAAGATAGAATACATCAGTTCAGTCATTCAGTTCTGTCCGACTCTTTGCGACCCTATGGACTGCAGCACATCAGGCTTGCCTATCCATCACCGATTCCGAGACCTTGAACAAACTTATGTCAGTCGAGTTGGTGATGCCATCTAACATTCTCATCCTCTATCGTCCCCTTCTCCTCCCATCTTCAATCTTTCCCAGCATCAGGGTCTTTTTCGATGAGTCAGCTCTTCACATCAGGGGATTAAAGTATTGGAGTTTCAGCTTCAGCATCAGTCCTTCCAGTGGGTATTCAGGACTGATTTCGTTTAGGATGGACTGGTTGGATCTCCTTGCAGTCCAAGGGACTCTCAAGAGTCTTTTCCAACACCACAGTTCAAAAGCATCAATTCTTCGGCACTCAGTTTCCTTTATAGTCTAATTCTCACATCCATACATGAGTACTGGAAAAACTATAGCTTTGATGAGATGGACCTTTGTTGGCAAAGTAATGTCTCTGCTTTTTAATATGCTGTCTAGGTTGGTCATAACTTTTCTTCCAAGGAGCAAGCATAATTTATTTTGTAATAAATTTAAAAATTATAAACTTTAAAATTTGTGATTACATTTTCCATCTGTGTCTTCTATGTTATTAGACAGTTATATTTCAATTAAAAACAAAGAATTTGGAAACTGAGTAAAACTCAAAATGTTACAAAATTTGTAGATCTTGGGAAAAGCAGCTTTTGGAGGGCCATGCCATGTGGCCTGTGGGGTCACAGTTCCTTGACTAGGAATTGAACACAAACCCTCAGCAGTGAACACAAAGTTCTAACCACTGGAATGCCAGGGAATTGTCAATAAAAAGCAGCTCTGAAAATGAAGTTTATAGATAGAAACCATAAATATGAGAGCAGAAAAAAATGAAATAGAGGAGAAGCTATTTCAAAAAAATGCAATAACAGAGCTGATCAATGAAACTAAGAGCTCACTGGTTCAAAGAAAAACAAAATTGCTAATCTTCTAACTGGACTTACCGGGAAAAAAGAGAGATGATCCAAATCAATAAAATAAAAATATAAAAAATTAGCACTTACAACTAACATCACAGAAACACAAAGGATCATGAGATTACTATATACCAAAGAAATGGTCAATGTAGAAGTAATGGTTAAATTTTTAGAAATATGTAATCTTTCAAGATTGAACCAGTAAGATAGAAAATATGAACAGAGAAATTACTAGTGATGGAATTGAATCAGTAATTTAAAAACTCCCCAAAGGTAAAATTCCAGAACCAGATGGCCTCACAATTGAACTCTACCAAACATTTAGAGAGCAGCTAATATCTATCCTTCTCAAACTATTCCAAAATTTGCTGAGGAAGGAACACTTTCAACCTCATTCCAAGAGGCCACCATTAGCCTCTTACCAAAATCACAGAAAGGTACTGTAAAAAAAGAAAATTACAGGCCAATCTCACTGATGAATATAGATGAAAATATCCTCAACAAGATATTACCAACCGAATTCAACAATATAATAAAAGGATCATACACCATAAGGAAGCGGGGAGGTGTAAAAATTGTCCTATATGTGCAAACTAATCAATCTGAAACACAATGTTTACAACGTGAAGAATAAAAATCATATCATTGTCTCAATAGTTGCAGAAAAACTTTTGAAAGAATTTCACATCCACTTATGATTTAAAAAATCTCTCAACAAAGTGGGTATAGAGGGAAAACACCTCAACAAGATGCAGGCATTATATCACAAGCCCACAGCTAATATAATATTCAGTGTTGAAAATCTGAAAACTTTTTTTCTCTAAGATCAGGAACAATACAAGTTTGCCCACTCTGGTCACTTTTATTCAGTATATTATACATATATATTATTGCAAGTTCTAGCCACTGCAATCAGACAAGAAAATAAATGAAAGGAACACAAATTAGAAAGGAGGAAGTAAAACTGTCACTGTATACAGATGACATGATACTATATACAGAAAATTCTAAACTTGTCACCAAAACATGCTAGAAATCATCAGTGTATTTTGTTAAGTTACAGGATATGAAACTAACATAAAAAATTCTATTGCACTTCTAAATACTAAAAACAAGGTGCAAGATAGAGAAATAAAGAAAACAATCCCATTTGCCATCACATCAAAAAGAATAAAATTCCTAGAAGGTAGAAACTTGTACTCAGAAAATTATCAGACATTGTTGAAAGAAATGGAAGATGACACAAGAGATGGGAAGATAGACTGTGTTCACTGATTGGAATAAATATTATTAAAATAACTTTTATCAAAGGCAATCTACAGATTCAATGCAATCACTATCAAAATACCAATGGCCATTTATACAGAACTAGAATGAATAGTTCCAAATTTGTAGGGAAACGTAAAAGATCCTGAACAGCCAAAAGAATCTTGAGAAAGAACAAAACTGAAGGTATCATACTCCCTGATTTCAAGTTATACTACAAGATATAGTAAGCAAAACAGCATGGTGTACTGCCACAGAAAACCGACACATTATTCAATGGATTGGTATGGAGAGCCCAGAAATGAACTCACCCTTATATCAGCAATTAATGTATTACAAAGGAGGAAATAATATACTTTGGGGAACAGGCAGCCCATTCAACAAATGGTGCTGAGCAAACTGGACAGCTACAGAGAAAATAATCACACTGGACTACTCTCCCACTCCATGCACAAAAATAAACTCAAAATAGATTAAAGACTTAAATGTAAGACCTGATACCATAAAATTTCTCAAAGAAAACATATGCTGTATCATCTCTGACATTGGTCTTAGTAATATGTTTTCGGAAATATTTTCTCAGGCAAGGAAATCAAAAGCTAAAATAAATTCTATTTGAATTACATCAAACCAAGAAGCTTTTGCACAGTGAAGAAAACTATCAGTAAAATGAAAAGGCTTCCTATTGAAATGGAGAAGATATTTGCAAATAATATATCTGATAAGGCATTGATGTTAAAAGTATACAAAAACTCATACAACTCAGCATCAAACAAATCAAACAATCCAATTACAAAATAGTCAGAGGATCTGAACCGACATGTTTCCACAAAGACAAAGCAATGGCCAGAAGGAACATGAAAAGAGGCTTAAAATAATTATAGGAGAATGCAAATCAAAACCACAATGAGATATCCCTTCACAATTTTCAGAATGGCTATTATCAAAAAGGCAGCACACAGCAAACTTTGTAGCTATGGTTATTTTTGATAATTTGTCCTTTAACTTTCACCCTAGAATTGCATTATTAACACAATGCTGGTGCTGCTGCTATGTCGCTTCAGTCGTGTCCGACTCTGTGCGACCCCATAGACGGTAGCCCACCAGGTTCTGCCGTCCCTGGGATTCTCCAGGCAAGAACACTGGAGTGGATTGCCATTTCCTTCTCTAATGAATGAAAATAAAAAGTGAAAGTGAAGTCGCTCCATCGTGTTTGACTCTTCGCGACCCCATGGACTGCAGCCTACCAGGCTCCTCCGCCCATGGGATTTTCCAGGTGAGAGTACTGGAGTGGGTTGCCACTGTTTTCTCCGTATTAACACAATCTCACATCACAAATTCTTATTTGACTATATATTTACCTTGACTAGTGTGTTTTATGGTCTCACGTATTTTTCCATTACTAATAATTGTCCTTTCCTTTCAACTTGAAGAACTTCTTTCAGAAATATTTTTGTAAGTCAGATCTCGAGGTGATACAGGCCCTCAGCTTTTGATTGTATGGGAAGGACTTTACTCCGATACTCTCCTTCATTTGTGTAGGACAGCACTGCCTGGTCAAGTATTCTTGCTTCACAGCTTTTTTTTTTTCTTTCAGCACTCTAACTATATTACCCTATACTTCTTGGTCTACAAGTTTCTCCTGAAAAATATGTTATAAGATTTTCTTATATGTAAGGAATTTTAAGTTCCTGATGGTTTTTAAATCCTTTCTTTCATTTTTAGATAGTTATAATTTGTCTTGGAGAAGATCATTCAGGTTGAAAATTTAGGGAGACCTATGAATTTCATGAACTTGGATGTCTGAATCTCTCTCTAAATTTGGTAAGCTAATAACCATTATTTAATTACATAAGCTTTCTGCACCTTTCTCCCACTCTTCTCCTAGGACTACAATAATGTGTAGATTGGTTCTGGTAATGGTATTCCATACTTAATGGAGGCTTTCATCATTCTTTTTCCTTTATTTTCCTCTGACTAAATAATTTTGAATGATTTGCCTTTCACTCTACAGATTCTTCCTTTTGCTTAATCAAATCAGTACTGATACTCTCCTCTATATTTTAAAAACTTCAGTCATTATATTCTTCAGCTGCAAAAACTGTTTGCTTCTTCTTCATTTTTTAAACAATTTCTATTTCTCTGTCAAACATCTTGGTTGCTTTTCCTTGCATATTACATTCCTGATTTCACTGAATTATCTTTCTGTGTTTTCACAGAGTTCACTGAGATTCCTTAAAATATTTTGAATTCTGAATCAGGTATACAGGCTTCCCTGGTGGCTCAGGGAATAAAGATCTTCATTTCTTAAGGATTAGTTCCTAGAAAGTTATTGTGTACTTTGACAGTGTCATTTTCCCTGACTTTTCATATTTCTTGGTGCCTTTTGTTTCTGTATTCACATTTGAGATAAATTTGAGATACTCCAGGAGCTGACTGTGGCTCAGATCATGAACTCCTTATTGCCAAATTCAGGCTTAAATTGAAGAAAGAAGGGAAAACCACTAGACCATTCAGGTATGACCTAAATCAAATTCCTTACAATTATACAATGGAAATGACAAATAGATTCAAGGGATTAGATATGATAGACAGAGTGCCTGAAAAACTATGGATGGAGGTTTGTGACACTATACAGGAATCAGTGATCAAGAACATCCCCAAGAAAAAAGATGCAAGAAAGCAAAATGTCTGAGGAGGCCTTAAAAATGCCTGAGAAAACAAGACAAGCAAAAGGCAAGGGAGAAAAGGAAAGATATATCCATCTGAATGCAGTGTTCCAAAGAATAGCAAGGAGAGATAAGAAAGCCTTCCTCAGTGATCAATGCAAAGAAACAGAGGAAAACAATAGAATGGGAAAGACTAGAGATATCTTCAAGAAAATTAGAGATACCAAGGGAATATTTCATGCAAAATGGGCTCAATAAAGGACAGAAATGGCATGGACCTAACAGAAGCAGAAGATATTAAGAAGAGGTAGCAAGAATACACAGAACTATACCAAAAAGATCTTCATGACCCAGATAATCACGATGGTGTGATCACTCACCTAGAGCCACATCCTGGAATGTGAAGTCAAGTGGGCCTTTGGAAGCATCACTATGAGCAAAGCGAGTGGAGGTGATGGAATTCCAGTTGAGCTGTTTCAAATCCTCAAAGATGATGCTGTTAAAGTGCAGCACTCAATACGCCAGCAAATTTGGAAAACTCAGCAGTAAGCAGTGGCCACAGGACTGGAAAGGATGTTTTCATTTCAACCCAAAGAAAGGAAAAGCCAAAAAATGTTCAAAGTACCACACAACTGCACCCATCTCACATGCTCACAAAGTAATGCTCAAAAATTTTCCAAGCCATGCTTCAACAATACGTGAACCATGAACTTCCAGATGTTCAAGCTGGATTTAGAAAAGGCAGAGGAACTGGAGATCAAATTGCCAATATCCGTTGGACCATAGAAAAAGCAAAAGAGTTCCAGAAAAATATCTACTTCTGCTTTATTGACTATGACAAAGCCTTTGACTATGTGGTTCACAACAAACTGTGGGAAATTCTTAAAAGAGATGGGAATACCATTCCACCTTACCTGCCTCCTGAGATGTCTGTATGCAGGCCAAGAAGCAACAGTTAGAACCGGACATGGAACAACAGACTGGTTCCAAATTGGGAAAGGAGGACATCAATATTGTATATTATCACCCTGCTTATTTAACTTATATGCAGCGTACATCATGCAAAATGCCGAGCTGGATAAAACACAAACTAGAATCAAGATTGCTGGGAGAAGTATCATTAAACTCAGATACACAGATGACACCACCCTTATGGCAAAAAGTGAAGAGCTAAAGAGCTTCTTGATAAAAGTGAAAGAGGACAGTGAAAAAGTTGGCTTAAAGCTCAACATTCAAAAAACTAAGACCATGGCATCAGGTCCCATCACTTCATGGCAAATAATGGGAAATCAATGGAAACAGTGACAGACTTTATTTTGGGAGGCTCCAAAATCACTGCAGATGTTGACTGCAGTCAAGAAATTAAAAGTCACTTGCTCCTGGAAAGAAAAGTTATGACAAACCTAGACAGCACAATAAAAAGCAGAGACATTACTTTGCCGACAAATGTCTGTCTACAAAGCTATGGGTTTTTCCAGTAGTTATGTATGGATGTGAGAGGTGAACTATAAAGAACTAGCTGAGCACTGAAGAATGGATGCTTTTGAAACGTGGTGTTGGAAAAGGCTCTTGAGAGTCCCTTGGACTGCAAGGAGATCAAACCAGTCATTCCTAAAGGAAATCAGTCCTGAATATTTATTGGAACGACAGATGCTGAAGCTGAAACTCCAATACTCTGGCCACTTATTGCGAAGAACTGACTAATTGGAAAAGACCGTGATGGTGGGAAATATTGAAAGCAGGAGGAGAAGGGGATGACAGAGGATGAGATGGTTGGATGGCATCACTGGCTCGATGGACATGAGTTTGAGAGTTGGTGATGGACAAGGAAGCATGGCGTGCTGCAGTCCATTGGGTCACTAAGAATCAGAGATGACTGAGTGACTGAACTGAATACATCCTTCAGTCTTTACTGACATGGAAAGAGAAACACCTTCCATGAGCACTGTGAGGGATTCTAAGGCTTTCTAAAAACTTTTCTAGTGTACACCTACTCTATATTTCTTGATCCTTCTTGGAGTGAATTCTTTAGATTTTATGCCTTCTTTCAGCCTTAAAAAGCCAATCCAAGTTCTGACAGCTTCCCGTTTGCTTTACCTTGGGTGGTGCTGAATTCTCAGATTTGTGTGCTTTCTTCCAATCTCACAGAGTCAAGTTGCCTAGTGAGTGCATTTGCTTACTAACTACCTACAAAGACTTATTCTCACTGCTCTTAGGGGTGTGAACAACAGGTCAGACCATGGGTTTGGTTGTGTGTAGGTGAGGTCCATAGAGCATTGGGGGTGCTCATGGGAAAGTTGGGGGACTCTGAGTGCAGTGCATCACAAGCATTTTGTGAAGAAACTTCCCAATGCATTTCACAAAGTAGTTAATGGGATATGTGTACCTTTGATGCCCTCTGAGAGCCCTGGCTAGTGTTGTCTCAGACCTTACCTACCCCCGAAATGTGCAGCTCACTTAAATTTTCTGGATGGGGAAAGAAGAAGCAGGTCTCTTTGGCAGCATCCTACACAGTTAGAGAAACTCATTGCTTACTGACATGGTCTCACTTTCCCCTATGGAAAAAAAAATCACAGGCCCAAAAGGGCTCTTTTGGCACTGAACTCTGTCCTCTTAGAGGAAGACAAGATATAGGTAAAGTGAAATTGTTGTTTCTTGCCTTCTTTAGTGCATCAAGTCTCAGATATTTTTGCTCCAGAAGTGAGCTGGATCTTTTCCACTGGACTCTGAGACTTCCACAAAGTCCCTCTCATCTGTGGGTCATTGTCAAATTTGGGGGAAGATGGCAGAAAACTCCTATTCTTCCATTTTGATTATGTCTCTTCTATTACCCATGGTTTCAAATTTTCTCTTCATCCTTTGAAATCCTTTTCAAACAACGAGTACTAAAAGTGCATGGAAAAAAAGAAAAAAAAGAAGTGTTAGTCGTTCACTAGTGTCTGACTCTTTGTGACCCCACAGACTGTAGCCCACCAGGCTCCTCTGTCCAGGAGGAGAGGAATGTCCATGGAATTCTCCAGGCAAGAATCCTGGAGTGGGTAGCCATTTCCTTCTCTAGGGGATCTTCCTGACCCAGGGATCAAACCCAGATTGCCTGCATTACAGGTGGATTCTTTACTGTCTGAGCCACCAGGGAAACCCCACTAAAAGTGCACCAGGAACTTCTAAGTGTGTGTGTGTGTGTGTGTGTGTGTGTGTGTGTGTGTGTGTGTGTCTATTAAGTGCATAATACACAGTATTTACCCACTCAATTTTAAAAATTGAAGTAACATCTACATAGCACAAAGCACTTTAAATTGTATAATTCAGTCTCATTCAATATATTTAAAATGCTGTGCAACCATCTCTCCTAATTTTAAAACATTTTTAATACCAAATAATCCCATTATCATTTAGTAGTTGCTTTTCATCCTTCCCTTCCTTCATCCCCTAGAACACCTAACCTGCTTTCACTCTCTCTGACTGACATTTTCTTGATATTTAGTATAAATGGAATCATACAATGTGTTCTTTTTTTCTTTCGGATTTCTTTCACTAGTATATTTTTGAGGTACATCCATGGTGTACCATCTATCAGTACTTCATTGCTTCATATGACCAAATAATACTTCATTGTTTGGATATGCCAAATTTTGTTTATCCGTGCATGGATATTTGGGTTGTTTTCAACTTTGGGGTATTGTAAATGCTGTTATAAGCATTCATGTACAATTATTTGTTTGAGTACCTGTTTTCAATTAGTTTATGTTTTATACCTAGGAGTGGAATTGCTGGACTTTATCATAATTTTAGATTTAGGTTTCTGAATATCCACTAAACTGTTTCCAAAGTAGGTATACAATTTTGCCTCTTCACTAGCAATGGATAAGCATCCTGATTTCTCTGTATCCTCACTGACTCTTTCGTTTCCAACCTAGCAAGTGGGAAATGCTATTGCATTGTGATTTTGATTTGCATTTCCCTTATGCCTAGTCCTAAATAACTTTTCGTGTGTTTGTTGGCTTTATGTACATTTGATGGGGGAATGTTTATTCAAGTTCTTTGTCCAGTTGTGAGTTGTTTGTCTTTCTGTGGTTGAGATGTAAGAGTTCTTTATATATTCTTGACACTAGACTCTCTTATGATATATGATTTGCAAATATTTTCTCCCTTTCTGTAGGCTGCCTTTATACTTTCTTGATAGTGCCCAGTGATATAAAAAAAATTATTTGTTTTTATGAAATCCAATTTATTTTTCTCTTTTGTTTATTGTTTTGTTTGTGTTACATATAAGAATCCATTGTCAAATCAAGGACATGAAGATATATATCCCCATTTTCTTCTAAGAGTTTTGCAGTTTTAATTCTTACATTGCAGTTTTTAATTCATTTTGAGTTAATTTTTGTATCTGGTGTGAGGTAAGGTACACTTTACTCTTTTGCATGTGGCAATTTGGTTGCCATACCACTGCCCAATGAAAAGACTTTTCACTACCAATTGAATTATCCTAGCAGCTAGAGCACTAATGTTGTAACATATTGAGCTTGTGATTAACTGAAAACCCCTGTTGTTGTTATCTTTCAAATGAATTCTGGGTTTCCCCTATCTTGTAATACTACAGCTGTCTACTTGATCTCAAGTACAGAATTTGACATTTGTCAGTGATAAATTTTATCTGGTGAATTTTTATTCAATTTTCATTCAACAAATACTTACAGAATGTATACTATATATCTGTTTGACCACTATAAATTGCAAGTGGTCACACAGGACATGGCAAGAGTGAACATTGACATTTTAGGAAGCAGTGGACTAAAATGAACAGGAATGGGTGAATTTAATTCAGATGACCATTATTACATCTATTACTATGAGCAAAAATCCCTTAGAAGAAATGAAGTAATCCTCATAGTCAACAAAATAGTCCAAAATGTAGTACTTGGGCACAATCTCAAAAACAACAGAATGATCTGTGCTCGTTTCCAAGGCAAACCATTCAATATTGCAGTAATCCAAGTCTATGCCCCAACCACTAATGCTGAAGAAACGGAAGCTGATGGGTTATATAAACCCTTATAAGACCTTCTAGAACTAACACCAAAAAAAAAAAAAAAAAGTGCTTTTCATCATAGTGGACTGGAATGCAAAAGTAGGAAGTCAAGAGATACATGGAGTAACAGGCAAATTTGGATTTGGAGTACAAAACGGAGTGGGGCAAAGGCTAACAGAGCTTTGCCAGGAAAACACACTGGTCATAACAAACATCATCTTCCAACAACACAAGAGACAACTCTACATATAAACATCGTCAGATGGTCAGTACTGAAATCAGATTGATCATATTCTTTGCAGTCATAGATGGAGAAGCTCTAAAGAGTCAGCTAAATCAAGGCTGGGAGCTGACTGTGGCTCAGATCATTATTGCAAAAACTCCTTATTGCAAAATTCAGACTTAAATTGAAGAGAGTAAGGAAAACCAGTAGACCATTCAAGGTATGACCTAAATCAAACCCCTTATTGTTATACAGTGGAAGTGGCAAATAGATTCAAAGGATTAGATCTGATAGACAGAGTGCCTGAAGAGCTATGGACAGAAGTTTGTGACATTGTAGAGGAGGCAAGAAACCTCCAAGAAAAAGAAATACAAAAAGGTAAAATGACTGTTTGAGGAGGCCTTACAATTAGCTAAGAAAAGAAGAGAAGCAAAAGGCAAAGGAGAAAAAAGAAAGATATACCCATCTGAATGCAGAGTTCCAAGAATGGCGAAGAGAGATGAGAGAGCCTTTTTAGGGGAGCAGAAGAAGATGGCAGAGAAGTAAGAGGGGGAGATAGCCAGCCTCCCCACAAATACATCAAAAATGCATCAAGATATAGAACAACTCCTACAAAGCAACCTCTACATGACAGCAAAAGACCCCAGGCCTCCAGTGGTATAGGCTAAGCTCCCTGGAATGAGGTAGGATAGAGAATGGAGACATAAAGAGGGAAAACAAAGAGAACTTCTGGATGGGAGTTGTGCCCCGAGGGAGGGTGGGAGTCCTTAAACAGGAAGAGTTCCTGTGCGTTGGGAAGCTCCCTCACAGGCAGGGGGAGCTGAGGAATCTCAGAAAACCAGGCAAAACAGGGACTTAGAGGGCAGAAAACAGAGACAGCTGCAATTTTCAGCCCATAGATAGCTCACGGACTGTGGCCCCGACCAGATGGCACGCATGGGAAACCAAGAGAAGACCACAGAAGACCTGTGGCACAGAGGGCGAGCCCAGGGTGATGAAAGAGGTGTGGCATACAAATCGATCAGCACCCACAACCATCGTGGTGCAGAGGGTAGGCCTGGGGTGCCAAGAGAGGCATGGCATACAAACCTCTGCAGTGCTCACAAACCACCGGACACAGAAGGCGGGCCTAGGGAGTCAAGACAAGTGAAACAGAGGGTGGGCTGGTGAGAGGAGACAAATGCACACAAGCCCCTTGATGCAGACCGCACAATGGTGAGGTGAAACTTAGTGTACACAAACCTTGGGACATAGAGGACAGGTCCGGGGAGCAAGACAAGTGAACACAAGCCCCATGACACAGAGGGAGGGCCCAGGGATCGAGACAAGTGAACACAAGCCTGGCGAAACAGAGAGCGGCTGGTGAGACGAAACTAGTGCACACAAGCCCCGTGACACAGAGGGAGGACACGAGGAGCTAAGGCAAGTCACACAAGCCCCATGATATAGAGGGCAGGCTTAGTGAGCCAGGACAAGTGTACACAGGCCCTGGGACACAGAGGGCAAGCTCAGGGGGCTAAGGGAAACCAACACAAGTCTCCGCGACACAGAGGGCATGGTCGGGGAGCCGAGAATATATCCACACAGCCCTTACCTAGCAAGCTTTGGCCTGCAGTGCAGGGTAGGACCAGGGAACAGAAGCACCAGCAAAGATTTCAGGGTCAAGTAGGGGGCTGGCAGCAGTGAAGATATGCTGAGAAGGCCACTTTGAAGCAACTGCAGAAATAGACGTGTCTAACACTGCCAAAGCCAAAAGGACTGCCCGAAGACATACTGAACTCGTAGACACACAAAACCTACAACTGGACACTGCACTGCCCTTCAGAGAGACTAAATCCAGCTCCATCAAAGAGAATACAGGCACAAGCTACCCCAACCAGGAAAACATCACAGGACACTAATCCAACCCCATCCACGGGGGGCAGACTCCACAACCAAGAAGAACTAAGACCTTGAGAACTTTTTATTTTCTTATAAATTGCACTGCTTATTCCCCTACATATTTCTACCTTCACATTAGCCTTTTGTGGTGCTGTGGAGATTTCCTCTTTGTTTTTCTTGTTAAAAAATCATTTTAAGATTTTTTTTCTTTTCCACCCTTTTTTGTGATTTTTTTGGATTTTGTTTTTGATATATTTGACTATTTTTCTTATAGTTCTTTATCAGCTGTAGTTATTCTTGAATATACACAAATCTTTTTCACATACATATATTTATTTTTGCTTTTCTATTTTTTTCTTTTCTCTCTTTTTTAACCCTCTTTTCCACCCCTTCCTTTTCTCTTTGCTCTCTGTTTTCTTTTTTTCTCATTTTTCATCTCCTCTTTTCCTGAATTCTTTCTTTTTCACCAAGTACATTAAATTGTTGAGCTCCCTTATACCTAAAGTCACTAAACAACCTTATACCTAAAGTCACTAGAAAAAGAAGAATAAAAACACCCCAAAGTTAGTAGAATGAAATAAATCATAAAAGATCAGACCAGAAATAAATGAAAAAGAAATGGAGGCAATACCAAAGATCAATAGAGCTAAAAGCTGGTTCTTTGAGAAGATAATGAAATGGACACCTCATAAGCCAGGCTCTTCAAGGAAAAAAAGGAAGAAGACTCAAATCAATAAAATTAGAACTGATAAAGGAGAAGTTAAAATATACAATGCAGAAATACAAAGGATCATGAGAGACTACTATGAGCAACTATATGCCAATAAAATGGATAACATGGAAGGAATGGACAAATTCTTAGAAAAGTATAACTATCCAAAAATGAACCAAGAACACACAGAAAATATGAACAGACCAATTCAAAGAATGGAAACCAAAACTATAATCAAAAATCTTCCCAAAACAAAGGCCCAGGACCAGATGGCTTCACAGGCAAATTTCAGCAAAAGTTTAAAGAAGAGCTAAGCACTATGTTAAACACTAGGGGATATATTACTTAACAGGAATGATAAATCTCTGTCCTTGAGTTGTTTACATTCAAACTCAGGGAACAGATAATAAACACATGAACACATATGTAAGGTTAGACAGTGTTAACTGCAAGCAATTTGAAAGATACTGAGTGAATAAGGAGTGCCATACTATTGAAAGAAGGTCTTTGTAGAAAAGTCACATTTGAGGGGGATCTTCCAGCTGGTAATGGAGTCATATGTGGAGATTCCCTCCTTCCCCACAAACACATGAAAAATACATTTTCATGTGGACCAGCTGTTACAGAACACCTACTGAACACTGGCAAGAGACCTCAGACTTCCAAAAAGGGAAGCTAATGTCCACAAAATGGGGTAGGGCAAAAGAAATAAGAAAAAAAAGAGAGATAAAGGAATCGAGACAGGACCTGTGCCTCCGGAAGGGGGCTATAAAGGAGGCAAAGTTTCTGCACAATAGGAAATCCTTTCACTGGCAGGGAAAGGGAGGAGCTTTGGAGGAGAGTGCAGCAACAGATGTGCAAAGGGCAAAGCAGAAAGGACTTCACACCGAGATCAGTGCTGACTAGAAATCCTCAGTCTCAGATGTTTGCACACCCACTGGAGCAGTTGTGAGTAGGGTACTGAGATTCAGGCTTCAGAGGTCAGACCTCAGGTAGAAGACTGGGGATGACTGCCATGATGACAGCCTGAGGAGGCTAGTATGACACAGATGAGGGAGTCCAGGAAAAAGCCGGAGTGGCAAGAGGTCATTGTCCTGGGGTAAAAGAGGAGAGGGGTGGGCCTACCAAGGAGCATCTAACTCCATACACTCACAGATAGCAGGGCACTGCCTTCATGAGCTACAGAGGCAGTACAAGCTGCAGTTGCTATCTCTGAATATTGAGGCGGTGAGACAACTGCCACCACTACCACCAAGCTGTGAACAAGTGGAGGTCACCGTCTGCAACTTCCAGGCAGCCTGTGCAGCCTGTCACTGCCAAAGGTCTCACAGTTCAGGGCCAAATCCCCTGGGAGAACACACTGCTTCCCTCAGGATGTAGCAATGTCCTGTTGAGCCTCTGCCACAGGCACTCCCTGTATATCCCAATTTTGACTGCCATATCCCTCCTTCTCCCTGGCCTGAGTGAGCTTGTGAGCCCTATTCAGCTGCGGCTTTCGCTCCCTATTGTCTGAGTGAGGAACAGGCACCTAAGGGTGGCACACAGAGGCAGAGCCAGAATCAGACTTGACCTATAGTAGCTGTGAGACCAAAGAAGATGAAGGGAATTCCCTTGTACAGCCACGGGAGCAGGAGATTAATTCATCACAATTGGCTTGGTTTACCCTGCATCTGTAGGATATCTGAATAGACAAATGAGTGTTCCCACATTTGAAGCTGTGAATTTCAGGAGTAATTGTGGACTTTGGAAGCAAGTACTAGCCAGAATAAGGTCACATCAGAGTCTAAGCAGGCTCAGTGACCACAGCTGACCCAGATACCTTCCTAGAAATATTGGAGGATGCCCTGAGAAGGCAGGTTGGCTGGAGCTCACTGTGGGGCAAGGAAACTGACACCTGAGACAACAGGAATATATTCTTCTTAACACTACTACTCTCTCTATATATTTTTTCATTTTGTTCTATTGTTCTTTATTTTCCATTATCTTTTGTTTTTTATGCTTTAACTTTATATTATTTTGTTTTCCTTATTTCTATTTTTTTGTACATTATATTTTTCCAAGCTTTTGTTTTTCCTCTGTTCTGCTTTGTTTTTTCTTTTTTCTTATTTTTAATGACATTTTATATTCTATTTTTACTCCAGTTTATTATTTTGCATTTCTCTCCTTTTTTACATTTTCTTTTCTTTTGATCATATTTGTGCATTTGTTTTATACTTATTTGCCTTTTTAAGTTTGCTTTCTTCATTTTGATTTGCTATCTATCATTTTTAATTTTTGATAGTTTGTTGTTAGTGTTTGTTTTCATTTATAGGTTTCATTATTGGTGTGATTGCGCTCTTCTATTTGTTTCCTCTTCTCTTCTTTTCTTTTTCCAAGTGTTTCTTTGTGTGTTTTTGTCTGTTTAGGTTTGCTTTTACCACTTGTCTTGGGGTTTTGTCTGCCTGCTTTCTCTTTTTTTTTTTTCCTTCTATAATGGGCTGTATAAAGAATCTGCCTGCAATGTGGGAGACCTGGATTTGATTCCTGGGTTGGGAAGATCCCCTGGAGAAGGGAGTGTCTACCCACTCCAGTATTCTGGCCTAGAGAATTCCATGGACTCTATAGTCCATGGGGTTGCAAAGAGTTGGACATGACTGAGCAACTTTCACTTTCACTTTCAATGTGCTGTGTGGCCTGCAGTCTTGGTGCTCCATCCAAGGGTCAGTCCTGAACCTCTGATGTGAGAGACCTGAGTTTGGGACATTGGACCACGAGAGAAATCCCAGCCCAATGGAATATTAATTGGTGAAAATGCTACCAAAGGCCAACTCAACACTAAGACCTGGCTCCACCCAGTGGCCAGCAAGCTTCAGTATTGGACGCTAGAGGCTAAACAGGGAGCAAAACAGGAACCCATTAGTAGACAGGTTGTCTAAAGCCATACTTAGCTCAAAGGCACACCAAAGCCACTGGACATGGCACTGCCCATCAGAGACAAAATACAGCTGCACCCACAAGAACACAGACACCAGACCCCCTCCACCATAAAGCTTACACAAGACACTGGTCCAAACCTACACACTGGGAGCAAACTCTGCAAGTAAGATGAATTATGACCCTGCAGCCTGTGGAAAGGAGACCCCAAGCACAGTAAGTTAAACAAAATAGGAAGACAGAGAACCATGCGGCTAATGAAGGAGTAAGGTGACAACCCACAAGACCAAACAAACAAAGAGAAAATAGGCAGTCAATCTGAAAAACAATTCTAAGTAATGATAGTAAAGCTGATTCAAAATCTCAGAAACAGAATGGAGGCACAGATAATTAAAATGGAGGCATTGATCGAGAAGATACATAAATGTTTAACAATCACCAAAAAGAACTAAAGAACAGACCATCAGCAATGAACAACACAATGATTCAAATTAAAAAAACAAAATTTTCTAAATGTGATGCTGGCGAAGACTCTTGCAAGCCCTTGGACAGCAAGATCAAACCAATCAATCCTAAAGGAAATCAACCCTGAATATTCATTGGAAGGAGTGATGCTGAAGCTGAAGCTCCAATATTATGACTGCTTAATATGAAGAACTGACTCCTTAGAAGATCCAGATGCTGGGAAAGATTGAAGGCAGGAGGAGAAGCGGATGACAGAGGATGGGATGGTTCAATGGCATCATCAACTCAATGGACATGAGCTTGAGAAAACTCCAAGAGATAGTGAGGGACAGGGAACCCTGGTGTGCCACAGTCTATGGGGTCACAAAGAATCGCACATGACTGAGCAACTGAACAACAACACTGAAGAAATCAAAGAGGAAATTTTAAAAAATGCCCAGAAAAAAAATGAAAAAGAAAACATGATAACCCAAAACCTACAGAATGCAGCAAAATCAGTGCTAAGAGGTAAATTTATAGCAATAAAAACCTACATCAAGAAAAAAGGAATAATTCAAATAAACAACCTAAACTTACACCTAAAGCAAATAGAAAAAGAAAATTTTAAAAAAAAGTTAGTAGAGAGAAAGAACTCATAAAGATCAGAACAGAAATAAAATAGAAATGAATAAAAAAGGAAAGATCAAGAAAATGAAAAGCTGCTTCTTTGAGAAGATAAACAAAATTGACAAACCAGTGGCCAGATTCATCAAGAAAATAAGGGAGAATATTCAAATCCATAAAATTAGAAATTGAAAACAAGTTACAATGCACAATGCAGAAATAAAAGGATCAGGGCTTCCTTTGTGGCTCAATGGTAAAGACTCTACCTGCCAATGCAGGATACACAGGTTCAATCCTTGGTCCAGGAAAATCTCACATGCCATGGAGCACCTAAGCCTGTTTACAACAACTATTGAGCCTGTGCTCTACAGCTGGGAAACACAACTACTGAAACCACTTAACTACTGGAGCCCATGTGCCCTAGAGCCAGTGTTCCACAATAACAGAAGCTAGCACAATTAGAAACCCAAACACTGCAAATAGACTTGCCCATGCTCATCGCAACTAGAGAAAAGGTTGCACAAACCAGCACAGCCAAAAATAAATAAATAAATAAACTTATCTTAAAAAATAAATAAAAGGATCATAAGAGATTATTACAAGCACTTACATGCCAATAAAATGAATATACTGGAAGAAATGTACAAATATCTAGAAAAATACAACCTCCCAAGACTGAACCAAGAAAAAATTGAAAATATGAACAGACAAATCACATGAATTGAAACTTTGATCCAAAACCTTCCAACCAACAAAAGCCCAGGACCAGATGGCTTCACAGGCAATTTCTATGAAAAGTTCAGAGAAGATCTAATGCCTATCCAACTTAAACTGCTCAAAAAAATTGCAGAGGGAGGAAAATTACCAAGCTCATTCTATTAAGCCACCATCAACCTATATCAAAACCAGACAAAAATATCACACAAAAAAGAAGTTTATAGGCCAATATCACTGATGAACACAGGTGCAAAAATCCTCAACAAAATTCTTGCAAACAGAATTCAAGAACATATTAAAAAGATCATACACCATGTGACATTTATTCAGGTGGTATTTATCCCAGAGATACAATTATTTTTCAATATATGCAAATCAATCAATGTGATATACCATAGTAACAAATTGAAAGACAAATCCCATATGATCATCCCAATAGATGCAGAAAAGAGCTTTTGATAAAATTCAATATCCATTTATGATTAAAATTCTCCAGAAAATTAACAGAGAAGAAAATTACCTCATTATAGTAAAGGCTGTACATGAGAAATCCACAGCAAACATGATCCTAAATGGTGAAGAACTGAAAGTTTTCCCTCTGATATCAGGATAAATATAAGTGCCCCCACTGTCTCCACTATTATTTAATAGTTTGGAAGTCCTAGCCATGGCAATCAGAGAAGAAAAGAAATAAAAGGAATCCAGATTGGAAAAAAAGTAAAATTCTCACTGTTTACAGATGACATGCTACTATACATAAAAACCCTAAAAATGCCACCAGAAAATTACTAGAGCTTATCAGTGATTTAGAAGCCAAAGGATACAAAATTAATACACGAATTGCATTCCTACACACTAACAATGAAAAATAGAAAGATAAGTTAAGGAAACCATACCATTCACCATTGCAAGAAAAAAATAAATACCAAGGAATAAATCTACCAGAAGAGACAAAAGACCTGTATGCAGAAAACTATAAGACACTGATGAAAGAAATCAAAGATGACACAAACAGTTGGAGAGCTATACCATGTTCGAGGATTGGAATAATCAAAATTTTGAAAATGACTATACTACCAAATCTAATCTACAGACTCAATGCAATCCCGATCAAACTATCAATAGCGTTTTTCACAGCACTAAAACAAAAAAAATGGAGAACTCAGCAGTGACCACAGGACTGGAAAATATCAGTTTTCATTCCAATCACAAAGAAAGGCAAAGTCAAAGAGTGTTCAAACTACTGCACAGTTGCACTCATCTCACATGCTAGCAAAGTAATGCTCAAAATCTCCAAGCCAAGCTTCAACAGCACATGAACCGTGAAATTCCACATGTTCAAGCTAGATTTAGAAAAGGCAGAGGAATCAGAGATCAAATTGTCAACATCTGTTGGATCATAGAAAAAGCAAGAGAGTTCCAGAAAAGCATCTACTTCTGCTTTATTGACTACACCAAAGCCTTTGACTGCGTCAATCACAACATACTGTGGAAAATTCTTAAAGAGATGGAAATACCAGACCAGCTCACCTGCCTCCTGAGAAATCAAGGATATGCAGGTCGAGAAGCAACAGTCAGATCTTACATGGAAGAGACTTGTTTCAAATTGGGAAAGGATTACATCAAGGCTGTATATGGTCACCCTGCTTATTTAACTTATATGAAGAGTACATCATGCCAAATGTCAGGCTGGATGAAGCACAAGCTGGAATCAAGATTGCCAGGAGAAATATCAATAACCTCAGATAAACAGATGACACCATCTTTTTGGCAGAAAGTGAAGAAGAACTAAAGAGCTTCTTGATGAAAGTGAAAGAGGAGAGTGAAAAAGCTGGCTTAAAGCTCAACATTCAGAAAACTAAGATCATGGCATCTGGTCTCATCACTTCATGGCAAATAGATGGGAAAACAGTGGGAACAGTGGCAGACTTTATTTTCTTGTGCTCCAAAATCACTGTGGATGGTGACTGCAATCATGAAATTAAAAGACACTTGCTCCTTGGAAGAAAAGCTATGACCAACCTAGCCAGCATATTAAAAAGCAGAGACATCACTTTGCCGACAAAGGTCCATCTAGTCAAAGCTATGGTTTTTCCAGTAGTCATGTATGGATGTTAGAGTTGGAGTATAAACAAGGCTGAGGGCCAAAGAACTGATGTCTTTGAACTGTGGTGTTGGAGAAGACTCTTGAGAATCCCTTGGACTGCAAGGAGATCAAACCGGTCAATCCTAAAGGAAATCAGTCCTAAATATTCATTGGAAGGACTGATGCCAAAGCTGAAACTCCAATACTTTGGCCACCTGATGCAAAGAACTGATTCATTGGAAAATATCCTGATGCTGGGAAAAATTGAAGGCAGGAGGAGAAGGGGATAACAGAGGATGAGATGGTTGGATGACACCAGTGACTCGATGGGCTTGAGTTTGAGCAAGCTTCAGGCATTGGTGACAGACAGGGAAGTCTAGCGTACTAGTTCAGGCATGAGAACCTAGAGGAACTGGAAAGAACAAATATTACAGAGATTTTAAAAGACACATTTTGATTTTACAACCAATTAGACCTAAGTGACATAGGAAAGAATCATTTTTAATGTCCAGCTCTACCAGTGGCAGTCCATTTAACCTACTCCAAAGAGGGTTCTAGCATAAGAAGATTTTTAAAACCCATACAACTAGTAATTTATTTCTCTTCTTCCTTGTAAACTGCCTTGCATACCACTGCCACTCAATTCATATTTGTTCAATAAAGGGTATTTGAGAAGTTCACAACACTTCATAATATGACACTAATCTGATTTTGTCTCAGCTGTATTCCTTTGCAACTACACAGTGGATATGGGTTTTGCTTTGCTTTGTACTTCTGATCTGACTTGTTGTTCTAACAAAACCTAAACTAAATGAGTAACACAACAAGCCTAATTTTGATCCTACTTGGCATATATTACCAGTGGTTATAATTTTGGCTTGTAGATGGGTGCAAAGCCTTTGGAACTGGCTATGAAATAAACAAACAGATAAATGCTAAGCCACTGATTTAAAGATAGACCACTTTATATTATGTCAAATATGGAAATACTGCATTTTCTTCTTTCATCTACTGGGGTTGAGATTCAGGTGACAAACACTCTCTTGGGGGCAAGCAAAGCTAAATAATAATTTCCTTGCAAAAGCTGTGGAGACATGGCTGATTCATGTCAATGTATGACAAAACTCACTGCAATGTTGCAAAGTAATTAGCCTCCAACTAATAAAAATAATTGAAAAAAAAAAAGCTGTGGAGAAAGGATGTCCTGAAAACTTTACCCATATCTGGTGAACTGCACTAAGGTGTTTTTTTTTTTTTTTTAATAATTCGTTTTTATTGACGTATAGTTGCTTACAAAGTTGGGTTAGCTTCTACTGCACAGCTCAGGCACACACATATATGGATTCCCTCACTTCGGATTTCCCTCTCATTTAGGACACCACAATGTCTCATTTAGGATACCACAAAGTAGAACTCCCTGTGCTATACAGTATGTTCCCCTCAGTTGTCTATTTTATGCATTGTATCAGTAGTATATACATGTCAATCCCAATCTGCCAATTTCTCCCACCCCACCCCTTTCCCTTGTTATTCATACATTTGTTCTCTACATCTGTGTTTCTATTTTTGCTTCACAAATAAGGTCATCTATACTATTTTTCTGGATTCCACATATATGCAGGAATATATGATATTTATTAATATATGATATTTATTTTACTCTTTCTGACTTACTGTATATGACAATCTTTATGTCCATCCATGTCTCTACAAATGACCAAACTTCATTCCATTTTCTGGCTGAGTAATATTCCATTCAATATATGTGACATGAGCTTTTTCTAATTGAAGAATAATTGATTTTCAATGTGATTTCTGCTATATAACATTAGTAAGCCATAATTATCCATATATCCTCTCTTTCTTAAGCCTCTCTCCCACCCCCCATCCCACCTCTCTAGGTTGTCACAGAGCACCAAGCTGAGCTTCCTGTGTTATACAGCAGCTTCCTACTAGCTATCTACTTTATACATGGTAATGTATGTATGTCAATGCTACTCTCTCATTTCTTCCCACCCTCTCATTCCCCTACTGTGTCCACAAGTTTATTTTTATATGTCTGTGTCTCTATTCCTGCCCTGAAAACAGGTTCATCAGTACAGTTTTTCTAGGTCCATATGTATGCATTAATATATGAAATTTATTTTTCTCTTTCTGATATACTTCACTCTGTGTAACAGGTTTTAGGTTCATCAACCTCAGTTCAACTGACTCACATTCGTCCCTTTTTATGGCTGAGTAATATTCCATTGTGTATTATGTGCCACAACTTCTTTATCCATTCATCTGTCAATGGACATCTAGGTTTGCTTCCATGTTCTGGCTATTGTCAATAGTGCTGCTGTGAACATTGGGGTACACATTTTTTAATTACCAATTTCTCAGGGTATATGTCCAGTAGTGGGATTGCTGGGTCATATGGTAGTTGTATTCCTAGTTTTATAAGGAACCTATACTCTTATCCATAGTGGCTATATCAATTAACATCCCCACCAACATTGTGACACATCTTTATGCATTCCTCTGTTGAAAAACATTTAGATTGCTTCCATATCCTGGCTATTGTAAGTAGTGCTCTTATGAACATTGGGGTGCATATGTTTTTTTGAATAATGGTTTTCTCTTGGTATATACTCAGTAGTGATATTGCAGGGTCATATGATAGTACTATTTATAGTTTTTTAAGGAAACTTCACACTGTTTTCCATAGTGGCTTTATCAATTTAAATTCCCACCAACAGCTTAAGAGGGTTCCTTTTTCTCCATACTGTCTCAACCAGTTATTGTTTGTAGATTTTTTTATGATGACCATTCTGACCAGCATTTCTCTATTAGTGATGCTGAATATCTTTTCATGCATTTGTTGACCATCTGTAGATCTTCCTCAGAGAAATGCCTATGTATTTAAAATATTTTTCATGCATTTAAAGTTTTTATATATTGAGCTGCATGAGCTGTTTGTATATTTTAGAGATTAATCCTTTGTCATTTGATTTGTTGGGAAATATGTCTCCCATTTGGAGGGTTGTTTTTTCTTCTTATTTATGGTTTCCTTTGCTGTGCAAAAGTGTTTATATTTAATTGGGTCCTCTTTGTTTATTTTTGTTTTTATTTTTATTAATCTAGGAGGAAGACAAAAAAAGATCATGCTTTGATTTATTTGAACACAGGCAAACTGTGTTCTGCCTATGCTTTTCTCTAAGAGTTTTATAGTGTCTCACCTTGCATATAGGTCTTTAACCCATTTTGAGGTTTTTTGTGTGTGTTTACATGGTGTTAGGAAGTGTTCTAAATTCATTATTTTACATGTGAGTGCATGCATGCTAAATCACTTCAGTCATACCCACCTTTTTGTGACCCTGTGGATTGTAGCCCACCAAGGTCCTCTGTCCATGAAATTTCTCAGGCAAGAATACTGGAGTGGGTTGCCATTTTCTTCTCCAGATCTTCCCAACTCAGGGATCAGACCCATGTCTCCTATGTCTCCTTCACTGGCAGGTGAGCTCTTTAACACCAGCACCACATGTAGCTGTCAAGTTTTCCAGTTTTCCCAGCACCACTTATTAAAGAGGCTGTATTTGCTCTATTGTATATTCTGGCCTCCTTGTCATAGTTTAGGTGACCATGGGTGCATGGGTTTAATCTTTGGGCTTTGTATCCTATTCCTTTGATCTACATTTCTGTTTCTGTGCCAGTATCATACTGTCTTGATTACTGTAGCTTTGTAGTAATAGTCTGAAACCAATAAGTCAGATTCCTCCAGCTCCACATTTCTCTCTCAAGATTGCTTTTGTTAATCAGAGTCTTTTGTGTTTCCATAGACTATAAATTTTTTGTTCTAGTTCTGTAAAAAATGCCATTGGTAATTTGATAGGGATTGAACTGAATCTGTAGAATGCTTGAGTTAGTATAGTCATTTTCACACTATTGATTCTTCCAATCCAAGAAGATGATATATATCTCCATTTGTTTGTGTTTTTTAATTTAATTTTGTTTTTATTCTTCAATCTGTTAATATGTTGTAACATATTGATTGATTTGTGTATATTGAAGAATCCTTGCATCACTGGGATAAATCCCACTTGATCATGGTGTATGATCCTTTTAATGTGTTGTTGGATTCAGGTTGCTAGTATTTTGTTGAGGACTTTTGTGTCTATGTTCAACAGTGCTACTGGCCTGTAATTTTCTTTTTTGCATGTGATATCTTTGTCTGATTTTGATTATCAGGGTGATGGTGGCCTTGTACAATGAATTTGGGAGTATTCCATCCTCTGCAATATTTTGCCAGAGTTTAAGATGGATAGGTGTTAACTTTTCTCTAAATGGTTGATAGAATTCACCACTGAAGCCATCTGGTCCTGGACTTCTGTTTTTGGGGAGATTTTTAACCACATTTCAATTTCATTACTTATGATTGTTTTGTTCGTATTTTCTATTTCTTTTGGTTCAGTCCTGGAAGGTTGTATTTGTCTTATAAGTTGTCCATTTCTTCCAAGTTTTCCATTTTATTGGCATATAAAATGCCTTGATTGTAGTCTCTTATGATCCTTTGTATTTCTGTGGTGAAAGTTTTATCTTCTACTTTTTCATTTCTAATGTTGTTGATTTCAGCCCTCTCCTGTATTTTTTGATGAGTCTGGCTAGAGATTTATCATTTTTTTTTTATTTTCTCAAAGAGCTACTTTTAGTTTCATTGAATTTTTCAATTGTTCTGTTTTTATTTATTTCTGCTCTTATCTTTATAATTTATTTCCTTCTAATAACTTTAGGTTTTGTTTATTGTTGTTTCCCTAGTTGCTTCAGTATAAGATTAGGTGTTTGAGATTTTTCTTGTTTCTTTAGGTAGGGTTGCATTGCTATAGATTTCCCTCTTAGATATGCTTTTGCTTCATCCCATAAGTTTTGGGTCATTATGTTTTCACTGTCATTTGTTTCTGGTATTTTTAAACTTTTCTCTTTAATTTCTTCAGTGATCTCTTGTTTATTTTGTAGCTTACTGGTTGGCTACTGAGAGAATAACAGGCAGGAAGGCCAGGGGTCCCCAAGCGGAGGAAACAGACTGTAATTGTCAGATTTTTTTTTCCTCTCTCTTAAGCGGCAGGAGGAAACAAACTACAAATGTCAGACTTTTTTTTCCCTTCTCTATACAAAATTAAAAGATTTCTTTTAAAATTCTGTGTTGTCATGATGACACCTGGTTCCGCCTGAACTTTTCTCAAACCTTGAGCTAACCAATGCATTTTTCTTATGGAAATATTTTTCTTAAGCTATGTTAAGGAACTGTGTATTTGCCTCTTAGAATCTGCCCTTCTTCAAGTCAGTTCCACCTAAGACTGAAACCTGGGAACTGATAATGGCTCAACAAACCAGTATGTTTTATTCTTGGAAATGTTCTTTTAAGCTATGTCAATTAATCTATGTATTTGCTTGTAAATCTGCCTTTCTTCAAGATTCATATCAATTGTTTTATGGCCCCGGGATGACTCACCTTGTGGCAATGCTATCTCAAAATGCATGTTGTGGGTGAGGGCCTGGTGCAACTCTCTCAGTTTTGCAACATTTCCTTTCTCTAATTAGCAGTTTGCTAATAGGCATATAACTCCCTGTGCAAGGGAGCACTCTTTCCGTCCCCTTCTGATGTCTATGTCCTTTCCCATGTTAGGGAAATTTTCAACTATAATCTCTTGAAATATTTTTTTATGCCTTTTCTCTTTCTCTTCTTCTTCTCGGACCCCTATATTTCCAATTTGGTACATTTAGTGTCCCATATTTCTCTGCAACTGTCCTCAATTCTTTTCATTTTTTTTTCTTTATTCTGCTCTTCAACATGTATTTTCATCATTCTGTATTTCAGCTCACCTTTTCACTTTTCTGCCACAGTTATTTGACTGTTGATTCCATCTAGCATATTTTTTTTTTCAGTTAATTGTGTTGATCATTATTGATTGTTCATTCTTTAGTTCTTCTAGGTCCTTGTTAAATATTCTTTGAATCTTCTTGATCTATGCCTCCATTCTATTTCCAAGATCTTAGAGCATTTGTACTATCATTTCTCTGAATTTTTTCAGGTAGATTGCCTATTTCCTCTTTATTTATTTGGTCTTGGGTTTTTTTTTTACCTTGCTCCTTCATCTGCACCATATTTTCTTGTCGTCTCATTTTGTCTAACCTACTGTGTTTAGGGTCTTTGTTCTCACAGACTGCAGGGTTGTATATCCTCTTGCCTCTGCTGTCTGCCCCCTGGTGAGTGAGGATGATACAGGGGCAAGTGTAGACTTCTTGGTGGGAGGGTCTTGTGCCTGCACTCTGGTGAGTAGATTTGAATGTTTACACTCTGTAGGTCAAGGCCTCATCAGGCGGGGTGTCTTGAGATATCTGTGAGTTAAGTATGATTTCAGGCAGCCTGTTTACTGATGGGTGGGTTTGTGTTATTCTCTTGATTGTCTGGCATGACATTTCTAGCACTGAAGGCTGCTGGAAGTTGTATTGGGCTGGGTCTTAATTTTGATATGGATACCTCCAGGAACATGCATGCCTGTTAATATTCCATGGACCCAGAAATTCTCTGGTGGTCCAACATCTTGGACTCTATGCTCCCACCCTGGAGGCCCAGGCCCAACCCTTCAGCAGAGCCTATAGCTAACAAAGCAATAGCCTACAGCCAATAGAGTGAAGCCTGAGAAAAAAGGAAGAAAAGGAAAGAAATAACAGAAAAATGAAAAATGAAAAAAAAGAAAACAAACAGAACCCAAGACATAGCAAAAACAACAGCAGACAAAAAACAGTAACAACAACCCAAGAAACACACACACGCAGAAAATAGGAAAAAAACAAGCAAAAAATAACAAAATAATTCTAATATGAGAATAGTTAATAAGGACTAAACTAACAAAGAATTAAAAATAAAAACAGAAAGCAAACAAACAATAAAAAGAGTGAAAGCAAACAAAGCAGGAAAAAAAAGCCACAAAGCAACAAGAAGAATATAAAACACAGTGCAATAAAAAGTTAAAGTAAAAAATTATATATAATATATGCATATGTAAAGTAAAAATAAAAGATAAAAAACAATAAAAGCAGTAACAACAACAAATGAGTAAAATGAAACACACACACAAAAAGAATATTAGTAATAAGAATATTTTTCTGGAGCCTCTTCTGTCAGTGTTCTTGCTCCCACAGTGAACCAGAGCCAAACCCCACATCCTAAGTAGGCTTTCCAATACCTCTAGATAGTTCTCTGTATCTGCTGTGGACACTGTGGAGCCAGCTCAGACTCTAACCTTGCCCAATTCTCACATGTTCTTGCCCCCTGTGTCCAGTGCTGTTAAAGTTAAACAGGTCTCAATTGTTGAAATATTTGTTGCCTATTCATATGTTCCAGAGATGCAGGATTTACCCAGTTTACATGGGGATTGAGTCCACAGCTTGTGCAGTTGCACAGAAAGATATCTGTTCCTCTTCCTTAGTTGCACTGCTCCTGGGGCTCGGGTTTGGTTTTGATCCAACCTCTTTGTGTGCCTCACTCTCAAGCATCTCTTCCTGCCCAGATGAGAGGGAAGGAATAGATGCTTGAGGCACCATTTATTTATTCATATTGGGGTAGGGGTACTGTGGCCACAATTAGATTGTCTGTAAGTTGCCTGTGGCAGCAGGACCAACAAGCAGTTGGAACAGACTGTAGCTGGAGTATGGGAAGATGTTGGCCGCACTCCCTGTGCACCTCTCAGTAATGATGCCTCGCTTTTCAGTCTGCTTTCTCTAAGGAGCATTTCCAGATGCAAATCTCCTCACTCCAGTCCCCTCTGCTGTATCTACACAACCAACAGTGTTTTTTCCCAGGATCCATTCTCTCAACCCCATGCTTTAGCACTCAGCCTTCACCAGCATTGGAGGGCTCTTGTCCCAGGCAGGGGTGCCCACCACTGATTCCCAAGGAGGTTTTGGTATGGGCAGTGCTCAGGCCCTTGGAGCTCATGCTGGCCAACAGAGGAGACCCCCACCTAACAAGAAAGTGGACCTGCTCAGGTGGGAGCCCCTCCTAATGCCCCTGGAGACCAAAGAAGCCAGCAGTTGGGGAAAGGGGTTATAATGTTGGGTTCTCCTCTTGCACACCTCTCAACAACGACACCTTGCTTTTATGTATCTTAGGCTTTTTCTGCAGATGTTCCCAGTTGTGGAGCTGCTTACTCCTGTCTCTTCAGGCTGCCTTTTCACAATCAACAGCTGTCTCCTCCCTGGGTCCCTGTTCCAAACCCACTTTCCACACCCAGCCCTGTTTTGCAAAGAAAATTCATGATTCAGGCTGGAAAGTACAGAGATGTGGTAGAGTGCACTAAAGTTTGACTGTAATAATGTGTTCTATTATTCTGTTCCTTACCCAAAGTAGAAGATATGCTGACCTGAGGAACATAATCCAGGTCTGAAGGACATAATTCAAATAATTTCTAAAATCATCACTAGCTCCTCTGATCTATCAGGGCTCCTTCCTCAGTGAATGGAACTTTGCACATTTCATATACTCATCCTATTCACTCTGTCCTTTGACTGGGTTGAGAAAAGACAAGTCCCTTGAGAAAAATGAGTAAGAATCCCCTTTCCCTACCATGTATGCACAATATCCTAGTTCCAAGAATTTTTTTAAATCATTCTCTTTATACATAGCTGCTGCTATATTTCACATTCTTATGTCATTTTACTTGCTCTTCTCTCTAGTTAGAATGTCTTCCCAACATACCTCTTCTGTCACCACCTTTTATCCCTCTTTCACTTGTTAAATATTCATCCTTCAGATTCAGCTCAAATTCTAGCTCTAGCATTACGTTCCTAATGAAGACTTTCTTGTCATCCATCATACAATTGAGCTCCATCCTCTAAACTACAACAGCACCAGGTAAAGATCATTATTATAGTACCTAGCATTATAATAGGAATTGTGCATTTATATTCTTTGAACTCCTCCAGGCTAGAGCTAATGTAGCCCTGGTGCTTGATTCAGTGTTTGTAATATAGTAGGCACTGAACTAGTTGTTCATTTGTTCAGTACTGGGAATTAGTGGAAAGAACAGTGTCCCTCATGAAGCTTATTAAATACTAGTCAGAATAAAAGGACAATAAACAATATAGAATATGTCAGATAAAATCAGAGAGGGTAGTAGGGATGGGGGTACTCATGAAGGTGTTATTTTTTTTAAATAAACCTCTCTGGGGAGGTAATATTTTAACAGAAGACTGAAAAAAGGAGAAGGTGAGTCATGTGGATATTGCAGGAAAGAGGATTCCCAGCAGAAGAAATGGCAAATTCAAAGTTGTTATAGCTTAAACACAGTGAATGGAGACAGGGGATAGGAGATGGGGTCAGAGAGGGAGCAGGTACAAAATAGTGCACTTTCTTGTATGCCAAGGTAAGTACTTTGGCTTTAAGTTTGATGGGATGCCATTGCAAAGATTTGAGCATGGAACTGACCTGATATGCCTTTGGTTATAATAAGATCACTCTTGCTGATGTATTAGGAATACATTTTTAGGGACAGATAAAGAATAGAGGGTACTACTTAAAAGGCTATTATAAAATATTAGGGGAGAGATGGTGGTAGCACAGACTAGTTTGGTATGCTGGAGTTGGTGAAAAGTGGTTGGATTTAGGAGATTCTCTTTTACAACATTATAGCTAACAACATGTGCTCTATTTATCAAATATGTAATATAATGATGACTCTAATGTCTTTGGCCTGATAAACGGAAAGGAGGCGCAATTTACTGAAAAAGAGAAGGCTGAGAGAAGCAGGCTGATTAGAGCCATGGGAACACTGAGTTGTGCTTTGGCTGGGTTAATAATGGGACAAAGTAGGATGAATAGATGAAGGTGAGGAAGATGAGCAGTTTTCCTGAGATAAATTAAGGCTACCTGACTTTGGTGTTTTCTGAGATACTATTCTTCACAAAACCAAAGTCAGTAACAACAGTTTCAAAAATCACTAAAATTTATTGAATAAAAAAGATAAGTGCTAAGCACTGTGGGTACTTTATATGCATGCTCCTATTTAATATTTCTCCAAATGCTAGAAATTACAAATTATTTTTCCCTTTCTGCAGATGATACAGCTAAAGTTCAGAGACTTAAACATACTCCAAGATCATCACATATTTCTATTATACATCTTTGCCCATGAAGAGATTTCAACCACTCCTGTTATAGTATATTTTGTCCAGTTTTGCAATTGGATAAATGAAGATCTTAGAGGCAGAGAGTACTTAAGTATTTCAGACAGAAATGTACCACAATCTGGAGATATATCTTCTTATATAAAAAATGCTAACAGAAATAAAAAACTTGAGGAAAGCTAGAAAATTCACAAATACATAGAAATTAAACAACACACTCCTGAAAAATCAAAGAGGAAATCAAAAGGAAAATAAAAAATAATTTTGAGACAAATTAAAAAAGAAATACAACATATCAGAACTTACCAGGTGCAGCAAAGGCAGTTTTAAGAAGAGAGTTTATAACTGTAAACATACACATTTAAGAGCAAAGAAATATCTCAAACAGCCTAACATTACACCTCAAGGAACTAGAAAGACTAGGCCCAAAGTTAGCAGAAGTAAAGAAATAATAAAAATCAGAGCAGATGTAAAGGGAATAGAGAATAAGAACACAGTAGAGAAGATTAACAAACACAAGAGCTGGTTCTTTGAAAAGTAAAGAAAATAACTAATCTTTAGCTATACTAACCAATATAAAATAAGAAATAAAAAAGAAAAATTGAATTTTAAAAATTACAAGTGAAAGAAGTGGCATTACCACTGGTACCAGAGATACCAAGACTATAAAATATGATACACCAACTTATCGGACATCCTAACTAGAGGAAGTAGATTCCTATAATAATATAATCTATCAAGTGTGAATCATGAAGAAATAGAAAATACGAACAGACTAATAACAAGTAACAAAACTGAATCATTAATTAAAAAAAACCTCCCAAATAAGGCAAGGTCAGGACTAGGTGGGTTTATTAGTGAATTCGACCAAATATTTAAAGAAGAATTATTATCAATCCTCCTCTACTCCTCCAAAAAAATTGAAGAGGAGGGGACACTCTCAAATTCATGTTATGAGATCAGCTTTACTCTGACTCAAAGGCAGATAAGGATACTATAAGAAAGCCATAGGCCAATATCACTAATGAATACGGATGCAAAAATTTGCAACAAGATACTAAGACACCTAATTCAACAGCACATTAAAAGAGCATATACCATGTTCAAGTGAGATTTATCCCAAGGATATAAAAATGATCCCACATATGCCAATCAATCATGAGGCACACTATAGTAAAAGAATAAAGGATAGCAGGAATTAACTACTTGGTGATCTAGTAGTTAGGACTCTATACTTTCACTGCTGAAGGCCCAGGTTCAATCCCTCGCCAAGGAACTAAGATCCTGAAACTGTGGCCAAAGAAAATGAGAATAAAGGAAAAATTCACACGATCATCTCAACAGATGAAGAAAAAGTGCTTAACAAATACAATGTTCTTTCATGATAAACACCCTCAACTAATTAGGTATAGAAGAAACTTACTTCAACATAATAAAGGCTCCACAGGACCAGCCCACAGATGACATCATACTCAATGATGAAAAGCTGAAAGCATTTCCTCTAAGATCAACAATAAGATAAGGGTGTGTACTCCCAGCACTCCTATTCAATGTAGTACCAAAAGTCCTAGCCAGAGCAATCAGGCAAGAGAAAGTAATAACTCATCCAAAACAGAAAAGAAAAAAAATTACCTTTATTTGCAGTTGACATCTCATATATAGAAAAGCCTAAAGATTCCACCAAATAATTGTTAGACTTAAAAAATAATTGTAAGAACTACTAAATAGCAACTGTTAGAATGAATAAAAGTGCAGGATACAAAATCAACATACAAAAATCAGTTATGTTTCTTTACACTAACAATGAACTATCTGAAAAACAAATAAAACAATCCCATTTGCAAAAATATCAAAAACAATAAAATACTTAAGAAAAATTTAACCAAGAAGGTGAAAGATCTGTGCAGTAAAAACTGTAAGACGTTGATAAATGGCATAAAATTTCATTTATAAGATGAATAATTTACTGGAGAGCTAACTGACAGGATGGTACAATTAGTTAACAACAATGTATTTTATACTTGAAAGTTGGTAAGAGAGTAGACCTCAAGTTCAGAAATAAAGTCCAGAAATAAACTCATGCATATATGGTCAATTAACATTTGACAAGCGAGCAGACAATACTCAATGAGGAAAAGACAGTCTCTCAATAAATGGTGTTAAGAAAACTAGATGTACAAATGCAAAAAAATGAAATTGAACTCCCTTTTATGTCACTCAAAAAGTTAACCTGAGATGGATTAAAGACCTAAATGTAAGACTGGAAATCATAAAACTCTTAAAAAATGTAGGGAAAGAAATTCCTTAATATTGAGTTTTTTTAATATTAATAAACTTAATATTGAACTTTTTACATATAGAAGTATATATTTCAAAATGATTACCAGAATAAGGTTAGTTAACAAATCTATTACCTCACATAATTACCAGATTTTGGCATGTGGTGAGAACCTTTGAGACCTACTCTCTTAGCAATTTTCAAGTATATATTATTGTTAACTATATTCAACATGCTGTCAATTAGACCTCCAGAAAATTATTCACTTTATAAATGGAATTTTGCACCATTTGGCAACTAATTTTTTGATATGACAACAAAAGCATAAAGAACAAAAACACAATAAATAGGACTACGTAAAACTAAAAAGCTTCTGAACAGTAATAAACATATAAATAAATAAGCAAATAAAATGAAAGACAACAGAATGAGAAAAAATATTTGCAAATTATCTATCTGATAAGGGGTTAATATCCAAAATATGTAAGTGTTAGTCATTCAGGTGTGTCCGACTCTTTGCAACTCCATGGACTGTAGCCTGCCAGGCTCCTTTGTCCATGGGATTCTTCAGGCAAGGATACTGAAAGTGGGTTGCCATTCCCTTCTCCAAAAATATATAAGAAATCCATACAACTCAATAGCAAAAGAAAGAAAGGAAGAAAGAATCTAGTTTAAAAAGGAGCATAAGACCTTTGGGCCATTTTCCCATAGAAGACAGTCATATGGTCAATAGGTACATGAAAATATGCTCAACATCACTAATTACCAGGAAAATGTAAAGAATAAAAGGGGCAGCTGTGCATTGTTGGTGGTAATGTAAATTGGTACAGCCACTATGGAGAACAGTATGGTGGATCCTCAAAAAAAAAAAAAAAAAAACAAAAAAACTAAAACTAGAACTACAATATAATTCAGCAATCTCACTTATGGGTAAGACAAGGCATATCTGTGAGTTTGGTTCCAAATCACCACAATAAGGAGAAGAGCCCAATTGGGTCACACATTTTATACCTTTAACTTATACAATATTACATTTAAACAAAGCTGGAGAAAACATTATTTATCAAAAAATAGAAGAACCTATTTGATGAGCATTAGAAAAGGTGTTAGACAATGTGTTAATGAGATTTCAGAGCTTCATAATCTAAGGGAGAGAATTGAATTATTCATGCCCTGGTGAGTGTGGACTCTAACACATGAAATCATCTTGACTAATTTTCATTCTTTAGACAAGGTCAAGATATTCTAGTCCATATCTACTATATGGCACATTATATTCATTAAGGCCTTGAAAAGTGTTATGCGAAGATCTGTCTCTCTGCTCCCCTGAGAGGCACCTCTTATTCTGAGAAGACACTGAGAAAACATTTATAAGGGCCAGGTAAATGAGGAAGGGTTACATTTGATGTCACTAGACTATGGAGGATGGGGGCATGAAAGTACAGGATGTCAGGAATTTGTAAGCACCACCAGCCATTTTTTAAAATGCTTCTTAAAAGTGCAG